>NC_066878.1:12676956-13049208 GCF_022985175.1 Labeo rohita
TGGTAGTGTGAATGTCTTAATTCCAAATGAAATTCAAGCTTAGACTGAGGTAAATTTTTTAAATAAACAATATTGTGAACCCTTCCACATGCATTTACACTGAGTATTTGTAATAAGAATGTTTATTTGTCTGTTTAGGTCTGGTGTCAGTTTTGATGGTGTTTGTGTGGCTGGGTGGAAACCAGGTCTCAACCCTCCGACCGATCTGTGACCTGAGGGTTCTGGACCACTTTGTACGAGAAGCTCGAGATTCTGAAGTCATCATGGTGAGCTCTCTATGTGCTTCACACAGAATGATCAGGGTATTCTCAGAAACATAACTTCATCTGTTTCTTTTCTCTCAGCGAGGCTGCAGAGGAGGCTGTGGAGTGATGAAATCCTACTTTGTTCCTCTGACTAGTGTTGACTTTGCTGTTTGGGAACATATAGATGTGAGCACTGTGTTTAATATAATATAATAATATACCCTACTCAGTTGTATAATATATATATACAATTCTGTCATTAATTACTCACCCTCATTTCGTTCCAAACCCGTAAGACATTCATTCATCTTTGGAACACAAATTAAAATATTTTTAATGAAATCTGAGAGCTTTCTGAGGCTGCATAGACATCAGTGCAACTACCACATTCAAGGCCCAGAAGGTAGTAAGGACATTGCTAAAACTTTTTAGAGTTTTAGTAACTTTTGTAGATACTTTTTAGAATGCGGAAGAGAAGAAACTGTTGAATGAAGTCATTATTTTTGTTTTCTTTTTCACAAAAAGTATTCTCGTAGTTTTGGAAAATTAAGGTTGAACCACTGATGTCACATGGACATTTTAACAATGTCCTTACTTACTGTCTGGTCCTTAAACGTGACAGTTGCGTTGCTGTCTATGCATGGTCAGAAAGCTCTCTGACTTCATCAAAAATATCTTAATTTATGTTCCGAAGATGAACGAAGGTCCCACGGGTTTGGAACGACATGAGGTTGAGTAATTAATGACATGAAATGAAATTACATTTTTGGGTGAACTATCTCTTTGAAGCCATTGTATTACGTAGAAAGCATTTAGGCTCATTCACAGTATAAATCTGTGTGTCCAGGTTCATGGACAGGCCATGGAGGTCCAGACTGGTCTGTCTCTTCTGGATCAGGCCCTAAATAATGCGATGAAATCAGTGAGCAACTCTCCTCTGGCCAGTGCACTGGATAACAACATCAGTAACATTCACAGCCTCGGCCAGATCCTGCACAGTCTTGACTTACAGGTGTAGTGTTGTAACTATGAGCACATGTGTCTGTCACAGCAAGGTCTATTCTGACAGTACAGACTATTCTGACATTAACATCCAGCCTCTTTTCTAATTTGGCATTCTGGGAAATTGTGCAAACGTGCAGCTCAGTCAGTTTACCCTTTACTTCCCCTCTCTCTCTAGTTTGGCTACAGTCAAAATGACGGCATGATTCTGGGAAGCGCTTTTTGTTTCCCCAAAGCTTGATAGTTCAATGACTGTGAGTTGAATTTTCATGCCATGCTGTACTGTGGAGCTGCATGTATAAATAAAAAAGTAAAAAAATTATAATAAAATGTTAATTAAAAACAGTGGCATAAACCTAGATTCAGCATGTGTATGTCTACTGCAGAATTGATTTTATTACATTTTTCCACTATAGTAAACCAAAGTTCCAATATACAATCAATTGCTTTTTTCTATGAGAATGAATTGAAGGATGCATCAATACAGTTGAGGTCAAAAGTTTACATACACCTTGCAGAATCTGCAAAAAGTTGCTTTACCAAAATAAGAGGGATCATACAAAATGTTATTTTTTATTTAGTACTGACCTTAATAAGATATTTCACATAAAAGATGTTTACATATAATCCACAAGAGAAAATAATAGCTTACAGTGTGCAAAAATGACACTGTTTTTTAATATCGTGTTGTTACCTGAATGATCCATAGCGGGGTTTTTTTTTTTTTGTTTTAGTTGTCCATGAGTCCCTTGTTTATCCTGAACAGCTAAACTGCCTGCTGTTCTTCAGAAAAATCCTTCAGGTCACACAACTTCTTAATTTTTTCAGCATTTTTGTGCATTTGAACCCTTTTCAACAATGACTGTATGATTTTGAGATCCATCTTTTCACACTGAGGACAACTGAGGGACTCATATGCAACTATTACAGAAGGTTCAAACGCTCACTGATGCTCCAGAAGGAAACACAATGCATTAAGAGCCAGGGGTGAAAACTTTTGAACAGAATGAAGATGTGTACATTTTTCTTATTTTGCCCTAAATATCATATTTTTTTTTATTTAGTACTTCCTTTCAGAAGCTACAAAAGATACTTACATGTTTCCCAGAAGATGAAATAAGTTAAATTTACCCTGATCTTCAGCTCTTAATGCATTGTGTTTCCTTCTGAAGCATCAGTGGGCGTTTTAACTTTCTGTAATAGCTGCATATGAGTCCCTCAGTTGTCCTCAGTGTGAAAACATGGATTTCAAAATCATACAGTCATTATTGGAAAGGGTTCAAATACACAAAAATGCTGAAAAACCAAAGAATTTGTGGGACCTGAAGGATTTTTCTGAAGAACAGTGGGCAGATTAATTGTTCTGAACAAACAAGGGACTCTTGAACAACTTTCACTAAAACACACACACACACTTTTTTTGTGAATTGTGGGGACTTTCCATAGACTTCTATAGTTTTTATACTGACCAAATGATATTGTCTATCCACTAACCCAAACTTAACCCTAAACCCACCCCTTACAGAAAACATGTTTGCATTGTTACATTTTCAGATAAACATCATTTACTATTTTTAATCATTTTTTTTTTACATTGTGGGGACCACAGGCCATGTCAAAAATTTCAGGTTTTACTATCCTTGTGGGGACATTTGGTCCCCACAATGTAGCAAGAACAAGTACACACACACACAGCTGTGGATCATTCAGGTAACAACACAGTATTAAGAATCAAGTGTATGTAAACTTTTGAAAATTCAAATTTAACTTATGTAGACTATGTGTAAACATATTTTATGTGAAATATCCTATTTAGGTCAGTACTAAATAAAAAAATAACATGCATGTTGTATGATCCCTCTTATTTTGGCAAAATATTTAACATTTTGCAGATTCTGCAAGGTGTATGTAAACTTTTGACCTGAACTGTATCAACTAACAGAACCATTCTCACTGTACTAAAACATAATGAATCAGGCTTGAAATACAACATCACAGTACAATACACTTAAATTGGGAGGGGAAACTAGCTTAGTAGCCAAAGCTGTTAACAGTAGCTTTGCTTCATGTATTGTGATTTTTATGAGGCATTCCAATCAGATTTGAGAGCTGCAATCTATCCATTCTAGAATTTTCGGGCATGATAAATTTTCCCTAATGAGTTCGTTCTGTTTCCACAGCAGGCCAGGTCCACAGTTCTTCCAGATGATTCAGCTCCTGCCAGCGCACAGACACAGGAGGTCTCCTCTCTCCCAGAACTTCTGCAGGTGCAGAGCAGTTTCCTGCGAGGGAAAGTCAGACTCCTGCTTTCAGCTGCACCAGCCTGCCAACGGCAAAACAGCTGATGCGAGCTCAGAGGAGCTTGGGAACTGTTTACAGCAGTCACACATACACAAAAACCGGGACAAGAACACTTGATTGTGACACATTACTCGATCCTAAATCTTAAAGAGCTTATGCGTTCCAGGTGTCGCTCCTCTGCATTCGAAAGCCTGCGGTCATGTGCAGAGCGAAAACAGCAGTGACACCTTGACTTATTCAACAAGGCAGAAGAACCTGCAGAGGAACATTTCAGAGCTCACAAGTGGACTTATATCGGTGTTGCGAACAGCTTGTCTGGCTGTATCCAGCCACCTGGACTACAGTACACCTGAGACACTTTTATGTAATTATATTTGTATGTTTTCTACAAATCCATGAATTGTGCTGCTATTTGTTAGTTTTTAAGCAGGCAGTGTGCTGTCTGTGTACGCGTACTACAGGACACGTCCCTTGCGTAGTTTAACGGCAGGACCAAAGGACTTTTTAGGGTTCAGCAGGGTTTACCACGTGAACACAATGCTGTAGCATGAAGTATGCTTCCATCTAGAGGACAAAACAGGAAGTTTAAATGAAACTGTAAGTATACAGTAGACACATCAGGACATCTCCATGCAAATAAGGAGACAGGTTGTCAGTATGTTTAATAACCTTTTTTAATGTTGTCCAGTTCAGATACACAACATACAGTGTGTAGTAGCCTGTATAGGAAATAGAAATATGAATTTTATTCTTTAGACCCGTCGCGGTCATACAGTCCCCTCATCTCAAGCCTTTTTTACGTTGCTGAAATTCAACAAAATGAAACTCAACAGGTGCAAGTCTTTTTTTGGCGACCAAGCATTAATACTCAACAGTTGTGTTTCTCAGTATTTTTTTTTCTGCATTTTTTTTTTCGTTAAATCCTCTATAATACATAGGCAACCCAGACAAAAAGTATCACCACGTGTGTCTGGTGAGAGTGTGCTTTATATGTCTGTCAGTTGCCGGTAGAATCATCTCTCCCTTTATTTTGTAGAAAAATATGAACTGTTTAAATCTCTACTTTGAAATATATGCAGCTCAAATTCACAACAAAGAGATAAGCCAGAACTCTGTGGAATCCCACCCCCACTCCAACAAATCTCCAATGGTTTGGGTAACATTAAATTTCTAAGAACTTACAACCAGGTAAGAGAAAACAAACACCCCACAGTGTCATTTAGTCCACTGAAGCGTAATGAAGAACACCCAGGAGAATGACTCAAACAGCAGGCCTCTCGGAAAAAAAAAAACAGGGCTGACTCAAGCGATTTACATCCTACGAGGAAATAAAACGAGCTTCTCCACATAAACTTTCTCATTTAACTCTCTCCAACAAAATATTCTGATTAGGCCCTGATCGGTTCCACCCTCCGTTTTTCAAACGAAACAGAATCAGATGCAGCCGGCGACTCTATTGTCCACCGCATTGTCGGGTCCTGCAGCAAATTTGAATTCCAAATGCAATTACTCTCATCAAGTGCGCTCATTCTTGACTCAATATATTCTCTAATGTGGAATTCGCTCCGTTTCCGCTTCCCTCAACATTCATTACGATTTAATGTCTTTTGTCGAAAAGAAGCTTTAGTATCTGTAAACCTTCAAATGAAAATCTAATAAGGGTCTTCAGAATCGTGGGTGTCGGGATGTGATTGGCTGAACGAGCTTGCACCTGTTTTTACAGTGGATACGATTGGCCGTGAACCCAACAATAAACAAAATATTTACAAAGACCATGTCATCTCTTACACTTAGAAAAATGTACAGTTTGCATCTTGTGTTTTTCGCCATGGCATGACAGAGTGGTCTCGTGTGTTTTTCATCCACCCACCGACAAGAAACTCCAAAAACAAGACGACGAGAGAACAAAAAATGGATGAGATGAAATCAGTATGCACAGTCGTTTGCATCATGGATCGTAAATGTATATTTAAGTGGCGTGAGGGGTGACGCCTCGTCCGCTGTAGCGCGGTACGTTTAGGTTCAAACCTGATGCGCAAAGCTTCCAGAGTCAGTATCCAGAGGCCACATCTGTCCTGTTCCTCACATGCGCACACGTCAACGCAAACCGCCCGTCTCCCGCTTCCTCTCGGCCAGATCGTTCTTGGCACCCTGAAAGAGAGATTTCGGAAAAAACGCGTCGAGAAGGTGAGAGGTTGAATCAGAAGGTCTTACGGGGACTTGTGACAGGGCATATAACAAGATGTCCGCCTGATGACAAGTGAGCTCAAACTGAGATAATCACTCAAAGGTCAGTGTCAGTGAGGGGGAAGAATGTTCTGGACACGTCATGAGCTCTCTTGGGCTCTGGATAAAAGAGAGACGGAGAGACTCCAGCTGTGTGGGAACGGGCGCAGGTGTTGATCCCGTCGCTCTGGACGTCCAACTCAGCAGAGTCCGAGTCTTTACGGAGAAAAGGAGAGAGAGAGAGAGCGACACAGTGAACGTTCCTTAACTCAATGTGGCGTAATGCGTGGGTTACTACGGAGGACTATACGAGCGGAGAGAGAGATAAAAGGGATAAAAAAAGAAGAGGAGGGGATCGTGGATCTGATCAGTCCTTCTCAGTCCGGGAGATGAGCTTTATCGTACGGCTTCCGTAATTATAAATGAAAAAAAAAGAAGGGAACTATTTATCCTCTTTATTATCGTCAAGAATCAGTTTCATTTCCGGATATGACCATGTATCTACAGAGGGAAAAGAATCTCCAAATGAAGTGCACAAAATATAGCTGATGTAAAAAAAAAATAAAAATAAAAAATAAGACAGAGAAAGAGAGAGAGAGCAAGAGAGAGAAGACTGTTGCAGAAAAAGACAATAAAAAGACAAAGAAAGAAGAGTCTTGAATCTCGAATGTCCATTTTCCTCTTGAAAAATAAATCATGCACATTTCCCAAAGCGCAATCAAGATATAAATTTAATTATTCTATATCTTTTTCTATAGATATTTGTAGTGTTGTTCATTTCTCCCCGTAGGCAAATAACAGTGACAGTGCAAAACAAAAAGCAAAAAATCAACATAAAAAACGAGAGAGAGACCAAAGAAAAGAAAAACAAATTTGGCACTTTTTTTTTTCTCAATTCTGCAAATTCCTTAAATAAATCCAGTTCAGGTGATTCTCTCCACGTCCGTCCACTAGACTGCGTCTTATTGGACGATGATCACAGTACTTGGCACAAGAATGCTGGTAAAAATTAGATAGTAGAATCTTTTTTTTCATTCATAGCCTTATAAGGTTATCAATAATACATATTTTACACGTATGTTTTCTTGATTTATAAAACAGTCCGAAGTAGGAAAAACTGTTCTTTTTTGGGGACTAGAAACGGCTACAGCAGAGCAAAAGACTGTCGGGGAGAAGAAAAGAAAAAAGGGAAAGGTGGCAATGAAACAGGGAGGGGATAGCTGCTGTATTGAGTAGGGAAAATGGCCAACATTTCTCCACCCAAAATCTTCTCCAAGAACGAGAGGAGCAGGAAGAGTAAAACAAGAAAGAACGGGAGAGAAAGAGAGTGTGCTGGGAGTGGACTTAAAAAGGTCAGGAGCAGTGTTTTGGACAGTATCCGTGTAGAGCACCACTCTTAGTACCGGAGGTCTGTGTTCCTAAGCGTTTGGGGGGCCTGATCCCCTCAGAGGGGTTACTATACTCGTGTGGTGGAGTGCTGGTGGGGCAGGGCGTTGTTGCTGTGCCCAGCACTTGGTGCAGGAGCAGGGGGATAAGTGTTGAAGGCATGGAGAGGCTGCATGCCAGTGATGGTACTGGGAATCATGGAAAGGGTGTTAGCCGTCATAAGTGGCACGTCCTCGGGTGCCCGTCGTAGCGCCAGAGTGTAGTCCGGCGGGCACACAGGGGGTCTTAGAGGCTCCAGGTCGCCGTGTAGACCACGTGGTGGAAGAGGCGTGCCATGGTCGAGCTCCACCCTCTGCTGCTTCATTTGCAAGGACATTAGCTCCTCCTCCTGGCTCAATGCCAGGTCATTATGGGGCGGAGCCCCCACAATACCGACGCCTGTCCCTGCCCCACGTTGAGGCGAGAGGCGCCGATGGCGCCGTTGCAGCAGCTCGTGCCGTTTGTCACGTTTATAGTACAACGCGGCAAACGCCAGCATGTTGAGGAAAAGCAGTGACGCGCCCACTGCTACCGTCACGCTCAGCTCCGTCGAATAGTCCCGTGTGTTGCTCGGGAACGGGAAGCGTTCAGGAGGGTGTTCGGAACCTTCGAGGTCCGGGTCGGGCGGGTAGGTTGAAACCGTGGGGTGGCGAGTAGGGCGGGTGCCGGGACTCTGGGCCGTGCCCTTCCAGCCTGGCCGGTGTGGGCCGCCAGGTGGCAGTCGAGTGGTTGTGGGGTTGTAGAAATCCTCATTAAGGGTGTGGAGGTGAGGAACCAGCTCAAGCCAGAAGGCAACTTTGTTGGCACGGTAATTATCCCGGATGCGAGGCTTCAACCCGATGTGGAGGTACTGCTTGTCTTTCGAGCTGAATTTGGTCCAGATAACTTCCTCGAAGCGATTGGGCTTAGTATGGATGAACTTGGTATCCTGCGGTACTGGAATGTTCGGATCCCTGGGAAAAAAAAAATATTAAAAAAACATTGAGAAGAAAATACGAAAAAGGAAAAGACAGAACTGCATTTGTATTCTGGTCTCACTAGGTGAACAAATTCTCGGACAGATCAAACTCTCACCCCGTCTTGGCGAAGTTGGTCCAGTATGTCATCACCACAGCACTGAGCATGACATCGTTCTTGGAAAAGTTGCAGGGAAACAGATCCGTGGCGCCCACCATGGGAACACCGAACACGTACGGGATCTCGTCGCCATGTGCCGCGTCTGCCCACTCGGGTCGTGCCTCCGTCTGGCAGTGGTGGTGGAAGGTGTAAAAATAAACTGGGGACTGGAACTCGGCATGCAGCTTAGCTGTGGCCACTGCTGGCGCCACCCACTGGTGGTCGGTAAAAAGCGCAAGCAGAGTTTTACGCCGCATGTCACCGTTATCACGATCAGCCCAATCTGTGTACATGAACTTTATAGTCTCCCGCAGTATGTCTTTACCTAAGAAGAGAGACGAAGAAAGAAAAAGATGGATGTTGGATGCTGAAAGACAGAGTTGGTTGTCACACAAAGCAGGGCACCTTGACCTAATACAGGAGACAGTGAGACAGAAACACCCAAGGTGAGGGGTAAAATTAGACTGATTACCTTGAACAACCGCTAAAAGAATGTGTAGATGTGTATGACAGTATTGCCTACAGAAATCTGCGGGACTGTCCTGAATGGCACAATTGATGTGCATGTAATACTTTTCTCATTGCACACTTATGCACAGATGTCATAGATCTTCTTTGGATCTCAAAGTAAACCTCCATTCAGTGCCTGAATAGAAACACTACAAAATCGTTTGCATTGTGTTGGATATGTAAATATGACAAGTGATGTATTTTCAATCACTGCATGCAACTCAGAATAATTTCTTTGATGTTCTGCTGGTAGTGCAAGTGTGTATGGGTGTATTAATGAAACTCACCATCTGGGTATCCGTAGAGGTTGTCTACAAAATTTGATATGGTGTAGTCGAAGGAAGCAGCTGAAATACCATCCTCACCCTCGCTGTCATCTACAAATTTCAACCCTTCACCCTGGTTCACCCCCAACAGGATGTCATAGTTCAGGAACTCCCCCTGAGGACAACACACAAATGTCACCCACTGTATTCACTTTTGCTCATTAACTGTCATGATTAGATTCTCAAGCACTCTAAACTCTGGGCCTCTGCAGTGTCTAAAATCACACCTGCTGCATGAGGATCTCAGGGTCATCGGGTACAACATCTCCGTCCACCACCGGTCCGAATGCGATGTGGTAGCGTGCAGGTTGGATATCCTGATCCACCAGTTCCCTGAAGCTCTTCCTTCGCAGACAGTCCACGAGATCTGCAGTGTCGCTGTAACTGCAGCCCACCTTCTTGGCTAGGATCTTGGTGTACATCAGAGGCCGGTAGTTCACTGACCAACTGGATATGGCGGAGCCACTCTGAGCAATGGCCCTCTGGAACAAACCTGAAACCAGGGCCAGTTACAAGACAATGACTAAGAAAAGTCAAAGAGCAGGCTATAATGTGAGTGAGTCAATGTGGACAGAGTGTGACCCATGACCATGAGCAAGATAAAGCCACTGAATATCTTGTATCATCACAAAAGAAAGGCCACTGAAGTTCCATCACAACAAATGCTTTTCAGTCTGGTTTCTTAACTTAAGAACACAATATTGACTTCAGAATAGAACAGAACACATTCTAACTTAAGAACAGAATAGATTCTTAAAAGATTATTAAATAACTCACCCTCATGTCATTCCAAACCCGTAAGACTTTCATTTATCTTCAAAAATCAAATCCGGAACTCAAAAAGGATACTTTTAAGGAAATCCGATAGCTTTCTTTTTATTTTTGGGCCTTTTTCATGCATTTTACCAGACAGAACAGTAGAATATGATAGGAATCCATATGGTGGAGAGTTGGGAAAGGGATTGGCAAAGGACCACAAGTCAGGATTTAAAATCAGGTCGCCAGAGGTGCAGTTGCGCTATGTGTCTATCAGCACCGACATCTAAAAGCTTTTTGTCCCTGCATAGACATCAACACAACTACCACGTTTAAGGCCCAGAAGGACATCATTGAAAGTCAATGAGACAGTGGTTCAACCACTGTTTAATTTTATGAAGCTACGAGAATACTTTATGTGTGCAAAGCAAACAAAAATAACTTTATTCAACAATTTCTAGTTGTGTTGCTGTCTATGCAGGGTCAGACAGCTCTCGAATTTCATCAAAAATATCTTAATTTGTGCTCCAAAGACGGACGAAGGTCTTACGGGTTTGGAATGACATGACAGTGAGTAATCAATGACAGAATTTTCATTTTTAGCTGAACTAACCCTTTAATTTACGAAACAGAAGAGAACCTTAACTTCAAGGAGAAGTCCACTTCCAGAACAACAATTTACAGATAATGTACTCACCCCCTTGTCATCCAAGATGTTCATGTCTTTCTTTCCTCAGTCGTAAAGAAATTGTGTTTTTGAGGAAAACGAGCTTGAACTTCCAAAATGCAGTTTAAATGCGACTTCAAACGATCCCAAATGATGTTGTAAACAATCCCAGCTGAAGAAGAAGGGTCTTATCTAGCATAACGATCGGTTATTTTCATAAAATTAATATTTTAAAAATTTAATATTAATATTTACAATTTTTTTATACTTTTTAATGTCAAACGTTCATCTTGTCTTGCTCTTCCCGACCTCTTTTTTTCCGGTTCATGACAGTTAGGGTATGTCGAAAAACTCCCATCTCATGTTCTCCCTCAGCTTCAAAATCATCCTATATCGCTGTTTTACCTTTTTTATTAAGGGTGTTTGATCTTTTTTGCATGTTCACTTTGCAAAGACTGGGTCGGAACTTCTGCAGCAATGTAGGATGATTTTGAAATGATTTTTGAAGTTGAGGGAAAAAATACGAGTTTTTCAACATACCCTAACTGTCTTGAGCCAGAATACACAGAGTTCAGGGAGAGCAAGACAAGACGAGCGTTTGAGATTAAAAAGTATTTAAACTGTATTTTTTTAAAATGAAAATAACCGATCGTTTCGCTAGATAAGACTCTTCTTCCTCGGCTGGGATCCTTTAAACTGCATTTTGGAAGTTCAAACTCGGGAGACCATATCAGTCCATTATATGGAGAAAAATCCTGAAATGTTTTCCTCAAAAAACACAATTTCTTTACGACTGAAGAAAGAAAGACATGAACATCTTGGATGACAAGGGGGTGAGTACATTATCTGTAAATCGTTGTTCTGTTGTTCTCCTTTAAGAACAGAAAATAATTGAAAAGTTTTTTAAAAGATGAGAACTGAATCTTAATTTCAGAACAAACAGAAACTTAAGCTCAGAAAAGAACAAAACAGATACAGAAAATGGAATCTTAATAGAACACATTCCTTACACATTCTTCAAAACAGAACCTTACAGAATAAAAAGATCAGAAAAGCACAGCCTCTTCATTTTAGAAAAGAACAACCGAATTTTAACTTTAGATAAAGAAAACAGAATGCACCAAACTAATTGTTCATTTGGCAAACGTGTCTATTCAAAGTGATTTCCATTGCAGTGAAGACAAACAGTTTCATTTATGCATTCCCTGGGAATCAAACCCATGACCTCTGCATTGCTAGTGCAGTTCTCACTGTTTGAGCTACAGGAATGCCAGAATCCAGGCATGCCGGAATGCCAGACTACGATTGGCCTTGCAAGAGAGGTGAGGTGCAATGTGTATATAATCTTTAAAAATATTCATTTAAACAGCACGTCTTGTAAACTCAGACCAAGACTGTCAATGTCGTCTCAGACTTTTTGACCTTACTGTTATGGAACTCAGGCATGCAAATACACATTTACAATTAAAGTTCTGAAACTATTTTAATGATCAGAGAAACAAGTTGCTAAGCTAACATGGTAGAAAGGTCATGCTGGTCTTCAACAAGGCATAACCAATAGCAGCATGGAACCAACAGTCAGGGGCTCTTTTTAATATGTGTTGTAAATAGAAACTCAGATTCATTACCTGAGTGAAAGTGACAAAGTGAGCTCAGCAGTGTTCGAAAAGACTCTGGATTAAGCGGGAGGAAACCATCTTGGCTCTCAGAACCCTGCTGCACCGTTATGTAAAGTGTCCCATGGTTTTCATCTGCAGATTCTGCTATTAATTATTAAAATGTTTCCCCCACCCCCCCAGTCACACACACACACTCACACTATACACTATTACAAGACCCCCCAGCTCCAGTTCCCTATGAAATCAATTAAGAATCAGCTCAGCTGCAGTCCAACACTTCTGCATCACACACACACACATAGCTGTACATGCTGCTCATTATGAATTTGTCTCACATCCCTCCATTTTTATCACACAGCACTCATTATAAACTGGCATCAAATGCAGACGCACGTGTGATCTCGAGATAGCGGTGTAAATCAGTCTCGCACATGCACAAACTCACACACACACCGCAAGGCACTGCCAAAAATCAGTCTCACTCTCACACAGCCGCACAATATATTGGTATTAAAAAATTCAGAACACAGGACAGTATATTGTAAAAAATATAGGGCCCACAAATAAGCTTATGGTCTTTAACACAATTCCAAATATCCACATGTAAATTTTTGGTGACCTTCCTTTAAATGATGGATTTTTTTTTATTGATGATCAAGGCAACACAGTTTCAAACCTTCAGAATGATGGGACAGGATGAGAAGGTTGACGCATGAGGCTCCAGCCCCAGAGCCAAAAATGGTGATTCTCTCTGGGTCTCCCCCAAAGTGTCCAATGTTCTCGTTGAGCCATCGCAGAGCCTGAATCTGGTCCAGTAGCCCATAATTCCCCTTCGCAGACTGATCTCCAGTGCTTAGAAAACCTACGGAGAGCGAGAGAGTTAGACGAGATAAGATAACAATGTAGACCAAAGGTATAAAAGACCATGATCAATACATGTTGACCAAGATCAAGCACTCTGAGGCCAAGAGCAAAGTGCATTGGTAAAACTGAAAGGATGAAATAAGGCAGAGAACTAAAGCATTAATTAGTCATTTGGAACTTCCTTTTACCATTTGGAAAGATTCCTATTAATGTTTACAATAGACTGGTCATGAATAATATAGGTTGGTACAGCACACTATGACATGACATACTATACTTGAATGTCATGGTTTAAGACATTTTTTTCTCACTAGATTGGAGTATGTTTTTAGCATTTTTACCAAAGCGTAACAAACAAATCAGAACTGATTCAAAAGATTCAAATCATTCGCGGACGGAATCGCGGAATCCAGTCATAAAAACGGAATTTACTGAATAACATGGAATGTCACGGAATTTGTCAAAATTTGAATGAATGAATCAAAAGTATGTCATTACACTCAAATCAAACCGCAATATGGACTAGTATCTGTAAATATTACGCTGCAAAAATACTATTTAAATGTGAATCCTGCATGTTCTGCGTGTCTCTGTTTTAATGAACGTCTGTCGTCTCACTAAATGAGGACATAGATACATGAACAATATCTGCTGAGAGTCACTTTGTGAGCATTTGACCGTTCCATCTTAGGAAAACTAGCGTTATATCATATACACACAGAAATGTAAAGGTAGACACGGCAACCCGTAAAAATTAAAGTCCGGTTTAACCTGAAGACATTGTCCCAGATATATATTACTACTATTACTACTGCTACTAAAATGAAACAATCATTATTTTTTATGGTATAATCACACAACATTTCTTCCATGTTTTTATTTTAATATTAAATTCCCCTTTGTTTGCAAAAAAAAAAAAAAAAAAAAAAGTTGGCTTAATTTTCAATAATTAAAAGATAAATGAAATTAATGTTTTATGTCTTCATTTGATAAGCAGAACATTTAAATACACAAGACAGAATTTCTGAGGGTAAAAAAAACCCTTTCATAAGGCTAGGTATTTTAAGAATAAATTTGAATAAATTAAGTATGCATTCAAATAATTAGACATGTTAAAACACAAAATTTGATAACAATAAAACATATGGTGAGAAAAAATAAAACATTTCCTAGGGCCCTAAGCATGTAATTTTTGTTAAATCTTTAATAAGTTGATTTGAAATTGTATAAGTTTCATGATTTTAATCAATTAGAGATGTTCTCTGATTGATACAATTTCATTTAACCATTAAAAAGGAGATGGGAAAAAATTGAATCCAGAAAAATTAAAATGGAAAAAATGGAATTTGGGAAAAAATAAAATGGATTTCATAGGGTCCTACATTCCATTGCTAGTTCATAAATTCTTTTAAAATTGCTCAAAACATTCAGTATGTCTTCAATTACAGTACTATGAAAGCTTTAGCAGAGCATATAAGACTGGAGTAAAATTGTAAATTTGAGCATGTTTATCAAACATAATAAAACTTGTAGGCATTATTTATTGTATACTGCACATTAGATATGAAGCAGTACATTCCTTTTTGTAAATGAATCTTTTATGTGAATGATTCCATGAGTGAACCCTCTAGGCTAGATGAACATGACTGAACAAATGAATCAAAACTGATTTGAAAGATTCAAATGATTTATAATTATTTATAATATTTATAATATTTATTTATAATTATTTATAAATCTATTTAGAATCACTCAAAAAATAAACAAACAAAAAATAAATTATTAAAACAACAGTTCAATGAAAGCTTTAGGAGAACATTATTTTAAGGTCAATATTTACAACACAAAAACTTTTTACTCTTAAAATTTAGCATATTAATCAATACATAATGAAAAAATAGTAGACATTATACACTGTATACTGTACATTAGACAATAATCAGTGCATTAGTATTTTTGAATCTTTTAAGTGAATCATTCATTGACTGAATCCTTTGGTCTAAATGAACGGTGATTCATCAAATCAAAACGATTCAAAAGATTCAAATTATTCTACTGCTAGTTCATAAATCTATCACTCAAAAACACGTTCCTTAGTTACACTCATACAAAAGTTTAGCAGAACATATTTTTTCAAAGTCAGTATTAAAAACACTTATTTTTAGTTTTCTTATAAGATTGAAGTAAAATTATTTGTAAAATTGATTATGCTTATCAGCCTAAACAAACAGTGAATAAAAAAAAGAATCAAACTGATTCAAAAGATTCAAACATTCCATTGCTAGTCGTGTAATCTACAGGAACAGTGACTGAACAAATGAATGAATAAATCAAAACTGATTCAAAGAGAAAACATGTTTTTAAATATAGTACAATAAAAGCTTTAGCAGAACATATTGTCAGTATAAGTAAATATTTAAAACATGCATTATGTAAAAATAGTAGAAATTATATATTGTATACTGTACATTAGACATTAAGCAGTACATTAGTTTTTTTTTATTTTTAAAGTGAATAATTCATTGACTGAATAATTTGGTCTAAATGAACATGATTCTGAGTCACTCACAGTGATGATGCCTACAGGAACAGTGACTAAACAAATGAACAAACAAATCAGAACTGATTAAAAAGATTCTAATATTATTTTGCTAGTTCATAAATCTATCACTCAAAAACATATTTTTTTATATTATTTGAATGTCAGTATTTAAACATTTTTTCTCTCATAAGACTGAAGTAAAATTATTTGTAAAATTGATCCTGTTTGTCAAGCCTACAGAAACACTGACTGAACAAATGAACGAACAAATCAAACTGATTCAAAAGATTCAACTCATTCCATTGCTAGTTCATAAATTCTTTTAAAATTGCTCAAAACATACATGATGTCTTCAACTGTAGTACTATGAAAGCTTTAGCAGAACATATTGTTTAAATGTCAAGATTTAAGACATTAGTTTGTGCTCATAAGACTCAGTAAAATTGTTTATAAAATTTGGGCATGTTTGTCCCATGAAGCAGTAAATTAATTTTTGTAAATGAATCTTTTTTTGTGAATGATTCAATGAGTTCAAACCCTCTGGGCTAGGTGAACATGACTCTGAGTCACTCACTGGTCACCAGCTGGTCATGTAATCTACAAGAACAGCGACTCAGCAAATGAACGAATGAATCAAAACTGATTCGAAATATTCAAATTATTTATGGTTCATAAGTCGATTTATAAACACTCAAAAACGTGTCTTTAATTATAGTATGAAAGCTTTAGCAGAACATATTATTCTAAAGTCAATATTTAAAACACTTTTTTCTCTTAAAATGCATGTTAGTCAATGCATTATGAAAAAATAGTAGACAGTATACAGTTTGTACTGTACATTAGACAATAAGCAGTTTAGTATTTTTGAATCTTTTAAGCGATTCATTCATTGACCGAATCCTTTGATCTAAATGAACATGACTCACCAGTGATGGAATGGTGACTGAACAAATGAACAAACAAATCAGAGCTGATTCAAAAGATTCTAATTATTCTACTGAAAAAAAAAACATGTTCCTTACAGACAGTACTATAAAAGCTTTAGCAGAACATATTTGAATGTCAGTATTTATCATAAGATCATAAGACTGAAGTAATTTTTTTTTTTAATTGATCATGTTTATCAGCCTAGAGGAAGGTGATTTAACAAATTAACTAATGAATCAAACTGACTCAAAAGATTCAAATCATTCTATCGCTAGTTCATAAATCTATTTATGGTTTATAAATCGATTTATAATCACTCAAAAACATGTGTCTTTAATTACAGTACAATGAATGCTTTAGCAAAACATTATTTTAAAGTCAATATTTAAACATGTTTTCTTTTAAAATAGTAGACATTGTATACTGCACATTGACATTAATCAGTACATTTGTATTTTTTGAATCTTGTAATTGAATCATTCATTGGCTGAATCCTTTGGTATAAATGAACATGACTCTGAGTCACTCACCAGTAGAGTTGGGTATCGTTTGAATTTTATCGATTCCGATTCCGCTTATTGATTCTGATTCTTAACGATTCCTAGTTTTGATTCCAATAACATAAAACAGTCAATTACAATTTAAGTCAAACATTTTTATTCTGTTTTACTCTCTGTTTTTATTCTCTTTTTTCGGTTGCAGCTGAATAACATAAGCAAAATCAGCAGCCTACAGATCACTTAGGCCTAAGAGGAACTATTGCTTATGATTTTAACAAAAAATACCACAGCAAAAACAAATAGACTAACATAAATTTCAAACACAAACTAACGCAAATCTAAAAATACTATTACGCATGCGTTTTCTTTCTCATCTGTTTACTTTCACTTTAACAAAAAACGGCTGTGTTTATGATGATATACCAGACGTATTTTTGTGCATATAAATGTGAAAAAGAAATCAGATCTGGCCCGGAACACTTTTTCTGCAGTGGAAATGCACGGAACAGTTCGAGAACGGACAAAGGTCGGGAACCCGCACCGGGACCGTTGTTCACTGTGCTCGCGCTTCAAATGTGTGTGCACTAGGGCTGTTCGATTCCGATTCCTGGGTCTGGAATCCATGAGAAGTCGATGAGAAGAATCGATTCCTCAATGTTGTTTTCGATTCTTCTTTTTTATTGAGTGGAGGAACCTAATTTCGCCATGACTGTAGGATATAAAGGTCTTAGAAAATAGCCTAATCATAATATGAAGCGTTATTTTTTTAAATTATGATACATTTCTGTATTTAAATTGTAATTTAGTCTGCATTGCACATGAAATTAGTCATATCCCACAATGCAGCAGTGGACATGCGTTTATTGCATGAATGGAACAAGGCACAGTTCAGCTGAATGATGTGTACTTCAGTGGTATGCTTTGCGTAAAATTAACAAACTGTACACTGAAACAAAATGACTCGAACAACAACACTGATATAAGAGCTGGTGGTTTATCTGTCAAATCAGATGCGCTCTCTAGGTTTTCTTTCAGAATTATAGTTGGCTAGAAAGGTTAAAAATAGCATTTTATTTAAGATGGAAATAGAATCAAGACCCTCGATCACGTCATGATCTGTTCTGTCGTGCAGCACTCAAAACTGTGGACAATATAAGGCCACTTCACCGTAAAATAACTTTTCGAATCGTTTTGGAACTGGTTCATTAAAATGATCCATCCGAAATAACCTTTTCGTGGAAACGAATCAGACTTCTAATCACTATTAGCGAGCAAGGCTGCATCCTCAAACTCAGACGTGCTCAGTACCGACTCTTTTCATTCAGTTTATTTTCGTGAATCGATGTTCAGTGACGTTTGATGACAACAGCCGAGATATGCACGCTTCGTATGATGCAGCCTTTTGTTTAAGAGGCGCCTATAGATAAGCTTTGTTGAACTGAAAACGGCTATGAATGGAGAGTCAATTTCCCTTGATGGGATGGATTCCAAACTTTGGAATCGACTCTAATTCCTAACGCCTCGGATTCGAGGAGTCGATTCTTTTTGGAATCAACTCCCAGCCCTAGTGTGCACTGCGTTGCACGCAAACAGTGCGCAAGTTATCTTATTCCCTGTGCTTAAATCGGTTGATTTTAAACTAAAAAAAACAAACATTAAAATGCAAGCGCAGGAATCGTTAAGCAGAACCGGTTCTCGATACCCAACCCTACTCACCAGTGATAATGTTTGCAGGAATGGTGACTGAACAAATGAATAAACAAATCAGATCTGATTTGTTCATAAATCTATCACTCAAAAACATTCGTCTTCAGAACATTTTATTTGAATGTCAGTATGTAATTTTTCTCTCATAAGATTGAAGTAAAATTATTTGTCAAATTGATCAAGTTTAGCTATCAGCCTACAGGAAAGGTGACTAAACAAATGAACGAATGAAACAAACTGATTCAAAAGATTCAAATCATTCCACTGCCAGTTCATAAATCTATTTATAATCGCTCAAAAACATATGTGTCTTCAATTACAGCAGCTTTGGCAGAACATATTTTCATCTGCAACGCTCAGAACTGTGAACCTCAGGGGTGCTAGGGTGGGTTTGATGCATTAACTGTTATCACTGCTGGCTAGAGGAGCTTTATTATCATCTTGTCAAGCCCATCTTTATGATGAGTCTGGCCGATTAGCCAGTTTAGACACTGGACCATTGTTCTTTGGGTAGAAAAAGCTTAAGTGCCCACATCCACATACATACTTCAAAACAGGAAGCCCATATACCATTACGGACATCTACAAATAATGCATGTTACCGCTCATTAAAATGGGGAGTGTGAGACTCTGGAGTCACAGTGTAAATGAGAACTAAAGAGCTTACATAAGACCGTCTATTTTACTATTCTAACTGAACTGGTGATGCACTAAAAACATGAAAATGTGGTGAGGAAAAGGGGAATTTCAAACATATTTCACATGTCTAAGAAACCACTCTTCAGACTGTGAAAGATAGGCTTCCTCTGGAATATTAAAAGAAATGGGGAAAAGACATAAGAGGGGGAAAAGAGATAAAAATAGACCCGTACTTAAAAGCTACGTGCCCTCAGACCCAATATAAGAGTCAGTGAGTGTGACTGTGTGCGCGTGTGTGTGTGTTTTAGAGACAGAGAGCATGTCAAAGAAACTAAGAGGGATGAGTAGGGAAAAAGACAAACTGCCATGCTGTTTTCAGGAGTCAGGCCTGTGAGGAAGACGACAAGCGACAACATACGGCACATCATATTACAAACAACACACAATAGGAAAACAGATCACACACTCGGCACCTCTACATATAAAAAGCTCTCCTAGTGTTGTAGACGGAGGGATACACAGAAATAGAGCTCTTTGAAAATGTTTGTTACAGATGTTAAAAAAAGCGTTTGACGTCTGAAACTCCCACAGGCTGATAATGACTTTGTTTTAAAGGATACTGCTGCATCTGCTACATTCATTTACATGCTGTGCAAAACAGTAGCGTGTATTCACGACCGACGGCATCATTATCTTAAACCGCTGCAATCGTTTCCGTGATAAAACTAAATATTAGCAGTGATTGGCTTCAATGTATTTTAAATAAATATAGCTTATATTTATGCGTCTTTCCTTGAAATATCACCTAAACTACCATTCAAAGGTTTAGATTCTGTAAGATTCATTCATTCATTCATATATTTATTTAAACTCTGAATGAATAATTTTATTCATATCATTAAATATGCATTATTAAAATTGAATCATTGTTAATTAAAAAAAATAATAATACAAATATTTAAAAAACTCATTCAAAATATTAATAAATACTATGATAGTATATAAATAATACACAAATTATATTTTTATTTATTTTACATTTGTGATTTAAAAAAATTAATCAGAGTCTCTGTGCTCACCATTCTTTTTGATCAAAAATATTATAATTTAATTAACTGTCTGTGAAGATTCATTCATCCAGGTAGAAGTTTCTTTTAAATAAAGTTTAATTTACAAAAACCACTGGACTTACAAACATACTTAAAAACACAAGACGTTTCAGTGTTCATCCAAACACCTTCATCAGTTGTTTGGTGCACAGGAAGTAACTCTGGCAATTTATAGACACAAAGAAGTCACATGATCTAAACCACATGACAGATGTTAGTCCAATTGTGTGCCAGAGAAGATGGTGCTCCAGCAGCTTAAACTGGTGTCCCCCCGCCCCCGCCTATTAGGGGGAGCCAGTTGGTTTATCTGTAAAGCGCCGGGGTAATGTTCTCAAAACAGCATTGTATGATGAGGACAGATGATGTCTTAGTCCCCCACCTCTGTTTAAAGAAGGTCGCTCTACTTTCACATAGATGGCCTCCTTGACGCCTCTCTCAAACCATCCATCCTCTCTGTCCAAAATGTAAACATCTTGATCCTTAAAACTATGTTGCTCTTTTTGTAGGTGGGTGAAGACAGCTGATTCTTGTCCCGAAGAATTCCCCCTCCTATGTTGAGACATACGTTTACTAAGCATCTGTTTTGTCTCCCCAATATAAAGATCTTTGCACTCCTCTGTGCATTTTACGGCATATACCAAGTTACACTTCTGATCTTCTTTGTGTCTATAAATTGCCAGAGTTACTTCCTGTGCACCAAACAACTGATGAAGGTGTTTGGATGAACACTGAAACGTCTTGTGTTTTTAAGTATGTTTGTAAGTCCAGTGGTTTTTGTAAATTAAACTTTATTTAGAATTTAATTAACTGCTTTATGCTTTGTTAGATTTTAAAATGTAATTAATTCCTGTGATGGCAAAGCTGAATTTTCAGCAGCCATTACTACAGTCTTCAGTTTCACATGATGTATATAGTCCTATACAAGTACTGTCAATCGACTACTAATTAAATTGCACATTTTAAAAAATTAATCGCGATTAATCGCATTTAACATTGTAGTTTTTAAATATTATTTTATTATGCATGTAAAAACAACATAAAGAAAGTATATTTTTAATATTTGTTAAACTTTTTTTTTTTTTTTTACTAAAGGTATCACTGATACCCGTTCTCTTTGACTTCTGCTTCTTCAACTTTTTCTTCGACGAATTCTATAACTTCAGCCTCTTCGACTTCTGCTTCTTTGACTTTTCCTTCGACTTCTGCATCTTCGACCTTTTCTTTGATTTCTTCTACTTCTTCAATTTTTTCTTCAACTTCTGCTTCAACTTTTCCTTCGACCTCTTCTTTGATTTCTTCTGCTTCTTCAATTTTTTCTTCAACTTTTGCTTCAACTTTTTATTCGAATTCTGCTTCTTCGACTTTTTCTTCAACTTCTGCTTCTTCGACTTTTTCTTTGATTTCTTCTATGGCTTCTGCTTCTTCAAATTTTTCTTTGACTTCTGCTTCTTCAACTTTTTCTTCGACTTTTTCTTCGACTTCTGCTTCTTCGACTCATTATTTGACTTCCTTCGTAGGTTCTGCCTTTTCGACTTTTTCTTCAACTTCTGCTTCTACTTTTTCTTTGATTTCTTCTATGGCCTCTGCTTCTTCAACTTTTTCTTTGACTTCTGCTTCTTCGACTTTTCTTCAACTTCTGCTTCTTCAATTTTTTTGTAGACTTCTATTCGACTTCCTCTATAGGTTCTGCCTCTTCAACTTTTTTGACTTTTGCTTCTTTAACGTTTTCTTCGACTTCTACATCTTCAAATTTTTCTTCTACTTCTAATTCTGACTTTTGCCTCCCGACTTTTTCTTAGACTTCTGCATATTCAACGACTTCTACTTCTATATTTAACCACTGGCTATCAATTTTAATATTTATTAAACTTTAAAAAATAACGTCTAATTTAAGTGAACTTAAAACAATGTTCACATAAACCCATTATTTACCTAAGCAAGTAGAATATATTCAGAAATATTCTACAGAAGAGTCAAGTTTTAAATAGGAAAAATATCGAAACTCTTTGGTCATTTTTTGAGTGAGATGCTAACGGTCTAATTGGATTCAATGATCTATGCTAAGCTATGATAAAAGTGCTACCGCCAGACCTGGAGATCGGCAGAATGGATTCGAAAATGGTAAAACTCAACTGTTTAACTCTAGGGGATTTGGAAAATGAGCCTATTTTCAAAAAAAGTGGAGTGTTCCTTTAACACAGCAGATTTCAGTTTTATTGGTACATTAAAAATGTGAGATTTAGAGATGCAGGTGTTTTTTTTAAAAAAAAAAAAAAAAAAAAAATTCTGGGGAAAAATATGATTCAGGCCACATTGAGTTGTGGTGTGAACATAGTCGTATTGTCTAAGCGACATTAATAGAGCAGGTAACTGAATGTGTGCTAACTCACATCGTAAGCGTCAGCCTCACGAGTCAAGGACAACCCGTAGAAAACAAGGCAAATTACGTATTCATCAAACTGCTGGATCAGGCCACCACAGGCGTGTCCCTAAAGATGAGTGAAGTCACCGAGTGCATTACAAATACAACTGTAGTGCAAATTAGTGGGGGAAGTGTGGACGTGAGGTATTTTTATAATAGTTTCATATTAGGTGAGTGTGAATCCTAGAGGTGGTGAATCTGTGTCTACGTTTGAGTATGCATATTAGCGCAGCATGCACGTTTCTGTAGGTATGGGATACCTGGCTGACCTACTTCACTGCGTACTGTATCCCACAATGCAACCTGCTCAATTTAACTTTCCATTTCTAGTCTGACAAATTATTTATTATTTTAACATCTCTTCTCAAATGTTGCCAGCAACTGAATTACTGTCATATGCAGTATTGAGTCATGCCAGATGCATTGTGAGATCCATTCAGTGTATAGTGCACATTATGGCAAATGGAGAAGGTCATTTGGGTTTTCCATGCATACAGAAAACTGGCATACCGTGCACAATATACACTGCAGAAATAGTAAGTATTGTAGTAGTAAGGAGGTATTCTACTGGTCTGCTGTCTATGTGTTGAGGCTCCATTTGTGTCCGAGAAACCAATTGTTCAGAGGCAAGGATGTAAATATTTGTGCACCTGGATGAGTGGGAACCCCTAGTGTGGTCTGTTGGATGACTGGAGGTCTGTTTGCAGCACAGCCATTGGATAAAAGGCTGATTGATGGGAAAACGGTGTTCAGGAATTGGTTGCTGAGGGTCTGTGGGTTTGACTGTCTTCATATTAAGCTCCTTCTGTTGAGCTGTTTGCTGTTGCCTGGCAACCAGCCACTTCTTCTTTCAGAGGGATGTGTTTTGCGAGTATGCAGACACAATGTTGAATGTTGCAAAAATGCAGTGATTATCCTAAACAGCGGGTTGCGCCCATATGTGTAACAGAATATCATATTACAATTTGGCAAAATGATCAGTCAAATGTCTAACCCTGTGCACCGCTCTGATTCTCTTGGTAAGTTTCACTGCGAGCGGAGTGCTGAGTTGAATCTCCTGCAGACTTTGGTGCTGAGAGCAGCAGTTTGGGGCCGGACTCATGAATATGCACCATTCCAGCGAACGACAGATCGGAGAGAAAGACAGAGAAAGAGAGTAGCATACCAGAGTAAAAGAGGGATGAGGAGGTGAGAGGGTGATGCAGGGGAAAAGAAAGATAGATAGATATATAGAACGATAGATAGAACAATAGATAGATAGATAGATAGATAGATAGAATGATAGAACAATAGACAGATAGGTAGAACGATAGATAGAACGATAGAATGATAGAACGATAGATAGATAGATAGATAGATAGACAGATAGATAGATAGATAGATAGATAGGTAGAATGATATAACAATAGACAGATAGAATGATATAATGGTAGACAGATAAATAGATAGATCAATACAACTATAGAAAGAACAATAGAATGATAGAACAATAGACAGATATGATAGAATGATAGATACGAATGATAGAACGATAGATGATGATAGATGGATAGATAGATGGATAGATAGATAGATAGATAGATAGATAGATAGATAGATAGATAGATAGATAGATAGATTGATCAATACAACTACAGAAAGAACGATAGAATGATAGAACAATAGACCGATACAATAGAATGATAGATATGAACGATAGAACAATAGATGATAGATAGAATGATAGATAGATAAGATAGAATGATATAACAACAGACAGATAGATAGAATGATAGATTGATAGAACGATAGATAGATATAGATACAATTATAGAAAGAAAGATAGAATGACAGAACGATAGACAGATAGATAGATAGATAGATGATAGAACAACAACAGAACAATAGATAGATAGATAGACAGATGATAGTATGATATAACAATAGACAGATAGAACGACAGAACGATAGAATGATAGACAGATAGATAGATATAGATAGATAGATAGATACAACTATAGAAAGAACGATAGAATGATAGAACAATAGACAGATATGATAGAATGATAGATAGAACGATAGATAGATGATAGATCAATACAACTATAGAAAGAACGATAGAATGATAGAACAATAGACAGATATGATAGATTGATAGATATGAATGATAGAACAACAGATGATGATAGATGGATAGATAGATCAATACAACTATAGAAAGAATGATAGAATGAAAGAACAATAGACAGATACGATAGCATGATAGATACGAACGATAGGATGATAGATGATGATAGATAGATAGAATGATATAACAGTGGACAGATAGAATGATAGATAGAACGATAGATAGATGATAGATCAATACAACTATAGAAAGAACGATAGAATGATAGAACAATAAAATGATTGATAGATGTTAGAACAATAGACAGATAGACAGAACGATAGAACGACAGACTGTGTTCACTAATTCTAATTCAGTATAACCCCCTGCTGGTGAATTGAATTAATTCTTACATTTTTCTCTTCTCAAGCAGTAGTCCGTGTCATTTCTCCACTGTTAGCTGCCTTCTATCCCCAGAAAGGATCTAAACCTCAGAGCCCTATTTGTCCTTTCCACTCCTCACAGAAGAGTGTGTTTGTGTCACTGAAATATTTGTATCTAAAACAAGCATATTGGTTGGTGAAGTATAGTAAAATAGTTAATCAGCTGTGCTTCACAGGGCCCCACTGTTAGGCTGCATCAATATCCCACAAACATAAAAACAATATTCTACGTTCTTCTTAATTTTTTTTTTTTTTACAATCATACATTTTCATTTGAATTTCCCGTAACGGTGGAGCTTCATGCTTACTTTACTTATCAATTGTACATTATCGTATGAATTCTTCCTAATGGTTTTTTTACTGATTTTTTTTTCTAACAATTGTACATTTTCATACAAGGTGAGATCTTTAAGACTTTTAACTGGTTACCAGATATTGGTATTTGTTTTTAAATCCTTAAATGATCTGGCACCCTCTTATCTGACTTGTTAAAAGAAAATAAGCCAACAAGATGTCTGAGATCGACAAAAATACTCTTTGGTTCAGCCTAGATCACAGCTAAAGACAAGAGGTGATCGTGCATCTGCAATAGTTGGACCGAGACTATGGAATAACCTTCCTTTATCTGTGAAAGTTTCAAATTCTGTCTATGAGTTTAAAACTAATCTGAAATCCTGTTTTCTTAGCTTGGATTTTCAAGCTAAGTTATATTATCTTTTGATTTACTGTTGTTATTCTTTCTCCTGGTTTTGTACAGCACTATGGTCAACTGCTGTTGTGTTTATCGGTGCTTAATAAATAAATGAAATGAAATGAAATGAAATAAAAATGAAATGAAATTCCCCCTAACGATAGAACTTCATGCTTACTTTTTTCTAACAATCATACTTTTTTGGACAAATTCCCCCTAACAGTAGAGCTTTGTTCTTATTTCTCTTCAAAAAAAATTTATGTTTTTGTACAAACTCCCCCTACACTGTAAAAAACAGTTGAGTCAACTTAAAATAATTTGTTATCCAGCTGCCTTCAAATGTTAAGTTCAGTCAACTTGAAATGTTAAGTTGTACTAAGTGACAACTTAGATATTTGAGTTCATTCAACTTACATTTTTAAGGCAGCTGGGTAACAAGTTTAACAAACAAATGTTTTTGTTTAGTCAACTCTAACTAAGTTGTCACTTAGTACAGTTGTAAGTAGTAAGTTGAGTAAACTTATTTGAGTTGACAGAACTTAAAATTTTAAGGCAGCTGGGTAACAAATTATTTTAAGTCAGCTCAACATTTTTTTTTTTTTTTACAGTGCACTGTAAAAAATAAAAAACAATTTGTTGAGTCAGCTTAAAATAATTTGTTACCCTGCTGCCTTAAGATTTTAAGTTCAGTCAACTAAAATAAGTTTATTCAACTTGAAATGTTAAGCTGTACTAAGTAACAACTTAGATATTTGTGTTTGGTAAACTTAACAGATGGGTAAGTAACCCAGCTGCCTTAAAATTTTAAGTTGATTCAACTGAAATATCTAAGTTGTCACTTAGTATAATTTAACATTTCAAGTTGAATAAACTTTTTTTGAGTTGACTGAACTTAAAATTTTAAGGCAGCCAGGTTACAAATTATTTGTAAGTTGATTCAACAAATTGTTTTTTTCCAGTGTAGCAGTGGAGATTTATGCATGCTTTTTTTTCTAACAATCATAAATTTTTGTATAAATTATCCCTAATGGTGGAAATTCATGCTTACTTTTTTCTAACAATCATACATTTTTGTTTGAATTCCCATGAAGGTGGAGCTTTGTACTAACTATAAGTGCACAGTATTAGATAGGATTGTACAAATTGTTATGAATTGGCCACCAATTGCTAAAACGTAAAATAGTTACGAATTGCCATGAGATTTTGTGGGAACTCCCACCAAATAACAGCTTTGATGGCCCACTTCTTTTGTCTCTATAATCGTTTACTCTGAAATAGAAATAACCAAGTGAAGTTAATCACGCTAAATCTTGGCGCAGATCACCTGCAGTGGGTATAAAAATATGAAAATGCGTCCTCTTCATTCTGAGATCTGAGGTGTCATTTACATCTGCAAAAATCACCTTCTCCACTTCTCAGATACCAACACCACAAACATCCATTGTTTTCCTTTGAATTTATAATTACGCGATTAGCGTCCACATCAAAAACTGAAAAGCGTGTTTCGAAAACACAAATAGCTCAAAGCAAACATCCTCGAGAGGTGCACGGCAGTGTGTGAATCATAATTCAGGGATTTTGTGCTTGCTGGTGGCGAAAGTGTAAAAACTGCTGAAATAAAGACTCGTGTGGAATTAGGAACCTAATTAGGGTAATCTGTTTCTTCAAATAGGACATATTTGATAAAGGGCTGGTAGATGCCGAGAAAGAGAAAGCGAGCAAGGTAAGGAAGTTAATGCGAACAGGGAAATGCAGGAAACGCTCAGGCCCTGGTAAGAAAACAGCACTAACCCGCAAGGCCCATCGACAGCGCGTTCTTTCTTCCCCAGAGTTCATTAATTAGTTAATTAGTTAATTAGTCTGAGCAGATGGCTGTGGTACACAAATCAGCAGCTCCGAGGGCCAGCTGGGCAGAGGCAGAGATGGAAGGTGAGGGCGCCTCAGATCTGGAAAGAACTTGCACATTGGCAGAGCGCTAATGCTAACGCAGCTAGCCTGCTGCAGTACACAGCGCACATGTGTACTAGCACTCGCAGCTCACTCTGGCCTTCTGCCACCCCCTCCTCAGAGCGTGTGTGAGGAATTTCAGATAGCCGCACATGTGTGTGAGCCTTCGGAAAAACAGGATCCTGAACACGAGGGTCAGAATCCAACAAACGGTGTGTTTGTGTGTTTGTGTGTGTGTGCTGCATTAGCATCGGTTTGAATGAATTCTCTGCTTCACTGCAGATTTAAAAAGGCGCTTCTGAGGGTTATTTTTAGCATGTTCACATATCTCCCTTCTGTCTCTACACTTTCACTCGTTCTGTCTCTCTCTCCCTTTCTCTGGCCCTTTTTCCTTTCATCTGTCTTTTGCTGTGTAAAGGTGCATATGCATATAACGCATATAACAGTTCTGACTGGTGTCTGTGTGTATTGGAGCTGGATAAAGGGTCTGGTTTTGTGCTAAACCTGCTTTTATGATGCGGAACACTATTCTGTCTCTTTTTTTTTTTTTTTTTTTTTTTTTTTTTGCTTCCTTTGTGCTTTTTTTCCCTCTGTTTGAAAATGCTTCATCCAATCCAATCATCCAATGGGGCTGGAATGGCAAGACATAAACGCGTAATCCTCTTCACCGCTATAGAAAAACCTCTTTAAAGCAGAATAGAGAGAAAGGGAGAGAGACAGATAACACACTGAAAGGTTACTCGTATTCATCCATGTACCAAAATTCCTCACCCCTGCTAATAATCATCTTTTTTGCATCATTTCAGGGCAGGATACATGTTTTTGTGTTTTCGTACAATGTGGGATTAATAACAAGCTCAGTGTATGCACATTTTTTTGTATGCATGGATATCTGCTGACCACCTGCCAAAATGTGCAGTATGTATACTGTGTGGGATAGTGTCAGGCTTTTGAGACATTTTTTGACAGAAACTTCTACACAAAATGAAAACTTTTACACAGAGTAAAATGCTGGAGTTATAAAATTTGCAGGAGTTTGGAGTTGTAAAGTTTTGTAACAAATTGATTCAAAACCATTTGATTTAAAACTCATGTTTTTTTTTTTTTTTTCTCATAAATAAGGTTGTGCATATATCCGTGTCAATTCAACCAGGTTTTTTCTGAAGAAAGATACTTATGTAGAGTGATGAAAGCTAAAATATTAAATGTCATTGATGAATATTTACTGAGTAATCCACTATTTTGTAGAGGGAGGTCAGCATGGCAATTTTCACCTTAGAGTCAAGTTACATGGGGGTAAAAATGACTTCAGAAAGATGACAGCATCATAATGTGATTTTTACACAGAGATTGGTAGTTCATAGATGTTGACTTTAGCAGTCTTTGTTGCATTATGTGCCAATGGTGATCATTCAAAAATGAGAAAAACCGCACTTTTCAAGTTTTTCTCTAAAGTTTGCATGCCTGTATCTCAAAAAGTTTTACAGATATCTGAATGCCCTTTTAGATATTGGGTCTTAACAAACTTTTTTTGGCATCTTTATTTTCAATGCCCTATGAGATTCAGTATGGCTCCAGGAGTAAATCCTTAAAATGTACACATTTCCAGCAGTCAAAACCCAAATGTGGGTCAGTTTGAAAAAAAAAAAAAATTATACTTTTCTTTTAAAGAGGAATGTCTGAAGGACAAATAGTCTTGAAACTGGAGATGTATCTTGTTTCTTTCTGTCAAGACAATTGCATTGAACATACCTGTCTAAGTGCCATAAATATTCTTTTTCCAAAGTTTGCGTGCCTATAAATCAAGGAGTATTAAAGATATTTCAATATGATTTTAGATCCTAGTTGTTAATAAACTTTTCTTTTGGAATCTTAATTTTCAGGCCCTACATCATTCAGTCCCAGAGATATGGGGATCTCAATGAGGCTCCATGTCCAGATGTTACCCATTTTCAGTGGTCGAAAACCAAATGTTGGTCACTTTGTATTTAGCTGACACTTATAGGCACACAAACTTTTAAAAAGAATATTTATGGCACTCAGGTATTTTTAATGCAGTTGTCTAGAGAGAAAGAAACAAGATACATCTCTATTTTTAACATTATTTGTTCTTCAGACATTTCTCTTTAAAAGAAAAGAAGTATCATATTTTTTCAAACTGACCCACAGTTGGTTTTTGACCACTGAAAATCGGTCATTTTTAACGATTTACTCCTGAAATCATATTGAAATTCCATTATCTCTGGAACCGAATCTCATAGGGCATTAAAAATGATGCCAAAAGGAAAATTTCTTAAGACCCAATATCTAAAAGGGCATTAAGATATCTTTATTACTTCCTAAGTTACAGGCATGCAAACTTGAAAAGTGCTGTTGCGCCATTTTTGAATAGTCACCATTGGCACATAATGCAACAAAGACTGCTAAAGTCAACAGATTTCACTAATAGAACTACCAATCTCTGTGTAAAAAATCACATTATGACCCTGCCATCTTTCTAAAGTAATTTTTACCCCCATGAAACTTGACCCTGAATCTCAGGTGAAAATTGCCATTTTGTCCTTCCTCTATGAAATAGTGGACTACTCAGTAAATATTCATCCATGACATTTAATATTTTGGCTTTCATCACTATACATGTACACTACACATCTTTCTTCAGGAAAAATACTGACAAAATCAAAAATTTGAGCCGGGGAGGTTTTGAAATTTGGTTGATTTGACACTGAAGGCCGTATTCATTACAGTACGCTGGTATACATAGCACCCGAATATTCTAAACACTGAATTTCTCTTCTCTTTTTGTAAGCAGAATGACATGAGAATGGCTAATACAAGAAGCGTTTGAACAGTTAATAAAATAAACACACTTGAGAAACCACACAGGCCAAAACTACTTCACTTACAACTTTGACTGTGATTTCCTAAGATCACTTCATCTCCACAGGGAACAGTTTCATTTACCTTCTTAGCCTGTTTAGATTTATATTCAATCTGTCATTCTTGAAGGTAAAATCACTCTGGCCCTCTGCATTCATTATGCGTATATGGAAAAAGGGAGGCATCTCGATTGCAAACCCATCTCTGCGCAGAAACGACCCAAACATGGTTTTCTCCCACCATGCGTGAAACATTCCTTGTGAATCTTTGATATGACACCTAAACCAGACTCGAAACTTAAGTGTACTTTAATGTTGTTACTAACAGCTAGGAAATGCAGTCATAATTGGGTCTTTTTTTACAGTTTAGTGGCACTGAAAGTGGAACATAGGCTTTTACTTCTTCCCGATTGGGTTATTGCAATTCTTATATCCTAAAATCACTTTTCAGTATCTTTAAATTGACAAAGAGCAGTACTCCACTTCTAGAGTTTCGAGCGTTTCTTCTTCCTGATTAAATTACTGTAATTCTTCTATTCCAGATGAGGTCACTTAATGTGTTAAAGTTGAAGCAGAGCAGAACACCACATCTAGAGGCTAATGACTCAAAAATACTCCAAAAATGAAGAGAATAAATCAATATTCTTCTAAAATCTCTCTGATGGCTTAATATAATTCACAAAATAGATTTTACAATTCAATAACCAAGCTCTATACAGCTGAACAACCACTAGAACTTCCTCCTTTTCTTCTCATCACAACCTTTTCAACATCTTTCTTTAGGTGCTCTGAAAGTCAGCTTTATAGATGGAAAAAACAATCCAATAATTCAGGAAGTAACTGAGAATTTCCTTCTAAAACTCTTTCCTTCTAAAACTCAAAACACCAGTAATCAATTTTGATTTGCCGTATTGTTCATTGAAAGAACTGTTCATGTCTTTCTTTCTTCAGTTGAAAAGAAATTAAGGTTTTTGAGGAAAACTCCAGGATTTTTCTCCATATAGTGGACTTCAATGGGGATCGATGGGTTGAAGGTCCAAGTTGCAGTTTCAATGCAGCTTCAAAGGGCTCTACACAATCCCAGCTGAGAAATAAGAGTCTTATTTAGTAAAACGATCTGCCATTTTCTGAAAAAATAAAAATAAATTTCTGTACTTTTTAACCACAAATGCTTATCTTGCACTAGCTCGACCTCACACTTTACTGACCAAGTGTTTACAAAGCAAACAAGCAAAGTCAAACGCCTTTTACAAAAAAAAGGTAAATCAACAATGTCAGACGATATTTAAGTTGGAGGAGAAAATGAAATGGAGTTTTTCGGCCTATGCTCTGTAGGGTTGGGTATCGTTAGAATATTAGAATATTATCAATTCCGGTTCCGATTCCGCTTAACGATTCCGATTCTTTTCGATTCCCAGTTTCGATTCCAGTGTGAATAAAAGATGATATCAAGCACAGTTATTCAGTATTTTTTTTTTTGCTAAACATTTAGTAAATCAACAGGCTACATAAAAACAAGATTTACTTAAGAGCTGTTTGCAAAATAGCTGCATGATTCTGAATAAATTGGGTTGTTGTTGTTTTTTAAATGGAAGTTGTGGTTCTCTTACGATTCTGAAGAAAAAAAAAACATTAGATGACTAAACAGAATCACATGTAGGCCTAATTTATAAGTAAATGATTCAGTGATTCACTTGGTTCATTAAGGGATGAATCAGTGTTTTTGAATGAATGATCAAAGACAAATAAATTATTAACAGCCCCCTTTCGCCATCTACTGGCATAACAACGTAATCGATAAATCTTTAACATTATTTGGAATGTCAAATTAAAAGGATGATTTACTCTATTTTGATCTCTACCGTACATATCAGAGTTTATCTCCAGACTATGAACTTTTATCCCAGTACTTCTCTGATTATCTGAATGTTTGTAACATAATGAACTGTGTGGTTGAAAAGACTATGAAACTGTTTCATTCAAATACATGACAGTGGCTCTCTTTAGGTCAGTCATATTCAAATCACACTAGGATGATCGTTCGCTGTGCGGAAGACAGGTTGACGAATCAAACAGATGAATCATTGTAATTTAGGAACAGAATCACATTGGTATTTGAATCGTGTTTGTGATCTTTAATGATCTGTTAAATTAAAATGCTTTGTCATATTGGTGGTGACACATCTATTGCAACATGTTTAGCTTATCACAAATATTATAGGCTACTTTGCTTTTTCGACTTCTGATCGCAAGTGTAGCCATACTTAGATTAGCGAGCAATGTCAAGGCAGATCGCTAGGTCGGGTTCTCACAGATAAAAAAAAAAAAAAAGAACCGCATATAGGAATCGATAGGCGGAATCGAAATTTTAATTTCACAAGAAGTATGCGATTCCTGACCTTAAGTATCCGATTCTGGAATCAGAATCGATTTTCGATACCCAACCCTAATGCTCTGCCTTTTTGAACCTAAACACACAGACAAAGAACTAACCACGCACAACCTTTCCAACGTGTTTGCGTAATGCGTGAAGTCGTAGACATGCATTGCAGAGCTAGTTTTTTAATAAAATGACAGATCGTTTCATTAGATAAGACTCTTATTCCTCGGCTGGGATCGTGTAAAACCCTTTTGAAGCTGCACTGAAATTGCTATTTGGACCTTCAACCCGCTAATCCCCATTGAAGTCCATTATATGGAGAAAAATCATGGAATGTTTTCCTCAAAAACTTCTTTTTTTTTTTAACTGAAGAAAGACAGACATGAACATCTTGGTTGAAATGGGGGTGAATAAATTATCAGGAATTTTTTATTCTGGAATTGAACTAATCCTTTAAATATTAAGCTTATATTAAAGGGAAGTATTACAATTGAAAAACGAAATATTCCAAGGCACTTGTGTAGAAAAAAAGCCTTTAATGGGTTGGGCTAAATCATTAAACAATTAAAACTGTAGATCTACGTGTTTTGGCATACACAGCCTTCTTCAGGATACACATCACAAGTTCAAACAAGTATTCTTAAACAATCAGTAGGCAATCACAAGCAGCTGGTTAATCAATGGGAGTGGCTAGAGCTTTCCTCCTTGCAAAAAAACAAAACAAAAACACAGCATCAAATCTAACCATACAACAATAAGCAATGATATTCACAAATATAAAAATCTACATATATGTAACAATATGTACAAATACCAAAAATAATTACAAAAAAGGTAAAAAATTAATTTGTGATTGCCTACTGATTGTTTAAGAATACTTGTTTGAACTTGTGATGTCTATCCTGAAGAAGCCTGTGTATGCCGAAACGCGTAGATCTACACTTTTAATTGTTTTAATGATTTAGCCCAGTCCATTAAAGGCTTTTTTTCTACACGAGTGCCTTGGAATATTTCGTTTTCAGCTGAAATTTACCTCTATATGTCCAAAGAACACTGCTGATTTACTGAAGAGACCAGTGCAGCACTCTTGGCCTTTGTTATTTTGTAAATATTACAATGTATGTATTATTATGTAAAAAAAAAAAAAACATTTTTAATAGCACTCAAATCTTATTTGCGCTTACTTGCATTAAAAAATGGCATGTTAAGACATGTTTCTGCAGCTTCGGTGTGAGAATCAATGACGTTCGACTTTGCTGATGCCAAATCTTGTGCAACATGACTTGACGTGCCACATTTAAATGTATGAATGAGATTTGACAGTCATGATGGAGGGATGGATTGTCAGCAAACTTTGACATGTTTATGGTGCTTTTTATTTCGTTTTTGAGCTAAATATAAATGAACAAGAACTATCACAGAACAACAGTTTTTATCTCTTCTGGTACGTGGAGACAGACACACAAATGAGGCATTAAAAGACTTGTTATAATATTGTACTTACCCAGAACGCCCAATCTGTAGTTCATAGTGACGACAATCACGTTTCCATAAGCAGCAAGAACGCTTGCATCAAACATGTTTCCTGTTCCCTCCATATACGAACCACCATGGATAAACAACATCACGGGCTTCTTCCGACGATCTCTAATATCTGTGTAAAACATAAACATGCATAAAAAAATTAAGCACAACATATATGTGACCCCGGACCACAAATCTTAAGTAGCACTGGTATATTTATAGCAATAGCCAAAAATACACATGATTTTCTGCCAAAAATCATTAGGATATTAAGTAAAGATCATGTTCCATGAAGATGTTTTGTAAATTTCCTACCGTAAATATATCAAAATTTAATTTTTGATTGGTAATATGCATTGCTAAGAACTTCATTTGAACAAATTTAAAGTATATATATACTAAAATATATTATTACATACGCTTTGCTGCTTTTGTAGATATTAACTTACGAACAGAAAGTTTCAAATAGCAGCATTTATTTAAGATATAAATCTTTTGTAACATTATAAACATCTTTACTGTATTTTTGATCCATCCTTTTAATCCATAATTTCTAAATAAAAGTATTTCTTTCTAAATAAACAAATAAAATACAGACCCCAACTTTTTGAATGATGGTATAGAACCGATATAGATACTGTATGTAATTACATATTAGTATATTATATATATAGGTCATTCTATAATTAGGGGTACATTTAAAAACCCCAAAACCCAAACATGACCTTGCTGCTTTGAAACAATTTATACTGTATAAAATGCTATATGAATAAAGGTGATCTATAGGAGCATGTGCATAAAATACCATCTATGTTTGCTACTGTCCACCATGTTACCTTTACTGGGTAACACAGTTGACAGGTAACTTAGTTGACATTTTTAGTGCTTTGGGCCTGTACTCAACATGGAAGCCTGGAACTACTGAGCATATGGTATGTTTAGAAATACATCTTCATAAACAAAACATAAGTTTTTTGTTAAACTGTCTTGTTAAAATTTGCAGCAAAAATACTTGTGTAACACTGTTGACAGTCAACTAACCTACTCCTGTTCGCTAGTTTAACCAATATTAGGGGAAAGAGAGAGAACATAACGTCTAGTGTTTCATCCATGTGCTTGTAGCGGAAAGATCATCATACTGTCCAAATTATGCGAGAATGGGACAAACCACTTCTTTTTTTTTTTTTTTTTCTAGTGGGTAACTTAGTTGACAACGTTTTTTTGGACACAAATCAAGTTACATCACAATAAACACTTATTATTTTTGATGCACACATCCAAATGTCTAACTAAAGACAAAACTATAAAATTAATTAATATTTTAAATAATTTTCATGCTTAAATGCAGAGAAGAATGAGCATAATGTTTTAACAAAAGATATGGCTATTTCAACATATAGTAGTGTGACTGGGAAAAATTGAATTGGGTACTAGAAAATTTAGCATCGGGGCTTCATATTAATGAAAATATGTTAAAAATATACTTCAGGGACATGAGATATACCCACAATTATAGAATATATATGAAGAGTTCAGATGCAAAACCAGCTAAAAGCCATCTCGGTCAAAAATGAGATAATGATACTGAGTGAATGCTCTCGACACATATTATACGTCCATCAAATACTTTTTCTTCAAACTTGCTAAAATACCAGCCTCAGCCCAATCAGAAGCACCAGTACTTACATAGAAACCTATACATCTGAGCCTGATAAAAATGCATTTTTTAAAGAAAGACGTCAGATGAATTTAACTGGTTTTGCATCTGAACTCTTCATATATTTATGTTTTAATATGAATAGAAAATATGGTTAAAAAAAAAAATGTTTTGTAGTATTTTACAACTTTAAGCAGGAATGCACCATTATCTGTAATTGGTAAAATAATAAAGCACATAAACACATTTCAGGCTTCATTTAGTATGTTAGGATTAAACCAAAAGCTTACTGCTTATTACAGTGTACACATTATATACTGCCTACTCTTTTTCTAAAAAAAAGATTGTGGAACAGTATTAGTGGAATTATTAATGTGCTACCATTTGATAGTCAGATCAAATAATGAGTCAGGGAAGAGAAGGTAAAAAAAACAGTGGTTGATATTGCTTCCAGTTCACTTGCCACTCTTAAAATAGAAGGTCACGTTGAGCGCATTGCATTATGGGATCCAGTACTGTGTGAGTGCTGTATGTTCCGTTGCACATGGCATATAACGATAAATTTAGTAGGTCATACTGCAGAAATCCTGTAGTTAGAATAGTATGTTAGTACACGATTTCTGACCACATCCTAAAATCGTCTCCTCACTCTCTGGGATCTTTTGGCACGGTCTTTTGGCTCATCATTTCTGCACTCTGCTGGCACAGTCTGTCTGTTTCTCTTCCAAAACTCTGTTGCTCTGATGTATCTCTGTATCAGTTAGTACAGCCTGTGTGCGTTTCTCTCTCTTTCTCCGCTTGGTATGTTTGGAATTCAAAAGATCCAATAGGTCAAACCGGATCCCCCTGTAAGTGCCGCGTTGGTAGAGTCCCTACCTTTCGCGCTCCCTCGTGCGGTACCTTCTCTGTCCTTCGACCCCTCTAAACTCCCCCATCTCAAGTCTTAAGATTGGTATATTCTGTCTCTTTTAGATTCACATCTATATGTGCTGTTTATCAGCACAGGTTGTTCCCCTTCGCTTTTCTCTTGCAGTGTTGCACATGCTCATGCATATATACATATGCTCTTGGAGATGCTTGTGAACGCGTGTGAGTGCGAATGAGTGTGCGAGGGCATTCGGAGATGTCCAGTTAGCCAGTGCTTCTGTGGTGTGCAAGTGCTGTAGATAATTCATATGAAAACCAGACCATGCAGAAACATAAATAACTACCACGACATCTGTTTACCCCGAGAGAGAAGGAGGGGGTCTGTGAGAAAGAAAAAGAGTGGGTGAGAGAGATGGGGAAATCATAAAAGGGAGAGTGAGACAGATCAAGAGAGAGAGAGAGATGGCCAGAGTGGCAGAGAGAGAGAGAGACAGGAAGAGATCGAGATGTGAAAAGGAAATGGCACACAAAAGAGAATAAAATAAAAGTTACACAGACCAAGGTCCTTTCACGGACACACAAAATCACACACACACAGGCAGCTGTGATGCTGAGTCGCTATGGAAACTGCCTCATCTCTCTCTCTGTCTAATAGAAGCTCACCAGCACTGACTCACTCATGCCTGTTGCCACGGAAACAAATTCTACGCACGTATTTGCACGCCCGCCTGCATCACCACCTGAATCTCGGGTTACAAACGCATTATAGCGACTGCACCCTCGCACACACACTTTTTCGTCTTAATCTTCGCATGCACGCAAACACCTCTACTTGAAGACAAACACACACACACAAAACCTACGTGCGATCAGACGTGAACATGCTTGCACACTCGTATGAACACATTTCTAGGTTCTCTTTGAATACAGAGACAACAGAAATACAAACAAGCTTAATTATCCCAGTGTCTCTTTCACACAAGACTAATATTAGACTGTTATCCCAGCTCTAATACGTGTTTTCACACCCTCGATGCAGCTGAACGGCGTAAGAGTTACTTGGTAGACGTCGGTGTTGAAACAGTGACACCTCTGATTTAGCCAATCAGATGGGACTGTGTGGATCAGGTGTGTTGCTGACAGCCAATCAGATGAGGGGAAATCTGAAATCTTTTTCAGGATGGGACTGCTTTTTTGTGTCATCGTGAGGCAACACCATGATGCCCGTAGGAAGGAAAAATCACAACTCTTTGATATCTCACTTGCTTCTTGTAGGTATCATTGCAATTAATTGCAGAGTGAACGAGGATTTAAGATAATCTATGCTTATATTCATTAAATTGATCAAAGAGATGGTAAAGACATTAATAATGTTAAAATTTCTATACAAAGTTTAAAAAGTTTAAAATTTAGCTTTGCATCATAGGAATAAATTACATTTTACATATATTAAAACAGAAATTTTATTTAAATGAAACTAAAATTTTTCATTATTTTTTCACACTACTGTTCAGTTTTTGAACAGTAAGATTTTTAATGTTTCTCTTCTGCTAACCAAGCCTGCATTTATTTCATCCAAAATACTGCAAAAGCAGTAATATCGTGAAATATTTTTACGGTTTAAAATAGCTGCTTTCTATTTGAACGTATTTTAAAATGTCATTTTTTCCTGTGATTTCAAAGCTGAATTTTCAGCATCATTACTCCAGTCTTCAGTGTCACATGATCCTTCAGAAATCATTCTAACATGCTGATTTTCTGTTCAAGAAACATTTATTTTTTATTATTATTATTATCAATAATTAACAGTTGAGTACATTTTTTTCAGGATTCTTTGATGAATAAAAAGATCCAAAGATCAGCATTTATCTAAAATAAAAATCTTTTGTAATATTTTACACTATACCATTCACATTTATATATTCTGTGGAAGGCGTAGGACCAAGAAATGTTTGTCCAATCAAAATGCTCGGTTCTTCCTACCTGCCTGTCAAATATGTATTTGCATACCTCTGTGCACCCTGTTTGTGCAGACAGTATATGTCATCAGTGTGTTCACATACACTACACTGTAAAAAACAATTTGTTGAGTCAACTTAAAATAATTTGTAACTTGGCTGCCTTCAAATTTTAAGTTCAGTCAACTCAAAAAAAGTTTATTCAACTTGAAATGTTAAATTATACTAAGTGACAACTTAGATATTTGAGTTGAATCAACTTAAAATTTTAAGGCAGCTGGGTTACTTACCCATCTGTAAAGCAAACACAAATATCTAAGTTGTTACTTAGTACAACTTAACATTTCAAGTTGACTTATTTTAGTTGACTGAACTTAAAAGTTTATAGGCTTGTGCTCTAATATGTCTGTTGTCTCGTTTTTATTTCTCCACTGAATATTTAGAAGAAACAAACTGAGAACTCTAAGTTGTGAAAAATAAACCTTTGTAATTTTCCTCTGGGTGGGTGAGATATAGCCAAATTTGTAATTGGTAAAACAAGTCCATTTTTAATCAGAAGAGATTCCGGTGCTATTTGATTATACTGGCATATATGCAAATATTAAATAGTTCACCTAAAAATCAAATTATGTTATCATTTACTCATCCTCATGTCTGCATGACTTTCTTGCTCAGAACGTCCAAGTAGATATTTGGAATAAAATCAAAGTGAATGATGACTTATGACTTGAATTTAGACTTTCATTCATTTTAAAAAGGATAGTTCACCCAAAAATGAAAATTCTGTCATTAATTACTCATTTTCATGTTTACTCATTTTCATGTTACTCATTTTCAACCCGTAAAACCTTTGTTCACTTCGGAACACAAATTAACATATTTTTGATGAAATCTGAGTTTTCACATGGCTTCATAAAATTACTTTTGGACTATTTTACCAATATCCGTTCTACCTTTCTGGGCCTTGAACATGGTAATTGTGTTGCTGTCTATGCAGTGTGAGAAAGCTCTTGGATTTCATAAAAAATCTCAATTTGTGTTCTTAAGATGAACAAAGATTTTACGAGTTTGGAACGACACGAGGGTGAGTAATTAAAGACAGAATTTTCATTTTTGGGTGAACTATCCCTTTAAATTTAGTCATCTATTGTATGACTTCAAAAGACTTGGAATATATAGTAGACATTTGGTCATTTGGACTGCTTTTACAAAGCCTGACTAAAGCTTTGACAAACTCACACTTCCAGTGAATGGAGCATCTTGTACATTCAGCTAAACATCTTCTTTTGTGTTCCATACAAAAAAAAAAACAAGTTTGGAAGTAAATAAGAGTAAGTAAATGATGCTTGGGTTTTAATTTTTGAGTGAACTACCCCTTTAACATCAATAATACTGAATAAATGTAGAATCAAATGCTGTAAAAGCAGATTTCTCCAAGCTGACTTTTTTTTTTCCGTGCTGCAGTATTGAGATATTTTTTGTGTGTGATGCATCGAAGAGAAGCACACAGAATCCACAAACATCTTATCTGGGACAACCCTGCTTACGAATCCATGAGTATAATCTTTGTGTGTGTGTGTGTGTGTGTGTGTGTGTGTGTGTGTGCGAGGGAAGAATGGGGAGACACAGGAAGAGAGAGAGACCGTATGCAATGCGTTAGCCTCAATATGTGATGGAAAGAGTTTGAAATAGAGTGAGAGAGAGAGAGAAAGAGAGAGAGAGAGAGAGCAAGCACAACGCCCAGATCCTTTCAACAGAGGCCTTAGTATCCTATTCGCTTCAAAACATCCTCAAAATACAAGAACGCTATTCTGTCTCTCCTCCTCCAAGCCTGCATCTCTCTCTCTCTTCCTCTCCTATGCCGCACCTCCCCCTCCTTCTTTCCCTCTGATCTCCTGCTTTCCTTCTACTCTCCCCCTCTCCTCAACTCTCTGCCTTCATCTTTGCCTCTCTGCTCTCGTTATGGGACTTTCTACACCTCTCCATCTTTTGTTCTTTTCCGTCCGGGCTTTACTCGACGTTATTTACAGGAAAGTAAGGCAGAGAGACCGGGGGAACGGGATCGGGGCTCGACGGATTCGAACCCGGGTCCTCGTGAGCCCCCGGCTCTCGTGTGTCGTGAGCAAACTCGCTACCTTTTTGCGCCACGACCATCCCTCCCTTCTTGTTCCTGTCTGCCGCCCACACATCCTCTCTCACTTTCAAAGCTCCATGAATCTCATTTCATCATATACTCGTCTTTATCACAACGTTTTTTTTTAGCGATCTCTCCCCCTCCGTGCTCTCAAATTGGTGATCTGAGCGTTCCCCCTCTCCTCCTCTCTTTCATCTCTCCTCTCTTTCGTTCTCCTCCTTTCCTCCGTCGCTGCTGTGCGTTTCCTCTCCTCTTCTCTCCCGTGTTCAGAGACGCAAAATTGGATTAGCTGGCAGTGTCTCTATTTAAACCTCTGCAATTAGAGACGCCCGGAATCCGAGAACTCTGTGCATAGAGCGCTATCCCTGCACATGCACAGACATGTAAGCTGTAAAGAGTGATAGTCATTTTAAATGGAAAGAGCATGGAATAACAATACTGTAAAACCCTGCTAATTGCTTAACTATCTATTATCTTGATGTATATAAATTTGATGAACAATATATGGAATTTTTGTGGAATCAGTGCGAAATATTACTCAAATAACGTATGTGCATAAATATATATATATATATATATATATATATATATATATATATATATGTACACAGTGCACAGCATAAATGAGTACACCCTCTCTAAAACGTAACAAATTCAGCAATTACTCTTAACTTAGATGACAATGTTAGGGTTCTTTGGAGATATAATGTTCCAACAAGCCTGCTTGATCAATTACTGAAGAAAAATGTCAAAATTATTCAGCAAAATATGATTTTCTTATCAAAGTGATAAAATGGTGTGTTGCAAAAATGAGTGCACCCTCCTGAAAGTTACTGAATAAAACAAACTAAAAAAAAAAAAAAAATGTGTGTAATGTATAGGTTTAAGGCTATTTTTGATCAACAGGTAAATATATTGAACCAAAACTTTTAAAGACAAGTAATTTCCTGACAATTAAAAGTGAAAGCCTAGTGTTATAATCATATTCAGACTTAATGCTGGCAGCAATGGAACCACTTGGGAGAAAACTGCCAGGTGACGTATTTCTTAGCATAAAAGTGGACATTGGTACAAGAGGAATACCAAATTATTGTTTTAAGTGTGAAAATATACCAGAAGTAGCACTAGCATTCAAAGACAATGGACTTGTGAAAAGGCTCCTGAAATAATCAGGTCTTTACTTAAAGTTTTCATTTAGTGATGAGTGAATTTTTGCTAGAAAAAGAGCAGGAGAAATACCATGCAAGAGAAATACCATTTCTCAGAGCCGGCAAAAGCTATGAAAAGAGTGACACTTCATCTCACAGAGTGTGACGCAGTCTGCAGAAGTGACATGCATGGTTGTTGTCACCAGTAGAATTACCTACTGTAGTCAAAACACAATAAACTCATTTAACCTCTTCCAAGGCCCATATTTACAAAATATAGACTTCTGGCAATCCATACTCTGCTGAGACCAAGTCAATCATTTCAGATTTAAAAGCATCCAAAATGTTCTGGTGTTGCTAGAGGAGGAGTACAGTGAGAAGTGCCTGGTTCCCACAGTGACATTCAGTGGTAGTAAAGCTCTTATATAGGGACGTATGAGTGCTGAAGGTGTGAGGACATTGTGTTTTATCAATGCTGTCATGAATTCACACACCACTGTGTGATGTAATACAACCTGAAACCAATGATGCTACCCTTCCCTCATTAACTGCATTATTGGGCATTTTCAATAATTTTCAATAATTCAATAGTGAAAATCCTTCCGCGGACATGAATTTCACTCAGTCTTAACACTTTTGAGCAGCTGTGGGGGATTCTGTAGAGATGAGCTGAGCAAAACTCCCCATTAAAGACCAGGGCATTTAAGAAGGTCGTCCTCCAGGTGTTAAACAGGACAGATGTGAAAATTTGTCATTAACTTGTACACTCATAGTAGTATACTTAAACTTCTGGAGGACATACTAAGCACTAGAATATTATACATTTGTTGAATTAAATCTAGGGTGTACTAATTTCTGCAATCCTTCTTTTAAACCAGATTGGCTAATTTACTTATCTTACAGAAAGTACTGGCATATATTTTGTTGTTTTTATTAAGTATATATTTAATACATTTAAATTTTGCCTTCTTTTTATAGTTATTTAGAGGGGGTGTACTCATTTATGCTGTGCACCGTATATATATTACATTTTAAATTATGTTTTTAATGACTTTCTTCTGTGGAATGCAAAAGATGAAATTTTAAATCATCTGCTGGTTGCTCTTTTTTTTGTGTATTTATTAAGTTTATTCAATTTATTTGTAAACAATTTATGAATTTACTCAGTTATTAACTATTTATTAAGAAATGTTTTGTGAACTGACTCAAATGATTCATTGGAAAGAGTCAAAAGACTCATTTCCTTATGAAATTGACGTCCTTATGACGTTGTTATTTCTCTAATTAACTCTCTTGTGAGAAAAGAGATATACGTCAGGGTTTATGTAGTCTCAGCTTCAGATATCATGACCACAGACTGCTGGCCGAACAATGGATGCATAAGGCAAACAAAATGAGAAACACTTTGGGAGTTCTGAAGTTGTCATCTGACTGGTTAGATTTTAAAGGATTTCTGAGATTTATCTTTAATTATCCGCCTTGAAACAAAATCGCTGTGGCGCCAAACCCCCTCACTGAAGAAGAAAAGCATTGTGTTTACAACTGTGACGATGATCAAATATCACACTAGATTTTTACAAGTATAAGCAAACTCTGCGCCATAGTTATAGTAAACTTGCACAATGTTCTAGAATTATTTTATTACTTACATGCTGGTCTGTTATTGTAGGGACATCATTTTTACTTTTTTACACCCCTAAACCCCTAAACAGCTGCTTTACATGTCTATCAGATGGCCTCTTAGCCAGTCCCTGGACCCAAAGATATGTATATTTGGATGCCCTATTAGCGGCTGTTTCTTTGGGCTGCTATATTGAAATGGTCATTTAAAAGGTGCTATAGTTTAAAAACCTGTAATGTTGAGTTATTAAAATATTAAAAACACAAACCAACACATTCTTAACTGTGTTAGCAGCTATGTGAAAGTTTATCCAATTTCTTTAGGAATTAAAATTTTGATTTTTTTTTTTTTTTTTACAAACACAGGCTGCTTAATGTTGTAGCATCTTGAAACTCATCTTGATTTTTATTGTGAGTGACAACACATTAACCGTTTCAAGATGGCAGACGTGTCTACATGCTTGAAGCAGCTGAATGTGGCATCCATCTACAGTATACATATCTATGCCTGGACCATTGAAAGCTGGAATGGAGTGCAAAGCTTTCAGGGCTTTCATGTGAGACTAGGGTTTATGCAGATTTTCAACTTAAAAAGGTGGTGAATTTCTAAAATAAAAGTATGATTTCAAAAGGTTTGGAATAGAGCACTTGAGTTACATGGACTACTTTATAACACTTTTACGGTGACCTTGCATCTGCTAGGTTGCTAGCTTAAAATTCTCAGTTGCCATTTGGTGTAATTGGATTTGCATAGATAAAAATTGATTTACACATTCTTTATGATCGTTTTTTCTTCTTCACAGATGAAAGAAAGGCATATAGGTTTGGCATGTCATGACAGCAAGTAAATGTTTTTTGTAAATTACTGAAAGTATAGTATTCCCCCCACTTGTAAAGAAATAAAAGCCATAATTCTTATTTTTTTTATTACCTACTACCTTGTGGTTAATGTTAAAGCCAATTTTTATGAACTCACTGTCATCATGTGACCTACTCTAATGTATTATTATAATGAATATCAATACATTTTTTACAAAGCAGATTTAAAGGATTAGGTTCACTTCCAGAATAAACATTTCCTGATCATTTACTCACCTCCATGTCATCCAAAATGTTCATGTCTTTCTTTCTTCATTTGAAAACAAATTAAGATTTTAGAGGAAAACATTCCAGGATTTTTCTCCATATAGTGGACTTCAATAAGGTTCAACGGGTTGAAGGTCCAAATTGCAGTTTCACTGCAGATTCAAAGGGCTCTACACAATCCTAGCCGAGAAAAAAGGGTCTTATCTAGCAAAACGATCAGTCATTCTCTAAAAAAAATACAATTTATGTACTTTTTAACCACAAATGCTTGTCTTGCACTAGCTTTACGATGCGCATCTATGACTTCACGCATTACATAATCACGTTGGAAAGGTCACGCGCGGTTAGTGCTTCATCTGTGTACTCTGCTTCAAAAAGATTGGGTAGGGCGAAAATCTCCATCTCATTTTCTCCTCCAACTTCAAAATCGTCCAACATCATTTTTTTATCGTTTTTTGTAAAGGGGGTTTGACTTTTTTGCACGTTCATTTTGTAAACACTGGGACAGTACTTTTTCCTATGTCATGTGTGACATTTCCAACATGACTACATAATGCGTGAGGTCACGCTAATGCAAGACGAGCATTTCGAAGGGTGAGAACCAGAAGGGCGTAAGTGACATTTTGGGTGAAATGGAAATATATATACATTAAATGAAAGCTCTTGATGAGCTCTTTCTACTGGCAAAAGTATACTGTCATCCATGTGTGTACAAATTTTTATTATAAACAACTAAAAAGTACACAAAGTCAGATCAATCTATGGTAAATTTTTGTTTTGGCCTTCCTGTAAAGCTGGTGAAACGTCAGTTATGCCTTTCTGGTTCTCACCCCTCGATTTGTGGTTGAAAAGTACATAAATTTAAATTCTTTTAGAAAATGATTGATCGTTTCGCTAGATAAGACCCTTATTCCTCAGCTGGTATCGTGTAGAGCCCTTTGAAGCTGCATTGAAACGGCAGTCTGGACCTTCAACTCGTTTAACCCATTAAAGTCCACTATATGCGGAAAAATCCTGGAATGTTTTCCTCAAAAACCTTAATTTCTTTTCGACTGAAGAAAGAAAGACATGAACATGACAGAAGGGTGAGTAAATAAAGTGAACTAATCCTTTAAGTACTTCCTATGGGTTGGTAAAATTATATATATATATATATATATATATAGTCTACCGTCATAAACTACAAAAATATACTGGCACAGGAAAAATATGCTGCCACTGTATTTTCTGTATTTCTAATGTACAGTGAGTGTCTGGCAACCACAGCTGCCAGCCTTTTTTTTCCTGAACACAACACAGAAACACACATTTTGTGGAAACTGTGAAAGAGTGTAACATGGAGTGATTAACATGCACACACACATTTGCAAAGACACCCAAATACACAAACAACCACAAATGAGCTCAGACACACAGTATATGCTGTAAACACACACATATACACAACAAGAACTAGTCTGCAACTTTCATCTTATTATTAACATCTGAGCAATACGATCGGTGCAATTATTTTTAAATTTGAATTGATATAATCTAGGCAATCTTAAGATATAATATTAATATGAAGTCATTTTAAATACTCATTTATTTCTCTGCTCCTAAAAGCAACAAATCCAGCCTGTTGTCTTTTACAGACTTACTGCATTAGCTACTCTACTGCATTCTCAGCTGGATGCATGTCAGCCAATGAAATTGCACTAAATCACAGGGGGATGATGGGATTTGTAGTTTATTGATTTCTTGCTAATCCTTTGCCATTCATCAGAAAGGACACAAAACGTATAATGAAATCTTAATAACCGTCGACGGGAGATTATTCCTAAAATAAAAGCCTGTTGTAATGAAATGATGTCAGAATCATTTGTTTTTGAGAACAGCTTAAAAGTATATGCAGCACAAATAACCACATCAGCAGTGCATGAATTAGTGCATGTATGCTTGAGCTTATGTCCGTGTGTGTGTGTGTGTGTGTGTTGGCTAGTTGAGCTAGAAGCAAAATGCAAAAACATACAAGACAAAATAATCAAGAGAAATAATGGCACATATTACAACCGCCCCCCAAAAAAGAGTCTGAAAAACAAGACAAAAAGGGAAAAACATGCAAGAAAAATACCTTCGTCCCTCGGTCTGTTCATCGAAGACTCATCGTGTTTTTTTGTGAGCGGACCTGGGGTTAAGACAAAAAGGGGGGGAAAGAGAAAAGACAAAATTCAAAAAGATTTTACTGCGCTTAAACAAAAAGAGCAAAAAATTCCAAAACCAGCAAAACAAGAAAAATGACAAACTAGCAAGAGATCATGTGTCCCAATTGAAAAGAAGAATCAAAAACAGCAGCCAAAGCAGAGGAGCAAAACAGACAACAAACTCATAGAAAGAGAGAGAGAAACTGATGGTGGTGTGACACTTGCTAACATCTCTACTAGCAGCTACCGTGTTGCCTCTTTTCTTCCTCAGTTTTCCCTTCCACACTCACTCATTTGTTAGATGCCAGGCTTTCAATGACAAATGTCCAGCCATCTTTCTTTGTGCCCAGAGAGAGAAAGTGATGAGACATGTGGAAACGCTGTAGCAAAGCTGCGTTTAGTGCAACGGCCCTCAGGAGTCCTCTGACTTAATGTCCTGTGGGACAGTAACTCCCCCTCACAGGATAAGACTGCTGAAACTGTGATCTCTCTTTTCCTGTCTTACAAACAAACAAATAAACAAGTGTGTTGTGTAATGCTCTTAAGAAAGCATCTGCCAAGGACACACATTTAAAGCTATAAACCAACATTTTAACCATTCAAATTTCTAAACAGTACCAGCATCTTTTGCAAAATGGAATTTGAAGTCAAAATCAGGATTACTGACATCAATTCTTTCCACACTTCAGAGCAATGAACAAAAAAAAGTGCTCAATAAATATGAAATGTAAAAAAAGACAACAAACTTGACTAGGACTCATTTCTAACCTTTTTTCAGCATTAAAAGACCATGGTAACCATATGAAATTCATGTTAAAATAAGTTTTTTATACATAATTCACTTCATTTATAATCTTTCTGTATATATTTTGCATATATAATAATAACACATTACTTTACTAGGCTCTATGATTTCCGTGATGTGAAAAACGCGGAAGGATTCAAAAAATCGTTACTATATAATGTGGAATGTCACCGAATTTGACGAATCAAAAGTAGGTCAGTACACTTAAATCAAAACACGATATGAACTAGTTTCTGTGAATATTAAGTCGCAAAAATACTGTGTTTTCCGTGAGGGAGTCACTTCATGAGCATTTTACAGTTTCTTGTGAGAAAACACTACATAATCTCTAGAACTGTTGTGATATCATATTTTACAAATATCGAAACTCAAAGGTCTTTACAGCAATCCGTCAAAATAAAAGCACAGTTTAACAGACAGAAATACTTTTGATAGAAATATATTATTGAATGATAGTTCTAATAAATTCGTTTTTTTTAAATAAGATAAATTATTTAAAGATTATTTAATGAATATTTAAAATAATAAATATTTAATGAAACTATTAAAATGGAATCCAGAAAACTAATGGAAAACAGAATTTGAATAAATAAATAAGTAAAAGAACACTGATTTTAAGGGGAGAAAACTTTTTATAGAAATGTTTTATAAAAATGTAAACTTTGTGAAACTTTTATTAAATTGCTGTTAAATTGTGTAAGTTTTATGACTTTATTTAATCAGACATGCTTTTTGATTAATACAATTTTATTTAAACATTAAAATATAGAAAAATGAAAACGAAAAAAAAAAAAAACAAATGTGGACAAAAATGGAAAACAATCTCAAAGAAAATAAAATAAATAAAATTTGTACATCAAAAACATAAAGAAAAAATAGAAAATTACAAAAAGGTTGTCTTGGCAAGTTTACTAAAACGGAAAGAAAAAAATTAAGTTAGATAAAATAAATACAAATTAAAGATTATAATAAAATTAAAGCTTAATCCCAATTTAAAAAAAAAAAAAAAAAAAAAAAAAAAAAGAAAAGAAAGAGAACACACCGAACATTAATAAAAATCACAAAAGCAAATAAAATATTACTAAAAATAAAACCTAATTCAAAATATGAACAAATGCTATGACATAAATATACTACACTGGTTATAAAAATATGCCATGGTTTGTAGATGATTATTATGGTATTACCCTGGTATTTTTTTGCAGTGCTTTGGAGTGCCATATTAAAAGCCTGGTACAGTACATGATATTTTAATCATACCCTAGCAACAGTATTTCATTTCATGAATAACTTTATTGAAACAATAATTGTTGTCCCTTATGAAAATTAACCATGGTTTTACTACAAATAAAACAAAAAAATAAAAAATGTTTTTTGTACTTAAACCATGCATAACCACAAATTAACTATGGGTTTGCTACACTAAGCATAGTTAACCATGGTATTTGTAGTAAAAATGTGGTTATACAAATATTAATCAATCTGCCAAAAAAACAAAAAAAAAAAAAAAAACATGGTTACTATACTTTTACTAAACTATAACTTAAACTCTAGTTCGCATGTAGCTATAGTATTGAAATTCAGGTGCTGAATGATACTGTACTAACAGACAAAATTCTAAATGCTGCTAGTTATCAGTCTGTAGGTTTCTTCTAATTCCTGGTCTAATTCACCCCAAAGAAACAGATCCTAGCATTTATCAGCAGGTGCTTTAGTCTGTATTGCAACAGAATAGCATTCTGTCACTGGCTTCTTCAGGACTGGAGCTGAGAGGATCTGGTGCAGCCAGACACATTAGCATCTGTCGCTAACTCAGGTTAAATGCTAAATGTTTGTGTGGCGACAGCCATTAATGGGTATTATCAGCATGACCCCCTACCCCCTCCCTCAGTACTGGCGGTGGGCCTGTAAGAGACGAGATAGAAATCGTCTCCATTTATTTACCGTTTATCTGCTACACAGGCTCTCCACACCAATAGACCACACACACACACACAAACACAAATCCCATTTGTCATTGCAGTGCGTATAATTCTCACCCAGTCCAGTCTGTCTAACACACATATAATGCACATATATACAGCACAACTGTATAACTCACTTCAAATGCTCTTCACCTGATTTTTTTCTTAAAGCACATACACATTCACAATTACATTTAAAGGGAAAGTGTCATGTTTTCAGTGTAGTAATCATTTTTCTTAACCCAAGTTAATATGCAGAGAATAGTAAAAGTACGCCATTTTCCTGGAACTAAAATTCTGAAACATGAGGCTTTTGAGTTTCTGAGTTGAGTATCCAGACCAGAAACGCTGACTCAAAAAATAGTGCAACAGTTTCTAGAAGTAAAAACGCGATTCATCTCCATAGGGGAACTGATTTTTAACAATAACTTATAAACCATTACAGACAGACCTACTGTGAGCTGCGAGGTTGTTAATCGATGTTGTATGGATTTGTTGAAGCTATCAGACTTTATTTCAAGTTACTTTTTAAATAATCATGTTTAACAGCAGAATTACTGGTGAAAAACTACATTACCCATGATTCTGAAGAGAAACTTGCATCAATATTTCTTAGATCACACTAGTTTCCCTACGCTCTCAAACTACCTAAATAATGGTACGCATATTTTGCAATTATATATTTATTCCAAAATTTCAGATAAAAAAATACTTCATCAAATGTGATTTACCTCATAGCTTGTTGTTTTGCTTCATGGCTTTTTTTATGTTAAACATTATTTTTTAAAATATCTATAGGAAAAATTGACCTGATCTCATGACGAAAACGTATCTGTGGGAACTTTTTCTCAAGGCCCGAAATACCTACCAATAAGTACATATCACTGCAGTTTCCAACAGAAATGAACACTAGTGGTGGTAAAACAGCGAGTACTTGTAATCGTTTTACTTGAAATCACACAGTTATGATTACAGCTCCATATGTTTCACTTTCTGAATATAACAAACTTGCTTAGTAGCTCACCGACACAGAATTGGACTTAAAATGCGGAATCCTTGGGTAAGAATACTGTGAAAAACATGACTCACGATGAAAGAGCTGAAAGACGAGATATGGAAAAAAACAAGTTAAAATGACATGCTTGCAATTGCGTTTTTATGTCACATTTGCTTTTCTTCAAACTATCAGGTAGGTTTAGGTGTAGTGCAGATGGTACATTATTTTAAAACCTCACGGAGTATTAGAGTTTTAGCGCCACTCAACGGACATTTCAAGTCAGAACTGCGGTGACATGTACAAAACATGTACGTTCATCTGTTCCAGGGAAAAAAACGAACACTCTTTTAGCGCCACTCAGTGAACATTTCACAATGAATGTGTCACAAAATACACATGGCGGTACATATTTTGTGTCTTGCAAAAAAGTTCCCACAGGCATGTTTTCGTCATGTGATCAGGTTGGGAAAAAAATCCTTCTGGAACAAGTTCACTGAAAAAGTTGGCGGTCACTTTTGCACTCTATTGCGTGAGAATTGGACTGTTTCTATCTGACCGAAAATAGATGCAACAAGTGTTTGCGAAACCATCTTAAAAATGTCTCAGGTTACACATGTAACCATGGTTCCCTGAGAAGGACGCTGAAGGCGGACGCTGAAGATGTTCCCCATAGCAACCGCAAGAGAACGCAGTTCGTGTTCCCTCGAAAGGGAACGTCTCAGGTTCTGCATGTAATCATGGTTCTCTGAGAAGGGAACGAGACACTGCATCCTCCTGAGGTCGCTATGGGGAACACCTACAGCATCTGCTAGAGGATGCAGTTCGAATTCCCTCAAAAGGGAACTGTTTTTACAATTCTGTGCCTCTAGTGGCACCTAACAGAAATCACATACTTTACCTTTAAGTATATAATATATAAATATATATAACTTGGAAAATCAGAATGAAATTGCAAGAGGACGCAGTTCGAGTTCCCTCGGAAGGGAACATCTCAAGTTTCACATGTAATCATGGTTCCCTGAGAAGGGAACAAGACACTTTGTCCTCTTGAGGTCGCTAAGAGTAATGCCTTCAGCATCCGCTAAAGTACACCGTTTTGTGGCTCTAGTGGTACCTAACAGAAATTACCAACCTGATCTCATGACGAAAACGTACCTGTGGGAACTTTTTTGCAAGACGCAAAATACATTGCGCCATGTACGTTTTGTGACATATTTAATGTGAAATGTCCACTAAATGGCGCTTACGATTACATGTGCTCACTGTTTTTCCAACTCTAGTGTTCATTTATGTTGGAAACGGCAGTGATTTGTACTGTATTTATTGGTACGCATTTCGCCCTTCACAAAAAAGTTCCCACAGGTACGTTTTTGTCATAAATACAGTGGGAAAAAAAGGTTTATTTAGGTTGTAAATAAAACAAAGATCATTTGGAGTATTTTTTTGAGTACTTTCTGAGTCAAAATAGTTTCAATGTAAATCCTACACCAAATTTTATTCAGTGTATGCATGATAAAATAAACAAAACATGCTTTTTCCTCATTTTGTTGCGCTTGTGCACCTTCTCGCATGTTCCTCTGAGCTGAATCTTCTCCTGAGTTGCACTTAAGCTTTGAGACTCGATCAATGCTGACGTGATTTTCAATTCAATTCACCATCTCAGGTCAGTTCTTCCAGTAAAGGCTGGAGAGCAGGAGACAGGTTGATGGGAGTATGAAGCGGGCGTGTGTGTGTGTGATTAAGTCTCAGCAACGTCAGCACTTTATCGATGCTTAAAGCACTTGGAGATCAAGCTTTCACTATTTTACTGGTTACTGCTTCCGTCTATATGGTCTACACCCTCCATTAGGGCTCAGGCTTTTCCCAGAAACCTAATCCTGCTGGCCTTTGAAGACGATGCACCAGCTTTAAAACTAAGGCCCAGAATTCCTCTCTAAGTGAAAGAAGGCACGAGAGATGCCGTCGATGTGGAAGTAGAGCGGAAAGCATTATAATGAAGACTTAAAATGGAGGAAAGATCATTTACGTGGGATGAGTCTTGGGTGGTACGTGGGCTGGTGAGCGCCTGGTGCGGCGACAGTCGGAAAGGAAAAACCAGGCTCCGCAAATGTGGCGTTACTCCCAGTCTGAGAGATGGCAGTGGATTTCAAGTGTGCATGTTGAACCACTGAACAGTTTGTGCGGTAAACACTTTCTTTCCTGAGAAAGTGTGTGTGAGCGAGTGTGTATTTGGTATTTTTTTGACAGGAGTGCGTGACAGGAAACCCGGCAGTACGCCATCCCAGTGTAACCAGCAGGTTTGTCCTCCCTGACAGGCTTGCTGTGTAAAAATGTCTTCAGTATATTCTCTCTGTCTCTCTTTCTGCTTTTTTCTCTCTCTGTCTTCCTCTCACTGTCTGCAAGGGGAGCAGACCTAGAAAAACCGTACATGAAAGCAATCTGCCTTGAAGGGCTGATGTCATGTGCTCAATATATATCTCCCCTCCATTAAAGACACTAGATGAGCCACTAAACAATAGCTACGGCAGTTTCTTTCTTTCTGTTTTGTATTAACTCCTAACCAGACATGACATGTCCAGTTTCCAGCGGCTGTATTTTGTCTTAAAACAAAAATACAGCTCAATCAGAGCATGTCTGATGTTTAATTATCAGCTGTGTAGCAAAATTTGACCAGTGAGATTCTGATGTGGGCGGGGCTTACCAGCACAACACTACGGAATTACAAACCACATCACCAATGAAATGTCTTGTCACACTAGTGGCTGAATAGAATATAGTGTGACTGTGGTAACTAACAGTGTCCTAACCAGGCGTGACACATCAAGCCTCCAGGAAGTAATTTGTCTGGACACCTTCAAAATGAAATTGATGCGTGACATGCTAATCGCGTTATTTTTTTCCCAAACCAGTTAAGCGCAAATTGTGGGACTACGGAGATTGTCAGGGACATTAAATATCATCATGCCGAACAGGAAAACTCATCTACTCGCTAGTCTGATTTTACAGCCTCTTTGTGTTTAAACTCACAGTCTTGCAAACTATTTAAACTCAAACTTTCTAACTTGTAGATTTTACATATGTGATAGTGACGTTGAAGTCATGTGACTGTGGTGTAGTCTGTTTTTAGCCTAACATCAGCTTTTTACTTGTGTATAATCTTGGATCTTGTTGATAATCTGGATAATCTCGATTAACAAAATGTGTAAGGATCATTAACTTTTGGTTGGTCACAAAGTTTATTTTCAGCAATATTTCAAAGACCAAAGCTAACTTCCTGGAAGCTATGCTAATTTCCTGGCTGGCCTACAAAATGACATCATCCTTGCAGCTGTGTATTTTTGTTTTTTAAGCAACACATACAGTGCCTTGCAAAAGTATTCATACCCCTTCATTCTTTCATGTTTTGCTATGTTGCAGCCTTATATTAAACTGCTTTAAATGACTTTTTTCCCACATTAATCTACACTCATATACTCATACACCATAATAACAAAGCACATAACAGATCTGGGACAACTTTGCAAATTTATTAAAAATAAAATACTGAAATAAGTACATTGCATAAGTATTCATACCCTTAACTCAGTACTGAGTTGAAGCACCTTCACAGCCTCAAGTCTTTTTGGGTATGATGCGACAAGTTTTGCACATCTGCATTTGGCAATTATCTGCCATTCTTCTCCTCACCTCTTCAGGTCTCAAGCTCTGTCAGCTTGGATGGGGGCTGGCAGATGTTTTCAGGTTACTCCAGAAATTTTTGATTGCGTTCAAGCCAAGACTCTGGCTGGGCCACTCAAGGACATTCAAAGAGTTGTCTATAAGCCACTCTTGCTGTGAGCTTAGGGTCATTGTCCTGTTGGAAGGTGAACATTCTGCCCAGTCTGAGGTTCTGAATGCTCTGGACTGGGTTTTTATTAAGGCTATCTCAATATTTTAAGCTTTTCTTCACTCAGTCCCTGCGGCTGGGAAAAAAAAAAAAAAAAAAAAAAACCCACAGCATGAGGCTGCTACCAGCACACTTTACTTTTAGGATGGTACTCTGCAGGTGATGAGCAGTGCTTGGTTTCCTTCAAACTTAATGGTTGGAATTGAGGTTCATCAGGTCAGAGAATCTTGTTTCTCGCAGTCTGAGGGTCCTTTAGATGCTCTTTTGCAAATTCCAAGTGGGTTTTCATGTGTCTTCACATGAGGAGTTGATTGAGTTTGGCCACACTCCCATAAAGACCAGATTGGTGGAGTGTTGCAGTGATGTCTGTCCTTCTGTAAGTTTCTTCTATCTGCATATATGATCATGGAGCTCAAGTCGAGTGACCATCAGCTTCTTGGTCACCAGTATGACTAAGCCCCCTCTCCACCAATTGCTCAGTTTAAACAGGAGGCCAGCTTTAGGAAGAATTGTGGTTGTTCTAATCTGGATAATGGAGACTACATGCTTCTGTGAACCTTCAATGCAGCAGAATTTTTTTCTTAACACTTCCTCAGATCTGTACCTTGACACAAGCCTGTTTCTGAGCTCTCTAGGCAGTTTTTTTGACCTCAGGAGTTGGTTTTTGCTCTGATATGCATTTTCAGCTGTTAGACCTTTTCTGAGATGCTTGTGTCTTTCCAAATCATACTCATTTAAATTAATCTGCCACAGTTTAACTCCACTCGAAGTGTAGTAACATCTACAAGCAATCTGAATGCTCCTGAGCTAAATTTCAAGTGTCCCAGAAAAGGGTATGAATACTTATGCAATGGAATCATTTCAGTTTCTTATTTCTAATAAATTTGCTAAGTTGTTACAAACCTGTTTTTTGCTTTATCATTATGGTGTATGGAATGTAGACTGATGTGGAAAAAAGTCATTTAAAGCAGTTTAACATAAGCCTGCAACACAACAAAACATTAAAAAATGAAGGGGTATGAATACTTTTGCAAGGCACTGTAAAAGTATTTTAAAGGCACAGCAAGTAATTTTCACAGCTACAGAGCGCCTGTTAATTTGTCACCTGTGTAATAAAATGCATAACAAATTAAAGTATCTTGGGTGTTTAAACGTTTTCAACAAAATAAAACTGGAAATCGAGAGTGTGACATCACTCGCAGGCAACAAAATGACAAGGGATGGGTCACTAGTTAAAATTGCTTATTTCTCTGGATTTAAATGTTCTTGGAAATATGTGGGATAATGTAAGTGCACAAGTCAACAAAATATATAATACTGTTCTAGTGGTTTGGGGATATTTTAATCCAAAAATCTTACATATTGTGCTTTTTTGAAGGGCTTGGTGAATGGATCAAAAACCATTATGTGCAAAACTGAGCAGCCATAAGCAAAGATGACACATTTCAAAACACATACACCACTGTTCTATATATATAGAACAGCCTGGCACATAAGGCTCGATTAGTTTTGGGTTTAAAGAAGGCCTGCCTTCCGAAAAACGGAATGTGTTGTGATTGGTTAGCTGTCCCACTGCGTTGAGATTGGCGAACAGCTTAGATGGTATTTCAGTACTGCCACGCCCCTTGTCAAAGAAGCAAGTTCCATGTAAAACTGTTAGCGCAAGCTAGATTAAAGTGATTCTTATGTTTTAAATATAGATATTTTTCTTACAAAAACACATTGATTTGCTACAGGAGGCCTTTATTAACCCCCCCAGAGCCGCGTGAGGCAATTTTTATTATGGATGGATGCATATTATTGGACTTGTTTTGGACTGATGAGAAGAAACACCCGTCTATGCCATTCTAAAGCATGGGAGTGCCAGCATACATTTTAATATAACTCTGATTGCATTCGTCTGAAAGAAGGAAGTCATATACACCTTGGATGCATGGAGGGTGAGTAAATAATATGCTACAGTAGTGTTGGGTCCTATCATCAGCCTGCGAGATCGCTAATACATGATATTATCGTGCTAATGTTATTTAAATGTTTACACACTTAGTTTCATTGCATGAAACCAGCTCCAGCATAAGGCTAAAAGCAGCCTAACATTATCAAAAGACATCATCACTGATTAGCCTAGCCTATTCTAGTGAAAGTTTATGCATTTTTAAAAAAACACTTGTGTTATAAGTGAAGCTATCTACACTGTATGATGAATAAATCTCTTACCACACATTGCACACGTCTGTGGTGTTACGGCTCTGACGCAGCAACCGGAGTAGATTGTGGCTCCGGCATGTGTTTCAACTGTTACAGCTCTGAAGCAGCAACTCTAGTCAATGCTTGTGTTTATACCTGCCGCACTGCGGCTCGCTGAAGCGGTTCTCCGCACTGCATCGCAAGTTAGGCTAACTTCCCTCCAACAATTCGAATTTCCATGGGCGGAATTTATTTTAATGATATTCTAATGGACTGCATTGTGATATCATTGCATGCGGAAAACAAACACTGTAGTCCAAAGGAGCCGTTCGTTGTAGTTCTTAAAAAGGGATTTTTTAAAAACGAAATATCTCTTTTTGGAGTGGACTTTGAAATTTGTAACTTTGTAGATCTTTTTTATACCCAAGGATACACACCACACATGGACTAAAGTTCAAAAAGTGAAAAAGCATAATAGCACCCCTTTAATGAAAATAACCGATCATTTCGTTAGATAAGACCCTTCTTCCTCGGCTGGGATTGTTTACGACCACATTTGGGATCGTTTGAAGCCGCATTTAAACTGCCTTTTGAAAGTTCAAAATCAGGGCACCATGCCAGTCCATTACATGGAGAAAATTGTAGAAATGTTTTCCTCAAAAAAACATAATAAGACATGAACATCCTGGATGACAAGGGGGTGAGTGCATTATATGTGAATCTTTGTTTTGGAAGTGGACTTCTCCTTTAATATGTGATTTATAAGCAAAAACAAACAGCCAATATGCTAGTAATATGCATGATATAAATGAAAAAGAATTGGTTCTTTTTCCAGGTATTATGATATAAACACCCTTGGATGTAAACAAAACCGTGTGAGTATGGAAAACAATATTAGCTGTAATATAATAGCCCACTTTTCAGCATCCAATCAAATCCAAATGGATACAATCAAGCCGCAGCTTACATCACCATTCCCGCTAAACAGTCTGTTTCACTGAAAAATGTCACATTACAGGAGCGAAATGGGTTGCGGATACCATTTCATGTTGTTTTTAAAGTCACCCAGTAAGGAGGTGAGCGCAGCCTCAAGTGACATGATGTAATGGCCAGTTTTTCAGTGAAATTTCAGGAGAGGGACGAATCACCGTTGTAATCGTCTCCAAGAGCTCCTTGTAAATGAGGTCATCGAGCACGCGTGTGCGTATGAGCGCGCAGAGCCGTGTTTCTTTGCCGTTCGGTGCCTGTGGGCGAGTGAGAAGAAGACTGTCCATATCTCCATGACATAAACCTTCAGTTACTGCTAGCAATCTCCCAGCTGCTCCCACTCAAACAAGTGTCATCCTTCTCTTCCTCTTTCTCTCTCTCTCCTGTCGCGCTCTATCTATCTCCCGTTCGCTCTTTCTCTCTGGTGAGCTGTCTGCGTCTGCTGCATCACGCTGTGCTCTGAAATATAGCTTTTAATAAAGCGTATGGACGGTAAACGCTCGTCGAACCGGTAATAAAAATGGAGGATTCTGGGTGTTTGACGGAGGCAGAACTATGGCAGGGACTAACAGAGTCGGCTAGACGAGAACACAGCTGCCTTCCCACACAGAGCACAGCTGGAGATAAAAGATGTGTGTGCATCTGTGTAGAGCTGTTGGCTCTAATAGACCTTTCACTGTAAAAGAGGGGCTGCCATGTTGTTAGCGGTACGTGCTACAGCAAACGGAACTGCTATTGCTCATACTTAGGATTCAAAATAAACCCCTAGCGATAAAAACTGAACTTTGGTTTGTGATGCATCCTTCATTGTTTGTCCTACAGACATAATTGATACCTCATATGGTTGGAAGAGAGATGATATAACTATTAGTTATCTGACTTTTTGCCTGACACACAATAAAACAGGTTGAAGGAGAGGAAGTCATATATAGAGGCAAAAATATAGGGGTGAAATCTTACAATAATAAAAAAAAGAACATTTTTAAAAATATATTTCAAAATATAATTTATTCCTGTGATGCAACGCTGTATTTTTATCAGCCGTTACTCCAGTCTTCAGTGTCACATGATCCTTTAGAAATCATTTTAATATGCTGATTTATTACTTTTATTATCAATGTTGGAAACAGTTGTGCTGCTTAATATTTTTTGGAACCTCTGATTCTTTTTTTTCCAGGATTCTTTGATGAATAAAAAGGTAAAAATAACAGCATTTATTCAAAATAGAAATCCTTTCTAACAATATGTCTTCGCTATCACTTTTTTGGTGATCATCCTTGGTGAATAAAAGTATTCATTTCTTTCAAAAAAAAGAAAGAATAAAAATACTGACCACAAACTTTTAAATGGTAGTTCATATTGTTCTAAAAGATTCCTATTTTAAATAAACGCTGTTCTTTTAAACTTTTTATTTATTAAAGAATCCTAAAAAAAGTATCACAGGTTTCAACTAAATATTAAGCAGCACAACTGTTTTCAACACTGATAATAAATCAGCGTATTAGAATGATTTCTGAAGGATCATGTGACACTGAAGACTGAAGTAATGATGCTGAATGTTCAGCTTTGCATCACAGAATATATTTTATATTTCAAATATATTCACATAGAAACAGTTATTTTACATTGAAATAATATTCCACTATATTACTGTTTTTTCTTTCTTTTGTTTTTTTTTTTTTATTTAAAAAAAAAAGTACTGACCTCAGACTTTTGAAAGGCAGTATATATATACAGTTGAGGTCAAAAGTTTACATACACCTTGCAGAATCTGCAAAATGTTAATTATTCTACCAAAAAAAGGGGATGTTATTATTTTTTTTATTTAGTACTGACCTGAATAAGACATTTCACAAAAAAGACATTTACATATAGCCCACAAGAGAAAATAATAGTTGAATTTATAAAAATGACCCCTTTCAAAAGTTTACATACGCTTGATTCTTAACACTGTGTTGTTACCTGAATGATCCACAGCTGTGTGGTTTTTTTGTGTGTGTATTTGAACCCTTTCCAACAATGACTTTATGATTTTGAGATCCATCTTTTCACACTAAGGACAACTGAGGGACTCATATGCAACTATTACAGAAGGTTCACGCGCTTACTGATGCTTCAGAAGGAAACACGACTCATTAAGAGCCGGGGGTGAAAACTTTTGAACAGAATGAAGATGTGTACATTTTTCTTATTTTGCCTAAATATCTTTTTTTTTTCATTTAGTGCTGCCCTTCAGAAGCTACAGAAGGTAGTTACATGTTTCCCAGAGGACAAAATAATTTAAATTTACACCCTCCCAGCTCTCAGTGCATTGGGTTTTCTTCTGGAGAAACAGTAAGCAAATAAACCTTCTGTAATAGTTGCATATAAGTTCATCACTTGTCCTCAGTGTGATAAGATAGATCTCAAAATCATACAGTCTTTGTTGGAAAAGGTTTAAATACACAAAAATGCTGAAAGACCAAAGAATAAGTGGGACCTAAAGGATTTTTTATGAAGAACAGCGGGAGTTTAACTGTTCAGGACAAACAAGGGACTCATGAACAACTATCACTAAACAAAAAACACAGCTGTGGATCATTCAGGAAATAACACAGTATTAAGAATCAAGAATTTGAACTTTTGAACAGGGTAATTTTTATTAATTCAACTATTATTTTCTCCTGTGTACTATGTGTAAACTTGTTAAATGTGAAATATCTTATTCAGGTCAGTACTAAATAAAAAATAACATGCAATTTATATGATCCCCGCAATCATATGATATTCTGGTAAAATAATTAACATTTTGCAGATTCTGCAATGTGTATGTAAACTTTTGACCTCAACTGTGTCTTTTCCTTTTTTTGTGAAATGTGAGCTTCTGTGAGATTTGATTTGAGAAAAATATAAATAAATAGCAAACCACCTACACTCTAAACAAAAATGTTGTGAAATAGCACTTAAAGTGGCTCATTGGCTTATAATCATAGGGAAAACACTTTAAGTGCTATAGCACCTTTCTTTAAAGCTGCTAAAGCAGCACCTTTGTCAAATAGTGCTATCTAGAAGAGGTAGGGGAACCCCATTCTCCTTCTTAGATTTTAGTGTTCCTCCACTCTCATGTTTGCTATGAATGGGAATTTGCTGCAATGGCAAAAGCTGTTTTGAATCAATTCTAAGCTTTTCTGAGGTCAAAAAGTCTTTTGTGCCCTGGAATATTTCCTTAAATGGTGGGAAAAAATACACTGTATTTTAAAGTTGTTTTTTTCCTTTCCCCAACTAAACTAAAAGACTAAGACAGAGTTAGAGAACCTGTAAAGAACTATACAGGGGTTCTTTGTATGGCAGTGGTGCTATATAGCACCTCAACAACCCCAAAGAACTGCTGAAGAACCAAATTTTTGGTGTGTGTAGCAGCCATGCTGCGTCCTCCACTTTCAAGAGCTCAGAACCAACCCACAAAAGTGGAAACTGCATCATGCAAACTGCATTCAGCACAGATTTTGTTACACAATTGCGCTGTTACCTGATTTGCGCAACTTGTTTAGTTTTAACAATACGTCTCGGGCGGTACAATAACAAACAGAGCGTGCAAACAAGTGCCGCTATCAGTGGCCACAATTAATTCTCAGTGAATTGCCTGCAGTTGTTTGGAGTGATCCGATAGGGAAAACAGCAAGACAAATTTTCGTATGCAGCTGAACTGTACTGTACTTAAGGGGGAAAAGAAAAATATGGGAGAAAGAGAAAGAAGGAGACAGTATAATGGGAGATTTGCCTGCAGGGGATTGTCATGATCCACAGCATTGGTTACAACCCTTGTCCAAGTAAGAAATGACTGTTTACACTATGTGTGTGTGCACGTCACCCTACATGATATGATTGCGGCAAAGTGGCTTTAGGCACATATGTATGGGTTTATACGGGTGTCTGCGCCGTGTTGCAGATGTGTATTTCGAAGGTTTGCCAGCTGTTGTGCACTGTGGGGAGGTGGACGGTGTCACAGCTCTGAAACCACCACACACAACACGGCTGCGGCCAAACACATCAATATAACTGATATCTGATCTGCCCTGGGCTTGGGTTCAAAACATTCCACTGACTAGACAAATACAAACACATTTGATCCTGTCACATTGTATGAATACACACACTCACACACACACTCACTCAGAAGCTGCATGAATGCAGTATTCTGGATTTTGCTTTTCTGAACATCTGCATGGTTGTGAAACTATGTTTGTTAGTGAACAGCATGAGTTTATTGTTCAACGCTGAGGTGAAATAAAGCTGATCCGCAGCTATCATAACATTCAAATTTTAACATTCACTTCTTTTTTTCCAGAGGCTGCTCCAGATTTGCTCTCAGTCATGCATTAACATTGTTTTAGAAGTTTCTCTTAAAATCCCTGTCCCTTTTAGGCAAAGTCAGTTCACTCGGCGGCCATCTTGATAACAGCCCCAGGCACCTATTCTCTAGTAGCTGTACAGTGTAGAAAGACCGAAATCTGCTAAACGGCTTGTAAAGATTATGTTTCAATAACAAACAATAAAATCTGACAACAGCACAATCATAAAAATAGCCTATTTAGCATTAAAGGGGGCATCGGATGCAAAACTCACTTTTACATGTTGGCAGTATGTGTACACAACCACCCTATAATGATAAAAATCCACCCAGTGGTATTTTTTTTTATCTTTGTAAGTAATATCCCCTTTTTCAAATCAAGCTATTCTCAGCTTCTTGTCCAAGGCTGCTCCCACGATAGTTGATTGACAAGACCGTCTTACCTTAGACCCACCCTGACTGGGAAGACAGGAATGTCTCCGATTGAGCAGTTGAGGTGTTTTGTTGTTGGATGTAATAATGAACATAGCAGTCGTCATTTACTCACGACATCTGAGCCGCTGAAGATGCAGAGGATTAATGTTACTTTTGTTTTAGAAGGAAATGCGCCCGACGATCTACATAAACGCGTCTGTGTTCGCACAAATCATTCTTGATCCAGCTTCACCTACAGCAAAAGTGAGTCTAAGGGTTTTTTATGCATATTTGCAAATCACCTTTCTTAAAAATGTGCTAGTTAGCAAGTTTTGTGGCTAAATACAGCTAAAGTAAACAGGACGGCTCGTCACCCCACAGAAGAGAGGGGCGGGTTGAGCAGAGCTCATTAGCATTTAAAGGCAAATGCAACAGAACGGCTCTCTCTACAAAGGTTTGATTTTGGCAAGGTAAAAAGGGCTTTTTACAATACCACTGAGACATTTTAACCAAAATCTGTTATAGACTTCTCATTAAGACTCTTAAGAATCACATCAACTTTCTGGAAAATGGGCATGAGCCCTTTAAAAGCTAAAAATGACTATTTTCAGGCTGGTCCAGCTAATATGTGTGCTAATGCATTCTAGAGTAACTGGTAATTGTCTCATTTATATAAAAGACAGGATTTCAATTGTTATAACCACAATCATAAAAGTTACAACTTCTATTAATTTCTATACAAGAATCCATATTCATTTTAATAATGTCACTGGAAAAAAATAAAAATAGAAGCAAATAAGACATCTGTATCATCAGCAGTGATTATGTTTTCATGCCATTTTAGATCTTATTTTGACATACCAAAGTGGTTATATCTAAGTGTATCAGTTGTTTACTATTTTAAAATTAGTCTTCCCGTTAACGGCTTTATATTGTTAATTCAGACTGATTTGCGAACACGTAACATGCACAAACACAGGAGGCTAGATTTATCACATGAACCAATCACAGCCAATCATTACCAGTTATATCCAATCATACCGTGACTTTCCCCTATTCATCCTCAATTACCTTTCCACCAAACTCACTGCACGCATTAGGGGGTCTGGCGAGAGAAAAGCGGACTCCCGCTGTAACTTTACTTGCTGGTGTCGCTGTTGGACAAAGTTATATTTTCTAAAATTAGCATTGTTTTTATTAACTACAAATTTTTTCACGTCAAATATTTTGAGGAGACACTGCCTCCTCAGAGGAAACACCCCTGCCGTACAGTAGTCACATAAAACTAATAAGAATGTGAGTGGAATATATTGATTTTAGCTATACGACAGTTTGGTTTTAGAATAGTTAGATGCATTAAAATCTGTTTAATAGTCAAATTCCTATTTGTCTATTATAATAACTGGTGCAGGGTCTAAAATGAACTTTTACCCCATCTATCAATGTGGGTGCATTAATAACATTTATCCATCAGTAATATTATATTTTCAAAATGTAATGTTTTGCATCATTTTTAAAAAAAATAAAAAACTGTTCCTTTGACAAGTGAATTATTTTAGCTTTCATTTGGATACTGATATGACTGTGTACATCAATTTATTTTAAATTACTGAGTGCACCTTCAAAGAGATCTAATTTGCAATTTGTCCATCTTTCCTGGATTGTTTTTTAAATTGAAACCTGATCTCTAACTGTAGATACAACAGATTTCTTGCCATTATATCAGAAATGCCTTCTCTATAAAATTGCTGTGATTCTGACATTCATTGGGATATAATTTCAAGATATTTGGTACAATACTGAGTGTATTTTTTGAAAAACCCTGCATTAGAATGGAGCATGGCCAGTGCGTGTATGCTTGCGTGTCACGGCCGGGTCATCAATCACCAGCATCATTGATTGAATATTGATCAGCGCGGGCCATAATTCAGCATCTCTATCACACGCAACCTTCCCAGCAGACCCACAGTGGCAGAAACCTCTCCTTTCAAACAAACAATAGAGCAAATCTTATATATTTGTGCCAATTAGAGGAGAATGAGAAGACAATAGGAGCGTATGCATCTTATGTACACACTCTCTCCCTTGCTGCCTCTCTGTTTCTTTCTCTCCATTTCTCGTTCCCCTGCAGAAGAATCCTGATCCAATTTTCACCCGATCAAGGGCTGCTAGGATGGCAGAAATAGCAGCATTTGTTTGAGGTTTGTTCTTGCAACGAAAGCTATTGACACCATAGTTCTTCTGCAGTGTCGACCTACTGGTTATTTATTTATTTACCTTCACCAACATCATGACACCCCAAATGCAACATTCTCCCAACCTGCAGTTGATTCGCTAAGCGAATCTACATTTATATAATGCTTTCAAGCTTCAACTGACTATTGAACTGTTACCATTCTTTTTTTATAGCTGCGCACCTTATTGATTGTATTAAAGGGATTTTTTATTTGGCGCGCAGCCTTGAATGAAGAGAAGTGAGCGTTACGCTTCAATCTGCTTGACGAAACATGTCTGGGTGAAATCAAATTTCCCCCGACGTGACCGAGAAAAGGCCCCACCTCTGTTTTTGAAGCACAGTTCCACGTCACGTTTTTTCAGAGTCAAATGACACATGCCTGTAGGAAATACTAGCGGTTGTATGGCGGGGAATGAATAGTGTTACATTTTTTTGGTGAATTTACTATAGGTTTGTGCTTTGGTTCTGTGTAAATGAGATGTCACATTGCAAGCTCCTTAAACGCCGGCTTTGTCGTGACACTCAGTCTTGTTTTCTGCCGGCTGCACATTAGAATCAACACACATAATGTGACTTCTGTGCAGTCTTTGCAGGGTAAAGAGAAAAAAAAAAAAGAAAAATGCAATCTGGTATGCAAACACATTTAATGAAGAAAATATATGATTGCTTTTGGTTAGAATTTGAATGTGCAATGTGCAGAAAAGATTAAAGATTTGTAATAAAATGACTAAAAAAACTCTTAACTTAAAGTGAAAATCACCCCATGATTTACTCACACCTCAAGCCATCCTTGATATATATGTCTTCTTTCAGACGAACACAATCTAAGTTATATTAAAAAATGTCCTGGCTCTTCCAAGCTTCATAATAACAGTGAATGGGGTTTAAGACAATGTTGGATGGATGAAGTCCAATAAAAGTGCATAAATCCATCATAAAAAGTACTCCACACTGCTCCGGAGGGTTAATAAAGGCCTTCTGCAGTGAATCGATGCATTTTTGTAGGAAAAATATCCATATTTAAAACTTTATAACCCGTAATCTCTAGCCTGCGCTAGAGATTGAATTTTTTTTTTTACAAAAATGCATTGATTTGCCTCAGAAAGCCTTTATTAACCTCCTGGAGCCATGTGGGGTACTTTTAAGGATGGATGGACGCACTTTATTGGACTTCAAAATCTCAACACCCATTCACTGCCATTATAAAGCTTGGAAGAGCCAAGACATTTTTTAATATAACTTCGATTGTATTTGTCTGAAAGAAGAAAGTCATGTACATCTTGAGGGTGAGTAAATCATGAGTTAAATTTCAATTTTTAGGTGAACTATTCTTTTTAAACTCACTCAACAAATTTGCATGAAGTCTGTACATTAAGAGATCTGAGCTGAAATTGCAGAAATGGGAAGAGACGGATAAAAATAGACTGACAAACCAAACATTTCCCTCATCTGGTGCTAAACAAAGTAAACAGAGTGAGCAAATAAACAGCACTATCAGCAGCCGCAAATAACTGTATGAGAATTCCTCCCGAAATATTTAGGAATATCAATATGATGCGGCCTAGCAAGCATTGCAATAAAAGTGAAACAATATTGCCTGTTAAACTGGACGTAGCATAGAATTAGCATTTCCAATTAAGCTTTAATCACATAAACTGACTAAACTAATTGTGGCTGATTTGTTTAATTAGTTCAATTTCAAATTCATAGAGAGCGATCACTTTTATGTTCTAATACAAGAGAAGATCAGAGGTGAGAAGACGCTTGTCATTGTAATGTATGACTATCTATCTATCTGTCTATGCAATGCATATTGCCAGTTTAGAATTAGAAATGAATGCTTAGTGAATATTTCGAAATAATATACTAAATTGTAGTAATTACAATATTTTTAGTAGAATGCTAAATTTGATATATCATGCATTCTAATTTTTAAAACACAATTTCAATCTTTGTGGGTTCTTCAAAAAGTTTGAAAATGCCTGAGAAACAGAGAGCGAATGAGTGAGAGGAAGAGATAGATGAGATAATTACAGTTCCTTCTAATCGTTTGGCAGTAAACTACACTCGCATCCCCACCAACATGTCCAAAAGTCCTACACTAAACACCCACCAAATGTTAAACTGAAACGGAGTGAAAGCGCCAAGTCCAGATCCATTAAATCCCTCCCAAACCTGTGAATGATTCTCAGCGCAGTGACTGTGTAGGAATCCCCGTCAGTGAGTGTGTGCTGGACGATTTTCTGATAAGACTCACTAGCAACGCAGCAGCGCTTGGCACCCATAAACATGGGAAGCAATGAGTGTGGAGAGCGTGTACACCTCCACAACACTGTCAGATGCATTAATCACTTACTGTGGAGGAACTGTTTTCTGGGTTGCTGTGAACAAGAGGGTTTGGGTGTTTTTTTGAGTTTTGTAGACCCATCTTAACACTGCAAAGGCAGTTGAAGTCACATCGGAAGAATTTACGCTCTTTGAATGAGGTCATTTGTTTGCATCTGTACTGCAGATCCACTGCATTGCTGTCTGTAAAAAAAAAACACTGGAACTATATGCACATAAAACACATTCATAGATTCCCTTGTGTGTACATGTAATTCATCTTCTTAATTATGAAAAAATATCTTCTCTTGTTTTGTGGCCCAGATTTGCTTATTATGTCTTATTAGGGAAAATCTATTTCTGTTCACAGAAGCTGATTCTTTGAACTTGCGTGTAAATAACACATGGACTTTTGGATGTTTCCAAGTTTAATGTGTGAAAATTCTCTTAGATTCAGATTACTCACTAATTACATATCTCATTCATTCTTGTTTATGGTTTTCACATGTGCATCTACATCTGAAAGCTGATAGGAAAGAAATGGCACAAACTTGATATTTTAATGTCACTATTTCTTCTCCTAGACAGTAACCAGATTAAATAAGGAGCAAATGGAGACTTCAAAAATCAAATACGTTACTCATACTTAAATGAGCAAAATGTAGCACTCAGTTGTGTTGAGAATTGAGCAATAATAACTAAGCTCCATTTTTCTTCAGTATGCTCTCCGTGCCAACAAAAGCAAGCAAACATGTTGCCTGATTTAGATATACTTGACAATCTGCAACACTTTATTTTGACAATCTGTCCACTTTCCAAAAGTTCTGTCATGAAACTCTAGATGGTGCAGTCTGGTTCTAACTCAATCTGATATAATCACACGATTATTCACATGGCACAGCTAATTGGTTGCTTTCACACCAGCAGCCAATGAGCTTGCTGCACAACATTCAAATACTTGGCTAGAGTTTGCCTCCACCTTCCCCAACTCCACCTGTATAGATCTGCTATGAGGCGATGTCATGTATACTATATATGGAGGTTATTTTCCACGTTACATGTGCAGCAGAAGTTTTTCCTACATGCTCAGCAAGGTTGGAAATTAACAAGGGCTTGTGGGAAAAATGCCACCAAAATGAACAAAAAAGCCCCATAAATTTAAAGTGATCATGAACTGAGAAACCAAAATTCCCTTGATCTTTCTCATTGTACTATAAAAACATCCTGTAAGTTTCAGAACTCAAAACTTTGTCGTTAGTCTTATTTTACCGCAGATTCATTTACAATTACCCTAAGCGTTAGCGATGCAATGCTCTTTCCCTAATCTCAGGGAACAAAGGTTACGCTAGTAGCTGGAGCGACACAATTCGATGTGGGATTTTCTAAAAGATTGAAACAAAAAGATGATGCTGTGCAAATTTTGCCCTTTAAAGGGATAGTTCACCCAAAAATTAAAATTAGCCCATTATTTACTCCAGGCATGCTGGGTGTATATGACTTGGTGTATGGTGTATATGACGAATCTAATCTGTATTATATTAAAAATTATACTGGCACTTCCAAGCTTTAGAATGGCATAGAGGGGTGTTTCACTTCGTCAGTCCAAAACAAGTCCAACAAAGTGCATCCATCCATAATAAAAAGTACCTCACGTGGCTCCAGGGGCTAAATAAAGGTCTCTATAAAGAAATATCCATATTTAACTGGTGATACATGAAAGTAGCACCGGGCAGATGACGTAGGACGTCGGCAATGCTAATGCGCCACTCAGAAGTGATGAACACGGAAGCCCAGGGGAGAGACCAAAACAAAACAATGGTCGCAAAAGCACGAAATGAGGATTGTAAAGAAGAATGTCGGAGGATTTCGATATAAACCAAGAGAAGACTGGTTTTCCTTTGCTAAAGTAAGGAAACTTTGCTTCTTTTGCTTCTGTAAACAAACGTTGGTTTGTGTGAGACTCACCAGTGTATGTGCAATGCCAACGTCTTACGTCATCCGCCCAGAGATATTTTTCTTATAAAAATGCATTGATTCACTACAAGACACCCCCCACCCCCCAAAAAAGAAAAAGTATTATTCTCAGCCACATCATTTGAGCTGCTCGAAGACTGAAATTCTAGAGTCGCTCCTGCAATGGATGCATCATCCAACTGCAATCTACAGCACTTAGTGAATGTATATCTACAAATTAAGGAAGACTGATTTACTGACTCACTGTAATGGACAGGCACATTAACACACTCAAAGAGTACACAGAGTTGCTAAAACGCAAAAGTGCTATTAGCATTAGAAGACCTCCTGTGTATATGGTTTCATCATTGAAGAGCTTTCATCTCTCAAACAAACACGCATTGCCTGCCACACTCCCATGACTATGACAACCCATTTCAAGAGCTGGCACAGTGAGACATTACCCAGCAGTCTCTGCACAACCCATTTACAAACTGCAGTGAGGCCCATTTATCAGAGACTTTAGCACATGCTCAGATTGTTGCCTGTGCAGTTTCGGTAACAATCACTGACTGGAGCATGTTAAATATCTCCTGCGCTTGCAGGAGTTCTTGCTCTTCTTGGCTCTGGCAGCTACCGTTTTGTATGCATGTAATCTAACTTAAACCCCAAAAGTGATCACAAGCAACATATTAGCTTCTTTTAAGGGAGAACAAAAAGAGAAGGATCCTAAGGTAATCCGGAGGTCGGGTTATAAAGAAATTGTCTTTTTTTGCAGTGTAATGGTTGCAAATGAGATTGAATCCTCTGTTTTATGTCCCATAATCTCTCTGTACCCCATACCACTACAATAAGCTCTGGAAAAGGACAGAATCATTCAAGATGAATGCAGGTGATTAGTCCCCCAGTTAACAGAACTGGGCTAAAGAGGATGAACATGCTATGTTTTTTTGGGTGGGTGAGTGAGAATCAACATGAATGAAACAAATGTACCACAGATTAACCTGGCTTCCGAAACTTACCGTCCTCTGTGGGAACGTAGACGTTGAGGTAAAGGCAGTCCTCGCTCTGGTTCTGTACATAAGCCGCGGCAGCATCCAGGTTATCGGTGAACCATACGGGAAGCATGATCTCTGGCAGCACCCCGTGGATGTTCTGCGGGCACACTGGTGCAAACTGGGTAGCGTTACGGATCTCCTGCCAGGAGCCTGGTGCCTCCGGGGGCTGGAAGCGCCTCTCGCCTACTGGCGGGGTGGCATAGGGGACGCCCAAGTACTGCTCGACCGGACCCAGAATCTCATTGTTCAGCTCCTTGCGTACGCCCCGAAGCTTCCCATAGCCTGTGGTGACCATAGGGTACTTGGCGGCGGTGAGGTCTGCCCGCTGGCAGGAGGACAGCGCAAGGCGCAGTGCCAAGCCTAGCAGCCACACCAGGCAAGTGTCAGATATGCGACGCGGGCAGGAGCGGGCTGTCTCCCGCCGCGATCGTGCCACGCCCACCGATGACATGCTTCGGCTGGGGTGAGCGGCGCCCCAGCGATGGGTGATGGATATGAAACAGACAAGAAGAGTGAAGAGTTTCGGGATCCCCGGTGACTCCGAAGTTAACGGCTTTGCGGAAGCGAGGGTGTGCGTTTCCTCACTGGATCGCAGAAGAGGCCTGCTGACACTGAGTGGTGAAGAACTTCATCCTGATGTTAGTGCAACATGCGCTTCTATTGCGATTTGCTCATTAGTTTCCTACAGGGAGAAAGAGACAGAGGCAGAAAGACAGATATCATTAACTGCTGACAGTAAAACATGCATAGCAACACACTACCAAACACAATAAAAGGTAATTACAGTATTGCCTGAGGTTTAAAAATCATATCAACCATAAACATGTGAAACATGAATCTAATTAAATATCATTTGTTCCAGTGTATATAATCTTTCTCTTAATGTTTGTTTAATATCTTGCTTGGAATATCTCCTTCTCTTTCTGGAGTATTCTCTAAGGCGCATAATTACAGATGCGTATCTGGACCATGGGCCGTTCTCTCCAGCGTGTTGTCACATCGTCTAGAGGTGCGCCACAGCGACACAAATTCACGCTCGGGTACCGGGGGGTGTGAAACACTGAGTGTGCTGCTTAATTGACTCCCTCGGAGGAGATGACAGCACCAAGTGTGTTCATTTTAGGTTCCCCCCGACATGCCGTTGCTCTAGATTCTTGGTTCCTGCCTCCCCTTCGTTCCACTTGACTTAGCCGTGCTAGTTTCAATCTCGGTAGAGTAGATGGGGGCATTTGGGCGTAATAACTGTCTGCTGCTGACAGTCTATGACACAATCACCCCCTTCCCCCCACTAAGCTAAAGACATACATCTACAGGCGGGAATTAACCATATGACATAATGATCTACGAGGAATGCAAGGGGAAGCGTTTACGGCCATTTTGGCACAAAAAGACGTTATGAGTGGGGACTGGGTGTACAGAGACAGACCAATTTAAAATCATTCTATAATGAGACACTTAATTCTGGAGTCATACAGGGTAACAGGAATCAGTGATTCAAAAACGATGATGTCATACGCAATTGGTCCTGGAAACTTCCAGAATGACTAATCTACAGTGGACAGCATGTATCTGTGCTTAAAAATATGTGCACACTAGAGGCATCCAAGATGCCAAGTGATGCTATTTTAGCATTATTTACTGTACGGTGCCTTGCGAAAGTATTCATACCCCTTCATTTTATTTTATGTTGCTGCCTTATGTTTTAAATTACTTTTTTCAACATCCATCTACACTCCATACACCATAATGACAAAGCAAAAACAGAATTGTCACAACTTTATTAATTTATTAAAAAAATAAAAATAAATAAATAAGTACATTTCATAAGTATTCATACCCTTAACTCAGTGCTTTGCTGAAGCACCTTTACAGCCTTTTTGGGTATGATGCGACAAGATTTGCACATCAACATTTGGCAATTATCTGCTATTCTTCACCTCACCTCTTCACCTCTCAAGCTCTGTAAGCTTTGATGGGGTCTGGCAGACATTTTTAGGTTTCTCCAGAAATGTTTGATTGGGTTCATCCCAATCAAATCCCAGGCTGTGGCTGAGCCACTCAAGGACATTCACAGAGTTACCTATAAGCCACTCTTGCTGTGAGCTTAGGGTCATTGTCCTGTTGGAAGGTGAACATTCCACCCACTCCGAGAATGCTCTGTACTGTGTTTTCATTAAGCCTACCTCAGTATTTTGGTGCATTGAGCTTTTCTTCTACTATGGTGAAATCTTCAGTCTCTGCCACTGAAAAACAGCCCCACAGCATGAGGCTGATACCAGCACACTTTACTTTCGGGATAGTACTCTGCAGATGATGAGCAGTGCTTGGTTTTTCCCCATCTGCATATGTGATCATGGAGCTCAACTAGAGTGACCATCAGGTTCTTGGTCACCACTCTAGCCAAGGCCCTTCTCCATAAATTGCTCAGTTTGGCCAGGAGACCAGCTCTAGGAAGAGCTGTGGTTGTTTCAAACTTCTTCCATTTAGAGTAATGGAGACTACATGCTTCTGTGAACCTTCAATGCAGCAGAATTTTTTTCTGAACTCTTCCCCAGATGTGTGGTTTGATGCAATCCTGTCTCTGAGCTTTACAGGCAGTTTTTTTTTTTTTTTTTACCTCTGCGCTTGGTTTTTGCTCTGATATGCATTTTCAGCTGTGAAATCTATTATTAAGACGCTTGTGCCTTTTTCTAAATCATAACCATTCAATTGAATTTGCCACAGGTTAACTTCACTCGAAGTGTAGTAACATCTACAAGCAATATGAATACTTCTGAGCTAAATTTCAACTGTCCCAGATAAGGGTATGAATACTTATGCAACGGAATCATTTAGGTTATTTTTTAATAAATTTGCAAAGATGTTAAAAACCTGTTTCATTCTTTGCCGTTATAGTGTATGGAGTATAGATTGATGTGGGAAAAAAGTAATTTAAAGCAGTTTAACATAAGGCAGCAGCTTAAAATGTGAAAGTACATGAAGGGGTATAAATACTTTTGCAAAGCAGCACAACTCAACTTGCGTAATAGCCCGATGTCACTCTGCAAAGACTTCTCTATCGGCTTATTACATGTCTGTTTACATTTTAACACTAAAACCTGAGGAAAACCCAAAAATTTCAAAGTGGTTTCTGAATTTTGCAAAAATCTGTGGAATAAAAACAAGATATCTGCAAGTTTTTCAAAGAGACTGTCAGATGGGGTTTAAGGACCAGAAAAAATATTTGACTGCCAACAGACACAAGTCAAAAAAAACTTTGAAAAGATGTAGGCTGACTTCTCCACAGCAGAATGCCAATGTGTGTGGGAGTTGTGAGAGTAGTTTGGACACCATGAGGGCTGTAGAACCGCTTTAAAGTGACAACCGTTGTCCCAGGATCTACATCGACAAAATCAAGAATGAAGTAAACGTCTCCTCACAGGCCCTGAGCAAACTGCTCCGATCTGCTGATCAAAGCCTGGAGACTTTATAGAGAAGTAAATGTATGCTAAAGTAAATGTGTGCATAGCCGCAAAGAACACACGGCCAATCTGAACAGCTGAGGAAAAACATGTACGTTTGCACAGGCAAAACAGAAACCGTCTTACTGAAACATCTGGGCAGCATCCTCGAAGGAGCTGGAAGATTCTACAAAGAAATCAAGAGTCGAGAGCGAAGACGAAACCATCCAGCGTATGCTGTTCTTCAAGCACTCTGCATCTCCATGGCAACCAAAGCACAGCTAATCATCCAAAAAGCACCAAACCTGGACACAAAACACCTGGAGTGGAAAATCACCAACTGCAGGAGAACCCGACTAAGGTTGAAGGAAGAGGAATATGAGAAAAACACTGAACTTGATGCAGGACCAGAGCTTCTCATGACCTCATGTCACAATCGAAACAAAACGATTTCAATGACAGAGTAACAGCATCTGATAACCTCAGATTTAGGATAAGAGACAGATTTTAGCTCTGCTTTAAGAAAGTTGTGGCTAAATGCAGACATTTGACATCAACAACCCCAAAGTCAGTGAATAACACATTAGCAGGAAATAAATGCATTTATATAAGAAGTATGTACTGTTAGTAGTCACTTAACAGACTCCAAGAAATGTACAGTTAAGATGCCGCCAAGCTGCTCTACTATTAGTTGTTAGCAGTTGTAGCAGTTTGTACTGTCTCCACTTCTGTTGGTAGTCACTTCTATTGGCACATAATTACAGTGCACAGCATAAATGAGTACACCCCCTCTAAAACTTAGAAGACATGTTAGGGTTCTTTGGAGATATAATGTTCCAACAAGCCAGCTTGATCAATTACCAAAGAAAAATGTCAAAATTATTTAGGATTTTCTTATCAAAGTGATAAAATGTGTTGGAAAAATGAGTACACCCTCCTGAAAGTTACTAAATACAACTAAAAAATTTTTTTTTTTGATCAACAGGTAAGTATATTGAACCAAAACTTTTAAAGACAAGTAATTCCCTGAAAATTAAGTGTTATATAGTCTACTGAATCATACTCATACTACACACTCCATTTAAAAGGCTCATTTTCCCACATCCTGCAGAAGTGACCTGCATGGTTCTTGTCACCAGTAGAATAATCTACTGTAGCCAAAGCACAATAAACTCGTTTAACCTCTTCCAAGGCCCATATTTACAAAATATAGACTTCTGGGAATCCATACTCTGCTCTCAAGAGACCAAGTCTCGGATCCAAAAGCATCCAAAATGTTCTGGTGTTGCTAGAGGAGGAGTACAGTGAGAAAGTAAAGCTCGTATGCAGGGATTTATGAGTGCTGAAGGTGTGAGGGAGTTATAAATTCACACACCACTGTGTGATGTAATACAAAAACTTAAAACAGAAGATACTACCCTCTCCTCATTCCCTTCATTGTTGTTTTTTTTTAACGTCAGTGAAGATATTCATTCTCCCAAGGTGAAAATCCTTCAGTGGACATGTATTTCACTTAGTCTTAACACTCTTGAGCAGCTGTGGGGGATTCTGTAGAGCATCACTCCCCATTAAAGACAAGGGCATTTTAGGAGCTTGTCCTCCAGGAGTTAAACAGGACAGGTGTGGCATTTTGTCTTGAACTTGTACATTCAGTGCCAAGAAGGGTCAGAGCAGTATACTTAAAGTTCTGGAGGACATCCTATAGAACATTATACATTTGCTGAATTAAATCTAGGGTGTACTCATTTCTGCAATCCTTCCTTTAAACAAAATTGGCTAATTTATTTATTTTATAGAAAATATTGGCATATATTTTTGGTTTTTATTAAGTATATATTTAATACATTTCAACTGTGCCATCTTTCTATGAATTATATTAGTGATCATTAAGAAAATATATCTTTTCATCATTTATTCAGAGGGGGTGTACTCATCTATACTGTGCACTGTACATTTTGTTAATCTTTGTTGCAAAATATCTGCTGTGACTAATATCAACTCAAATGGCTCTCAAATTGAAAGACATCCAATCCAATCCCTCACGAGCAAACTTGGGTTAAAGGTTCTGGGTTAAAATTCTGTCATCGTTTACCTACCCAAATTTCATTATGACTCTATTTCTTCTGTGGAACACACAAAATGATATTTTGAAACTTCAAAGCACAAGAAACCTGACCAAACATCAGATGAGATCATCTCTGAAAGGTACATGTGAGGAACTTGCAGTATTTGTGCGTAGATGGGTGTGTTGGAACACCAAAATATCCTAAGCTATCAATATTTATGAGACACAATTAAGGCCAAAGATTCACCCTCGCCTGGTGGGGCTGCAATTGAACTTCATAAATATGCAGTTTTTAGTTGACCCCCCACCTTCAAATACACAGGCAAACAAACACGCGTATAACCTGCTGAGGCGCTGTTACATCACCGCCAGCGTGTGGTAATAAATCAAGAGCGTATGAAGACAGCAAGAAAAAGACAGCATGCTCTCTCAGCTCCCCAGGTAAAAGGTTTCCGAGCTCATCAAGATCAGGTCCTTGTTATGATATACGCTCAGTAAGCTGGTGAAAATGTCTCCCAGTCATGTGATCAAGATCTCTGACAGGACAAAATGCGCCCTTCAGATATTAAATGGTATGTCAAATTGTGCAACTGACATGACATGTCAGAAAGTGACAGCAGTGTGACATTTGATATACTTAAACTATGATTTAAAAAACAAAACATAAAATATATATATATTTTTTACCCAATTCTTTTATTATTACTGTTATTTTTATCACGCAGTTTTAGTAGGCTTAGGTTTATAATCATTTTATTATATCAGTCTCTTCATCTCTTTGTGGAGCTTTGCATATAGTTTGCACTGGAATGTTTAAACTAATATATATATATAATACTATATATTATTAGGCATTTTATAATATATTATTTATTCATGATATATTGTATAATATTGTATATTGTGTAATTCTTATACAGTATATTAATTTCAGTTTTTTATTATTATTGTTTTACTGGATTTTTTTAATAAAATAAAATACAATAAAATAAACATTTAATAAAAAATAAAATAAAATAAAAATAATAAAATTTCCAGTACAAACAGTGAACAACCCCACATAGTAATATTCTATAACAGTATATTACATTATGGGGCCCCCTCATTTGCTGGGTTTTGCACACAGTTTTACTGGAATTTTTAATAAAATAAAATAAAATAAAATAAAATAAACATTTAATAAAAAAATAAAACAAGATGAAATAAAATAAAATAAAATTAAATTAAATATAAAATAAACATTTTAATAAACAGTATCTATATTCTATAACAGTATATCATATTATGGGGCCCCCTCATTTGCTTGGTTTTGCACACAGCTTTACTGGAATTTTTAATAAAACAAAATAAAATAAAATAAAATAAAATAAACATTTAATAAAAAATAAAACAAGATGAAAAAATACATAAAATAAAGATTTGAATAAACAGTATCTATATTCTATAACAGTATATTATATTATGGGGCCCCCTCATTTGTTTGGTTCTGCACACAGTTTTACTGGAAAATAAAATAAAATAAAATAAAATAAAATAAAATAAAATAAAATAAAATAAAATAAAATAAAATAAAATAAAATAAAATAAAATAAACATTTAATAAAAAATAAACTAAACATTAAAATAAAACAAACATTTAATAAAAATAAAACAATATGAAATAAATAAAATAAAATTAAATAAAATTAAATAAACATTTGAATAAACTGTATCTATATTCTATAACAGTATATTATATTATGGGGCCCCCTCATTTGCTGGGTTTTTCCACACAGTACTACTGAAATTTTTAATAAAATAAAATAAAGATTTAAAATAAAGATTTAAAATAAAACAAAATAATTCCCAGTACAAACAGTGAAGAACTCCACATAGTATCTATATTCTCTAACAGTATATTATACTATGGGGCCCCTCATTTTAGGTTCATTTAAGCAAGAAATACATTAATTTTTAAACAATAGTTGAGTTAAATAAAATGACGCATTTCTCCATATTTCACCCAGTGCTGGGTTGTTTTTAACCGAGCATTTTTAGAGTGTGCCAAAGAGTGATGCTAAAGATTTTTTTCGATTACCGCAAATGATATTCAGAGCCAAACTCTCTAAATGAGAAGCCTGCAATTGAGCCGTCGTTACAGTAGCATCTAAATGTTTTGATGTTTCATTGATTGTTGTCTATTCTTGGAAAACAGCAAAGACTAAAACACTCGATCGATTGGTGAGGACATGCACATATTTCACTTCCAGTAAGGACACCAGGGAACTTCCTAATGCTGTGGGGGCCGCATGCAATCGGTGATCTAGAACACACAGTTACACAAACACTGTTTCTCTGAGGGAAAGCTTTATTGATAAAACTGGATATGGTCAGTTCATAAATCACTCACAGACAATTTCTTGCGAATGTGTGTTTGCGTATGTGAAATGGCCTAGCTGTGAGTAAGAAGCCCACGCGAAGCCCTTGTTGATTAGCTGCGTGTGGGCTAGGTTAGGCCCTCAGGGGCAGCAGTAAGTCTGTGCGTAAAACAACGTACGCCCCTCTTTTGCTTCTCGTTGACAGATGCCTACTAGTTTGAAACATTTGTGTGTGTGTGTGTGTGTGTGTTTGGAGGAAATGTAGTCCTACCGGACCTGCCAATAAAGCACTCAATGCTAAAAGGGCATGCAAAGGGACCTCAATCGTGTTTGTGAGCTGAAATAACACACCACACATTCTCCGTCCACTACAGTAAGTGACTCTGACACACACTTTCCGTTCTGCTCGGGTCTTTATGCTTGATGCGTTCAGCAGCGGGTTTGGGCTCAGATCCATTTTAGTTCAGCAGATTCAGGAGATTAATGCAACTCTTGAGGTGAGTTCGATAAAAACCTGCGAGGGCACGTTCAGATGATTTGAATTGCAAGCAGAATTTTAGCATTTGCTCAGTCGATATGAAAGTGACCCTGAACTGGCTCAAAGGGCAAAGTCACTAATCCAAGGCAATGAGATATAGAGATTCATCCATCTCTCTCTCCAAAATAATTCTTCTCTCACGACATCATAATGCTCTTGTAGTGCTCTTTGCCAGGTATTAAACTTCAGGATGAAACTCGTTCTTGCTAAGGCTAAAAGTACTACTTTAAGAACAACTTCTTGTCTGTATATATATATATATTTACACAACAGTTCTTTCTGGTCCTCAAATCTGATTGGCTGATAAGAGTGCAATATTAGAGTGATATCAGAACTCCAACAGCCGTTTCAGAGTTTGTAATTGCGTTTTATCTGCCAATTCTGAGAAAAAAGTCACAATTGAGAGATAAAACGCAATTCTGATGAAAAGTCATAATTGTGAGTTTTATCTCGCAATTGTAACTTTTTTCAGAATTGCGAGTTTCTGTCTCACAATTTAATTTGCAATATAAATTGCAATATATAAACTCACAATTGTGACTTCTTTTTTATTAGAATTGCATGTTTTATCTGTTTTTTTTTCTCAGAATTGCTAACTTTATAACATGCAATTGCGAGTTAAGTCAGAAGTGTGAGATATAAACTCGCAATTGCAAGAAAGAAGTCAGAATTTCGACATACAAACTTGCAGCTGAGAGAAAAGTCAGAATTACGAGTTTTTATCTCACAGTTGTGAGTTTATATCACGCAATTCTGAAAAAAAAAAAAAAAAACATAACTGTGAGATAAAAAGTCACAATAACCTTTTTTATTTTTTATTCAGTGGCGGAAATGGGCTTCCATACAACAGAATTACTAATACTCCCACTAAATTTAAAAATAAAACAGAAAATCTAAAAATAAAAACTAATTAAAAATACTAAACAAACTGTAATAATATCTAAATAATATTTAGTTAATTAATTAATTAATTAATTTATTTATTTATTAAATATAAGATCTCATTAATGTGAAATACCAAATCAAATACCTTACGTAAATGATTTTTTTTTTCCGTTTTGCTTTATTAACATCATATTGACAAGTCAAGGAAATACATCTGAATGACAAGGAAATACATCTGAATTATGAATGACTGCACTCATTTGGCCTACAGTTTATGATGAATAATGATGTTTGAAATGTGCTTTTACAATAGTTCCATTAATGAATAAAATATACATGAATTAATAAAATAAATACAGTAAATTAAAAGCAATAACTTTTCATTATTTTTTTTACCCAACAGATGTAAATGAATGACAAATCTCCAATAACATATAGACACAACTTCACCATTCAAGATAAAAACATTCACCAGTGGCAAATAAATTAGATCACTTTACCTCAGCCAGACACCACTCATAGTTTCACGTCAAAAACTATTTACATGATGTGCTTTCTATAATATAATCACCAAGCTTTTATCTTTTCAATCCTTTATCAAAACATTATCCATTTACCAGCTGTAAAATCCAAACTAGGTCCGACCTCTGTCATCCACAAACAGCCTCGGATAACAACTGCTGTCTCAGTCTTCACAATTTAGCACCGCTTCACTACATGATCCTGTAACGGCTCCAACCTTCTCCATCAGTCTAAAGTCGTTACTATCACCTCCAGGTGTGACCGCCTGCCCTGAGCCATCAGCCGCTGCTGTACATCATCTACAATCTCCTGCCGAGGATCTGGCGCCGCCTAAACCAAACAATACCCTGGAGGGAACAGCACGATTCTGACAACTGCAGGGGGACAGTCAAGTGCCAATTAGTGACATGGAGTGAATATGGAAAGCGCTTTTTTAGCAACATGTAGATTTCTTAATAGTTAAAGGCTCCATTAGCTATTATGACACAAATCAGTCAGACAGCACATCTCATTAAAAACATTCATCATGAACTAAACAAGTCAATAGGAATTACTAATATTTTTCAGTTCAGGGTCGCTCATTAGAACAGAAAGCGGGGTGTCATTGTAAAGTCCGGTTCATTTCCATGAAATGGCTGAAAGAAATTATTCTTTTCATTTAACTGAGTCAGCAGTCAAGGCATTCCTAGAACTCTCCAAGCTGAAGTTATGTGTAGTTTAATATAAAAGAAGAAACAAAAAACTAACCATTTCTTTGAATAAATTACAGGTAGTTGACTCATAATGTCATCAATATCAATATTTTTGCCTTTACTAGTTCATTTGAAATGGTCCTGCAATGTGTGACTAAAAAACATTGAAAAATTACTAAAAAATCAACTTCCTAAAAGTATTTCAGGTCAACTTTGATTTAAAAGGTTGATCCTGATGATCCATTCGTGCTTTTTGTATAATAAAAAGGGGAAATTCTATCAGTTAATTTAATTTTTAACTTGTTTACTTAGTGTTTTTACTGTTTGATCCAATAAATCACATTAAAAATACAAGTGTAACTGTAGAGTTGTGCACATAAAGAACGTCCTGTCGGGTGGGGTGTCTAAGAAAAACTTCTAATCCAAAAAACTCTTTTTTTGGTTGCGGGACAGTATCTCAGTTTTGTCTGTCATCTCTTCGAACATGATTTTGTGTGGCAGCAGTAGCTACAAACCGCATTGTCTTCTTTCTTCCAGTTAATGATATGTGACAACCAGTGTTAAGATGCAATACCGCCACCTACTATGTCCAATTTACAATAACTTTCATTAATAAATCATTAACAAACTTTATGCTTAATGGATCATTAGTTGACACATTTTCAAATAGCTAGAAATTTGAGATAATGTGCTTGTTAATGTTTACTAATAAACTTATTAAACCTTACCTAATGATTAACAGATCATTGCTTCATGTAAATTAAAACGCTTACAAATGTCATCAAACTTGCTTAAATTCATTAAAAATCTACAAATTTAACTGATGTTATACAATGAATAAACACTTTTGCTGCTACTGGGGAGTGATATGGGTAAGGTTAGGGGACAGTTTTGGTGGTATGGGTAGGTTTAAAGGAGAAGTCCACTTCCAGAACAACAATTCACAAATAGTTTACTCACCACTATGTCATTCAAAATGTTCATGTCTTTCTGTCTTTAGTTGTGAAGAAAATATGTTTTTTGAGGAAAGCATTTCAGGATTTTTCTCCATATAATGGACTTGATTGGTGCCCCGATTTTGAACTTCCAAAATGTAGTTTAAATGCAGCTTCAAAAGGCTCTAAACGATCCCAGCCGAGGAATAAGGGTCTTATCTAGCGTAACGATTGGTCATTTTCTTTGGAAAATAAAAATTTGTATACTTTTTAAGCACAAAATCTCATGTAACAGGCTCTGGGATGCGCATCCACAATGGTACGTACTATTGAATCACTTTGAAAGGTCACGCGGAACGTAGGTGGAACTACAGACCCAGTGTTTACAAAGCGAACACGCAAAAGACTAAGAAAGTGCAAGTAAGTCAAACGCTGTTTACAAAAGAAAGGTACAACGATGTCGGACGATTCTAAAGTTGTAGGGGAAAATACGTTTTTCGCCATACTTTACCTTTTTGAGCCGGAGTACACAGACGATGAACTGATTCGTAGTAGTGATGGGAAGTTCATCAAGATCAAGATCATTTTACCAACTCAGACCTTTGAGTCTCGTTCAGCAAAATGAACTAAACTTTTTTCGAGTCATTTCGTTCATTTTAGCAAAATATAATTCAAATGTTATGTGTTACTTCCCTAACACATCTACTGCTTACACAAACGCTGATCACACTACAAACAAGACAAAACTATAATGCTATAAGAAACAGAAAAGATTAATTAATTGTTTACTTGGGTCTTTAGTCTATGATTAGCTCACCTCACCTCTTATCTGTCAAGTTCTCAGGTTTGATTCGTTCGTTCATAACGCGACAGCCTCATAAGATGAACGAACGACTCAAAACCTAATAGGATGTTGCGCATGCGTGACTGAACGAATCACTCCCCGAGACGACTCGCTCTTCCAGAGTCACATTAAAGATTCATTCAAAATGAACGAATCGTTAAAGAACGACCCATCACTAATTTGTAGCATCGTGGACGCGCATCCCAGAGCCAGTGCTACACAAGCTTTTGTGCTTAAAAAGTATACAAATTTTTATTTTTCAAAAAAAAAATGGCAGATCGTTTCACTAGATAAGATCCTTCTTCCTCAGCTGGGATTGTTTGGAGCCCTTAGAAGCTGCATTTAAACTACATTTTGGAAGTTCAAAATCGAGGCACCAATCAAGTCCATTATATGAAGAAAAATCCTGAAATATTTTCCTCAAAAAACATAATTTCTTTACGACTGAAGACAGAAAGACATGCACATCTTGGATAACAAGGGGGTGAGTAAATTATTTGTAAATTGTTCTTCTGGAAGTGGAGCTCTCCTTTAAGGGTTGGTTAAGGGGTCAACAGTGTACAGGGGTCAAGCTATATGGGAACACGGTTAAATCTGTTTAGATTACATTGTTTCGAAAATAGAATATTTCTTGAAAAGCTGACTTGTTTTCTCCTGTTGATGTACGATTTAAATATACACAACAGTATACTAATATAAGTTCTGAGGCAATAAAAACATGTTTTGTATCCAAATTACAATGTTTTATTTTTTGATGAAATAATACTCTAAATAAGAAACTAAATCTGCCAGCAGGTGGCGGTGAATGTCTTTACGAGTCATTCACTCAGTTGATTTATTCAAACGGCTGATTCATTCAGGAATGAAGTAAATGGCTCTCTTTATGAATGGGCTTTTGAATCATTGGTTCACACAATTGGTTCAAAATGTGGATTCATTCAGAAACTAAACACTGTTGTTTTTCTCAGTAACGCACAACAATTCTGCTATGTCTTCTAAGGTAATATGTTCTCTGTAAAACTGAACAAAAACACATAATATTGTGTTTAAAATATAACAGTATCAACTTCTTATTTACTGAACTGTTGTATACAATCACATTTAAGCTTGTGATAGATCGGGACAAAATCAGCACTCTTGTCATATTGTTCTTGCTGCCTATGTAATATTGTATGATATGTGATATATATAAATATAAGACAAAACACATACAGGGACATTTTTTGCACCAATATCTTTCATTTTAGGGCATAACTGCATTATATTTGTCAACAGTTAACTATTTGAAATATAAGATGACGTACAGATCTGGGGGCGGGGCCAGCGTGTTTGAGCGATTTGAGCGCACTAATTGAGCGATTAAATGAACGGATATGGATTTTGGTAAATTGTACTTTTTCTTTTAACACACCTTCGGATGTTCATTCATTTTTATTTTGTGCTGAAACTGGTATTAAAGCGGTGGAGATGATCAATTCATGTGCGCTTTTGCGCTACAGCAATCTGTCATTCCACATTAAACCATGCCAAAATGTAATTTATTGTTTGAATTGGAACTCTAAGACTTTGTTGCATACAAAAAGCAACAAAGAACAAAGCTTATTGCGATTAATTGGATGGGAGGTGTGCTACAATGTTCTATTCATTTACTGAAAACAGGCTGGACTAATCGATTCTTGAGATTTAAAAATGTATATTGTTTTGTTGAGAAATCAATATTTTTTACCCAGCTCTATTTATTGGTAAACATTAACATGCACATTATCACATATTTCTAGCTATGTGAATGTATATTAGCTAATAATCTGTTAAGCATTATATTGTTTGTTAATGATTTATCAATGGAAGATATTATAAAATTACTGGATTGTTAATCAGTGTTGGGTTATGTACTATGTTATGCATTAATAAGATTTCACAGTTTGCGTCACTACCTATGTTGTGCCCTGAACATGTAACCCACCTCAGACACACTGACCTAAACGTCACACTCATTCAAAGTGAATAATGAGGAGCCTTGAGCTAGAGTACTAAAGGGCTGAGATGAAGTCTCTAATAAAGACATGAAGCTCTCATGGCCTGTACATTAGTAGCCAATAACACAGCCTGGCTCCTGTCTGGCAGAGCGGGGGTCTAAACGCCCTTAAGCGCAGCATTGACCACACATGCGATCTCAAGCACATATGGATCGTTCCGGAGCATTTTTTAATAATGAGCCATTCCTCTCGCATGAATGTGATATCTGGCATTAATTCATCTGTGCTGGGAATCTCGGCGTGAACGGCGCTGAGCTGGGCCAGGTCCATCTGTGCACACGGTGCCCACAGCCTTGTCTAACTTTGTGTCAGCACCGAGTGCCCACAGCACCTTCTGTCCTGCTGTCACAGCAGAGAGGAGGGTTGTTTGATGGAGTAACGGCCCTCTGGACAGACGCGGGGGTGCGTTCAGCCGGACGAATGGTCAGAGCCAAGTGTGAAAAGGCACATTGGAGCGGTGGCATTTGAACAAATGGGCCACCACGAGACCCTGACGTCCCGCCACTGGCGCTGTAGACATGACTTCTGGCCAGGCTGTCAGACTCAGCCGGTGCACCAGGGTATGTCGGCGGTTAACTAAGCATAGAACACACTAGAAGACACATGGGATTATTTGTGCAACGTTAGCTGTCATGTCAACATGGGAAAAATAACTCTGTGTTCAGAAAAAGCATCCAAACATATGTCCAAACATAATCCAGCACAATTCTAAAGCAAACCGAATGCACATACAAATGACACTGCTAACAGCAATGTTGGCGAGAAGTTAACTAAAGGTTACACTGCACAAACAGATGCCGACAAATCACCAAATGACGGTATGTCACTTTTCAGGTTACAACCCGACAAACGCCAACTGAACATGTTTAATCAAAAAAATATTTACAAACCAACATCAACGTCAGTGCAGTTTAAATTAGCCTGAAAAGTATCACTGCTACTAACTTAGCAGTAGCTCAGCTGTCTAAGACAAAAAAACATGTGTCCTCAGTTTGGCAAATTTTCATAAGTGTAATCCAGTCATTTCAATAGCAATCCACACAATTGGGAATTTCGCGGAAGGGTGAAAGATTTCCCCACACAGGACGCAAGTCCATGTGAACTGGAAGTTGCTACCGACTTTACTTGAGTATTGTGACATTTAGGACCCTATTTTACCTATCTAAGTGCATGGTGTAAAGCGTACGGTGTAGGTGCACTTAGTGCATGTCCGATTCCACTTTTGCTAGTTTAACGACAGGAAAAACGGTCAGTGCGCCCAGTCCATGCTTTAAAAGGGTTCTCCCAATTATCTTAATGAGTAATGGGTGTGTTTTGGACATAACCAAGGGCGTAAATTTCATTTAACATCAACTGTAAAAAATAAAAAACACAATTTGTCAAGTCATCTTAAAATAATTTGTTACCCTGCTGCCTTAAAATTTTAAGTTCAGTCAACTAAAATAAGTTTAGTCAACTTGAAATGTTAAGTTGGATGACGTAACAACTTAGATATTTGTGTTTGCTAAACTTAAAAGATGGGTAAGTAACCCAGCTGCCTTAACATGTTAAGTTGATTCAACTCAAATATCTAAGTGGTCATTTAGTATAATTTAACATTTCAAGTTGAATAAACTTTTTTCAGTTGACTGAAATTAAAATTTTAAGGCAGCCAGGTTACAAATTATTTTAAGTTGACTCAACAAATTGTTTTTTACAGTGTAGGGGGGACAATAAACATAATTTCTCAAGAGTGATTTTTGAAGGGGACACAAATATGAGTTTGGTTCGTAAGTTCACCACGCAGTCATATAATTACTGAATTATTTTGCGTCCTCCACATAGTATTTTAGGTTTGGTCTGGGGCTGAGGATGTCTCGTTTAGATATTCAACTGCAGCAAGCCCACTGATCTGCCACTTAATATCATCCTGAGCAAAACCCAACACATTGGTACGTCTACAATATTACACCGTGTTTCAGCGACAAGCAATTTGGGTGTCCACACCACACGCGATGCGACAGTTATCACAGCCATTGAGAAGAGCAGAAGTGCACTGCAATCCCAACGAAATTGGCAAGTTTATGATCTAATTCATCAATATTAAACCTTTTAAATATAATTAAATTTACATACTGAGTGACTGATACTGTCTTTGTTATGGAATACACTTGTTGGTTCACTTTGAGTTCACGGTTTTAATGTACACCTTTGCTTTCATTTATTTTCAAGATCTGAGGTAAACTTTCTGTTGTTGCTTTCAGTATGGCTATAAAGGCCACACAAAATGATATTCAAACTCACATTAGACACATTCAACTTTGAATAAAGCACATAATCCGTACCTGAGATTATCACTGTCATTGGTTTTTATGTTGTTGTTTCAGCTGCGACGGCGCGCAGAAACCGTTTCTAAAATAGAAATTTCGTGTGTCGCCGTCGTGGCTAGTTAGGACAAAAACTCTGATTAACATGGAAAAGATACCTTTTATCGCGTGTCGCTGCGTCGCGTGTAGTTAGGACACGGTGTTAGCCTAATATCAGTTCACACGCAGGCCTTTCACCGTGTTAGTTGTGTTGGGTGACAAGCTACGGTAATAAACAAGCTAAGCTTGGTGACCTTATAATTGCTCATAGAAAAATAGATGGGATCATTTTTGTCATGACTAATTTATGAATGACCCAGCATCATCTGTATTAAAGAAAAATAATCACTTCACCCGATGTTTAAAGTGAATAAAATAGCCTTAACAGCCTACAGTAAGTTACTTACACATAACTACTGAAGAACTTTGCTCTCTCCCTACTTCGCTATTCGCCTAATTCGCTATTTACATGGTGGAATTCAAAAGCGCAAAGACTGAACGCTTCTCCAGAGAGAAAACACATCTGTTCATGCACAAGGAAATAGCTAGACTGATTCTGATACATTTAGGGATGGAACAATGACTGGTTTGACGATAAATCATAATAAAATTCCCCAAGGTTAGTATTACCGTTTCATATTTTAATTATCATTAAAACCATATTCGATTACTGCAATTTGAACAGCTCAGGATAGATGAATACTATCCAACATAAAGCACAGTTTCAAGCAACAGTTTCAAGTGTGCACAGCACGCAGAGTAGTTTTGTTTTGTGTGAAAACATGAGGAGAGTTTTTAAAAGGGTGCTAAGGGAATTATTCGGATGAATATTATATGAATGTATCATACTGTCTTCAGAAAAGATTTGTTGGCATTTTGTTAATAAAAAAATAATAAAATGTTCTCAATCGCAATGCTGCTTTATCCATGGAGGTCTGGTCAAAAAACAAACTGAATTGCTTTTTCCTATAGGTGTATATTATTAACGCACTCTTTAATTAACAAAAAAAAAAAAAAAAAAAAAAAAAACTGTGCTATTGACTTTAGACCAGGTTTCAGTTGGTCAATAGCATACTCTATTTCAGTTGCCTCAAAATAGCAACATAATTTCGGACCAGCACGCCCATGGGCGCACAAATGCGCACAAATGCATTTGCAATTTAAACAATGTGGTGCTGGATGTGAAAATAATACTGGTAACTTGCGTCGCGTATTCTAATAGCTTCATAAAATTAACGTTGAACCATTGATGTCACATGGACTATTTTAACTATGTCCTTACTAGCTTTCTGAGCCTTGAACGTATCAGTTGCGTTGCTGCCTATGGAGGATCAGAGTAATTAATGAGAGTAATTAATGACAGAATTTTCATTTTTGGGTGAACTATCCCTTTAAGTGAAATGGAATATAAAATGAGGCAAAAATAGATGGCAAGACTTGATTTTAGTTTTTAGTTCACAGCAGATTGATGGTTGGAGGGAAGTGGTTTTGGATGTTTTGCCCAAATAGTCAAACTGATGAAGGACCAACTTTCCAGACAGGAAGCAATTTTTCAGATTTGACTAAAGGTTACAAAGACATTTTTTAATGTGGATTTGCTTGCAAAGATAAATTGTTCACTACGAAACTAGTAATGTGCTAACAATACAAATTGTTTTGACCACCCAGATACCACTGTGTCCCAGTAAAATATTACTGACAAATCCTCATGTGTCAATGGAATTAATATATGAGAAAAACTTTCTCTGATAATATTTCAGTAAATTGTGTGTTTTCTATCAGCTATTTGGAATTAGAGCTATCAATGCCAGATTACTGATAAGACAAACAAAAAGACCACTGGATGAGGTGGATATTTATCTATAATCCATTGTAGACAGCAAAACTTACAAACCTCTTCTATCATTTAGCAACAAAATAGGTCTTTATTGCAGCTTGTGAATGATGCAAGGAAAGACGATTTATATCCATTTACTTCTGGAAAAAAAGAAGAAGATATACGAGCACACTTTTTGATGTGCCCTAGCACTCATAAAAGGCTATAATCACCCCCAGTGGAGACTTTAATAACCTACTTATTGTAGCACAACTACACTACAAGTCAAAAGTTTGGGATAATTAAGTTTTAAATATCTCTGAAGTAAAATCTGTCTTCTGTTGTAGTATATGTTTAAATGTAATTTATTCCTAACTTTTGACCGGTAGTGTACAAGCTATTTTTTAAATGTCTACTAGTTTTTAACATTACATTGTATTGCGCATGCAGCTTTATTGCCAAGTGAGCTGAAGCAGTAAACAAACGTGTCCTCATAAATGTCCTTTCCCATATTGCACAATACATAGAAAGATGAAAAACCAGCCTAAAACAGATTAAAAGTCATTGATTTAAGTGAATTGATTATAGCAGAATACTTAGCTAAATGCTGCAGTTCATCATGCTTTCAACTCAATTGTAAGATGTATTTATTCAAAACCCCTCAAAGTTAGTGCTCCAAAATAAGGTTTAAAAATATATTGCCCCACAGTTGGCTACTGTTTATTAGCAGCTTGTAGTGTAGTGTATTTCATTTTTTTCAAAAAGGCAGTTTGAGTATAGTTTAGCTCCTTTAAATTCCAGCACACAGCTTAGCAAGCTAGTTTCAAAGTAGCTTCCCAAACGCTGGCTGGCTTACAGTAATATCTAGTATGGGGTAATTCGACTTTTTTAATGATATTCTTTATTAATCTATTCCTAGTTAATCCACTCCAAACTGTAATACCCTGACTGAGGGAAGTCTGGAATGATTTGCGGCTAAATCTATTCTTAGCTGATCTGTTCTTGACAGCGCCATTGGAGCTGGAGGTTAAGCTGTCCGTGAGAACAATCATTTTAGAATGGGAGTTCATGTTTCTGTGTTAATTTCAGGGTGACCCCATAATTACTCGGAGACATTGCACTGTCATCATCTGCGAGTTCAGAGCCTTATCCCACAATTCCCTCTGTTCAGCCTGCTAAAAAGTATGTGTGCGAGTATTTTGGTGCGTGCGAGACAGAGCTATTCATAGGGGTCTAGCTGAGTCCAGCTTAACTGTGATAACACTAAACTGTTTCCCTACACCCTAAATAACAAGAGAGCAAGTTTCTGGCCACAAAGAAGATAAACGAAGATGGAGAAGGCTGTGTTCGAAACTGCTTACTATCATACTTCCATACTACCTCTGTAGCACACTATGTGCAGCATGCAAATTTTTTGAATGACCTGCAACATTTCCCAAAAAGTTAACCATGCTATACTAAGCAGAAACTGTATCCCAATGCACTCGACCTGACCGGTCCACTGTCATAATATAATCAGAAGTAATATTAAATAGGGGTGTGGCGATTCATCGATTCTTAAAAATCCTCAATTTCATTTTGCCCACGTTGATTAACCAGCAAAATAACGGAAGTGGCACGCATTATTAGACTGTTTTTCAAGGCTGCATGATATATAAACCTATCTAAAATTCATAATTAGGCATAACTGTTAATGTACAAACGCTATTTAGTTAAATAAATATATGCGAGGTTTAATTTATGTGCTTTATTTAAATGCGTGTAGGTTACGTGCTAACTGTTCATCGCTCACGATGTTCACGTTTTTATGTCCATATATTCATTAAATTACAGTGGCTGTAGCATTTCTGTCGTAAGGAAATGGCTACATATTAAAGATTAAGTGGACATTTTAATTAAATGATCTTTAATCAATATTAAACCAGGAATAGATCACACAGTAAAGTGTAAAAACAATTGCCCGGCCGTTGGCGCTCTCTGCAGGCCTTTGTTGTAATGCGTAATGTACATTAGCTCTATTGTTTATAATACATTGTGTATTTTAAGAGTTTTGTTCAATAAAACCATATGATTTCTTGCATTTGGTACTTTATTTAAATGAATTATTATTGCCTCATTACTATTATACATGTGTTTTTTAAAGTAATTTTAAAGGCTTATTTTCACATTTTTTTCCATTTAAATTTTTTCTATACTCTGTTTTAATGGTTAAATTAAATTTTATTAATCAAAAAGCCTGTCTAATTAATTGAGATTTACAGTTTTATTTTTACCATTTTTATTTTTTGGATTCCATTTTAATGGTTCCATTAAACTGTAATATTCAAAAGCAGCTTCAGTTAAATGATTTTATTTTATTTTTTTTTATTAACGTATTATTATTTTTTTCTTTCTTCCTTTTTTTCAGAAATAATGTGTATTTACATTTTTCTCCTAAATTGTTGATTTTTTGTGTGTGTGTGGGAAATTAATCGCTTACATTAATCGATTAATCGATAAATTAGTTGTTAGTGGCAGCCCTAATATTAAAGGGATAATTCACACAAAAATGAAAGTCACCCTCATGTCGTTCCCCGTCAGACCTTTGTTTATCTTTGGAACACAAATTAAGATATTTTTAATGAAATCCGAGAGCTGTATGAAAGCAGTATATGTAATATAAACACTCTAAATATAGTATTTAAAATACATTGTGCATTAAACAGTATGCTAGTATTTTATTCTACGCAAAGTCTGTGTGCACACTTATGTTTTATTTCCCAAAATGCACCCCCCAGGTCACAGCATGATAAAAAACAATCAACTAAACAAACTCATGAATAATCAAATAAAAGTCATTAAAGAAGGCTTTAACGAAGCAGGAGGAGAAGCTATTGATGAATGACTGAAGGAGACTCAGGACACGACCCAGCGGGAAGACAGATAGGTGTGAAAAACAAAAAGATAAAAAAAAAAAACAAAAAAAAAACACACACATCTCAACCTCTGTTTGGTCAGACAATCAATACATTGCCATGGAAACCAGCATCCTTTTATTTAGAGGAAAACACACAGATAAATAAAGCTCACCGCGTTTACGTTTTCCGCTAATACGTTTGTTAATTTCCTAATTTGATTTCACCTTTAAATTTTAGCTAATGTGCTAAAAGAGTTCAGTGAGGACGTTAAGTTAATAAACTGTATGTTTTCCATTAGTCAGTCTGGTCTGTAACGCCTACCCTGCAGCTGACTGCCGTGACTCATGGCTTATTCACAGCACTGCCTTTTAGTTTATTAAGTCCTTTTACACCAATTTGTTTCAATCCCACCTTTTTACACCACATGAGGACAAACTGTCCTGTTTCGTCGTGTGGGTTGTGTGTGAGCGTTTGTGTGTGTGAGAGAGAGAAAGACAGGGAGTGAGAATAGATGTCTCTTTCATTCCCTGAAGCAGCATCTGCTTTCATTGTACTGTGCATGTATTTGTTTTGGAGTGAATTATATATTTATAAATTACATTTATTATATTTACACATGTTCAAAATATACATAAACACCTTTGTGTTAAAGGGCCTTTAGACAGGATAAAGACCATGTTTAATTAGTTTTCATTCCATAATGAGTGAAAACAAGGCTGTGAACAGCATACAGCTTTATTGATAAGTTGTCTTAAAGGGATAGTTCACTCAAAAAGGAAAATACTGTCATTAATTATTCTCCCTCACGTCGTTCCAAAATTGTCAAAATCGTTCATCTTCGGAATGCAAATTAAGATATTTTTGATGAAATCTGAGAGCTTTCTGACCCTGCATAGACAGCGATGCAGCTAGTGTTAATTTTCGTAAAACTATGACGAAAAATGTTTATTGACGCGACAACAATAAGGTCAATAAACGATAACCATTACTATATCACCATGCAATTCTGTTGATAAAAGACGGGACTAAAATGTATTCAAAAAATAAAAACTTTACCAAAATCACTTTTTATTTTCGTCAAAGAGGAGACAAAATATTATTGCGGACTGCTGTGCCTCTACTGTGTGAGCTTTCATGTGTGTGGTTGCCAGATATCAAGAGTTCAAATTTCGAATCCGAGCTTCTTTGTTACAAAGATACATTTTCTGCCAGGTGCTTAGCTTATGTTTTGCAATCTGGCAACCATGTGCACAAGCTCACTCTTCATAGCGGAAGCGCCACCTATGATGATCTGAAAACACAGACAAACAAGCTGGAGTTTAGTGATCAAAATGAAAATGTCACTCAGCCAGTCTGAGATCTTGACTATATTGTTCACGATTGTGGTTGTGGTTGTCTTTTTTCTGTTTAACTTCTAATAAAATAAATTCTAAATGTTCGCACACACGACTGAACGAATCAACTCCCCGAGACGACTCGTTCTTCCCGAGTCACATTAAAGATTCATTCAAAATGAAAGAATCGTTCAAGAACGATCCATCACTAATTCGTCGTGTCGTGCATCCCAGAGCCTGTGCTACACAAGCTTTTGTGCTTAAAAAGTATAAAAAAAAAAATTTTTCGAAAAAAAATGACAGTTCATTTCCCTCGATAAGACCCTTCTTCCTCGGCTGGGATCGTTTAGAGCCTTTTGAAGCTGCATTTAAACTACATTTTGGAAGTTCAAAATCAGGGCACCAATGAAGTTGATTATATGAAGAAAAATCCTGAAATGCTTTCTTTAGAAACCATAATTTCTTTACGACTGAAGACAGAAAGACATGCACATCTTGGATGACAAGGGGGTGAGTAAATTATTTCTAAATTGTTGTACTGGAAGTGGAGTTCTCCTTTAAATCATATTTATATCATTAAAGATGCAGTGTATAACTTTTAGCGGCATCCAGCAGTGCGAATTGCAACCAACAGCTCAGTCTACTGCTCACCCCTTCCTTTAGAGAAGCTACGGTGACCAACACAAGTAAAGTTGTTACAGTAGTAACAACAAATGATATTTTTTTTTATATGATATGTTTAATATCATGTTAAATATGATGGTTTCATTATAAACATGGCAATTATCTCTAAGGTGGACACCCAACATAATATATGATATTTACCATCTGAATCTGACAATGTCATGTCAACAAATGGAAAAGTCAATCATCTTTTAATTATCTTGTAAATTATTGTGCCTTTTAGCCCCAACGGCAGGGGCAAATATTAGAAAAAAAAAAAAAAAAAAAAAAAACTCATGACACTTGTTAATAAAAATAATTTTATGTAGGCCTATACAATTAAAGAATAGCCTATATAATAAAGTTTTATATAGGCTATTTTTGGATAAAGAACAGGCTACTACCCTATGTACTTTGCACAATAGGTGAAATTATGAATGGAAACAGCTCTAGTGCAACTTTATTTTTTTTTGCCATACACCAAAATTTATGCTACATTCGTTTTTTTAGGGACGACATCATCACGCACACCATTTTATCCGTAAAAAGCCAGTTGGATGGAATAGGCTACTGAAATTTGGAATTATTGGAATTACTATTAGGAATTTCACTGTTATTTTTTGTTTTACCAGTTTTCATAATGTAGACAGAGAGAGCGCATAAGTTTTAAATATTTATTATTATTTATTATTTATTTATATAATAAATAGACTATAATAGATGAGGTAAATGAGTCGACATTCTATTGCTTTGTGCTTACTGGTGAAAGTCCAGTACCTGAAATGCAAAAGTAACTTTCTCAAATGATTTTTTATTACGATTATCATTTTGAGCAAGTTTTTTTTTTTTTTTTTTTTTTTTTTTTTTTTTTAAATCAGTTTAACAATTATACAGCATGATGAAAATGGGACAAAGATTTCATTGACTAAAACTAGACTAAAATGCTGAGACTTTTAGTCTTGACTAAAATAAAGTAGGATAAGGTTGACTAAATACGATAAAAACTAACAAGGGCATTTAACAAGAAACTTAAGGTCACTGCACACTGAGTCCGAAATTTTCGTATGCGTTTTTTGGCGTTTTTTTGTATTCGTCATCCTTTCCTATCAAAATCCTTGCTACAGATGCAAAAACGCAGAAAATCTGACCTGATCCGAATTTCTTTATGACGGATGAAAGTTTCAGAGGCAGCGTGTAAATGTGATGGACACAACGTGAGGTGGTGTTTATTTTTATTATGTGCGAAAATTTCGGACTCATTGTGCAATGACCATAAGACTAAAATGGAAAATAACTGAAAAATTAACACTAGACGCAACTGACACGTTCAAGGCCCAGAAAGGTACTAAGGAAGAAGAAATTGAGAAGAAAAAGAAGAAATTGTTGAATAAAGCCATTATTTTTGTTTTCTTCATAAAATCACGGTTAAACCACTGATGTCACATGGACCATTTTAACGATGTCCTTATTACTTTTCTGGGCCTTCAACACCGTAGTTGCGTTGCTGTCTATGCAGGGATTTCATCTATGTGTCGGATTTCATCAAAAATATCTTAATTTGTGTACCGAAAATGAACGAAGGTCTTACGGGATTGGAAAGACATCATGAGGGTGAGTAATTAATGACAACATTTTTGGGTGAACAATCCCTTTAATGTCACTTTTCATACTACTTTTCATAACTTGTGTTTTCCAGTGTTGTTTTGTACTCATAAAAATGTATTTTCACATTTTGTGGTGATTGACAACAGCACAACCTACTGAACAGACTCTATGTCTGTCCATCCATAGCCTTGTTTTCATTTTCATATGATTAAATGGTGTCTACTTTGAATAAGGTCCATAAGGAATTAGCTTTATACTACATTATACATTCAGGCTTCAAGCAAAGCATTTTTCTTTTTTTTTTTTTTTTTTTTTTGGTGGATGCTGGTTGCATCAGAGTCGACTGTCTATGCACCAAGAAACACAGATTTTCCTCTTATTCTGTCTTTTGTATCACATTCTCTCTCTGGCATCATTAAATCCAGCCCCTGTACAGTCTAGGCCTGCCAAACTACATGCAGACAGTCATGCCAAATTCCCCAGCAGACCCCACACACATCCACGGCTTAAAAAAGCAGCTCCAGCTCTCGCCAGCACCCCTCGCCGATCCTCCCACCTCAGCGAGTTAACCCACACATGAAAGCGAGTGAGACGGCAGAGGAGAGCCAGGCTGCAGTCTCCTGAGGCCACTCTCTTCTGTTTAGAGGCACCCACAGCTTTCTGAGGGAGGGATTAAACCTTCTGCGCTAGCCAAGCTAACTGGCCCTAACCGAGAAGCTCAGAGGAAGGAAGAAGACAGAGCTTTGGCTAAAAAGAACAATTCCCCAGTGGCACATGCATGCATCTGTGTGCGCTTTCATATGAATGAGTACAGTGCTTATATGCAGGTTTAAAAATGGAAGAGTATGTGCAGTTAGAGAGGCGATGTTTACAATATAGAACATGGTGTTTTTGTATGATGTTGCTGAAGCTCAGCTGGTAGAACATTGCGCTGTCAGGCCAAAGGTTTTGGGTTCGATTCCAAGCTACACAGATGCTGATAAAATGTGAAAGTTGTGGATAGAAGTGTATGCAAAACCATAAAAATGCAACACCAATTTTTTGGAAACTACAATGATTTAATGTTCCTTAGAGCAGGGGTTTTCAAACTAGAAGTTTGAAACATACAGTTACATTATATAACAGTGGCATTTCCTCCGAGGAGGCAAGGGAAGCAGTGCCTCCTCAAAATATTGGATGAGAAAACAAAAAAAAATTGTACAACAATAAAACATATCGTTTAAATATGTATAAATCATTCGTTTTTCTAAAGAAACATTGTCCAACAGCAACACCAGCTACATTGCGATATGATTGGATATGACTGGTTATGTTCATCTGTGACTGGTTCATGCGATGAATCCCGCCTCTTGTGTCCGTATACATTCATGAATCAGTCTGAATGAACAATATAATGGCGTTATTGGGAAGACTGATTAAAAAAAGTAAGTAAACAACTCTGTTACATCAAAATAAGACTTTAAATGACATATTTTTATTGAGTAATCAGCTTGGTTAAATTTAAAATAAATCTGTCTAAATAAATAAATCTGTGTCTGTGACCAATATTTACGGGGCTCTGATGACTAATGAGCCGAAAAATTCAAAAATAGGTAAAAGTTTATTATTAAAATAAATAGCTGAGCATAAGTTCACGAATAAAACATATTGTATAAAATTGTTACTGACTTGAGTTGTTATTTTGGAATAAATGTAACATGCTTAAAAAACTAACTTGATGAGATTCATGCTTGGCTTTAATAAACAAAATATTGATTATACTGTTAATGTAAAACTTAAGGCTGTCAGTCGATTCAAACTTTGAATCTCATTAATTACATGATATTTCAATTAATCTAATTAATCACAAAATAAATTTGACTGAAAATACCCACAAAAGATTATTTAAAGCTATCTTTGTGTTAAATGAGAAATTATCAAGTAGACATCACAAATTGTAGCTTTAGAAAGAAATATTTTATTTGATTCAACATAGAATTTATGACACCTAAACATTTAGGCTGCAACAGCCTCACATAAACTATGGGTTATAATTTGAGAAACATCTGTAATCAAACACTGGTAACCAAGACAGCTTTGTTACCAAAGGTCTTCAAAATACCTTCTTTTATGTTCCAAAAAAGAAAGGTTTGAAACGACATGAGGGTGAGTAAATGATGACAGAATTTAATGTTAATTATTTTTATTATTTTATTTATTTTTTAATGAAATGATACTCAAAAGAAGAAACTAAGTCTGCCAGAAGGGCGGTAAATGTCTTTATGAGTCATTAATTCATTCAAACGGCTGATTCATTCAAGAATAACGTAAATGGCTCTCCTTATGAATGCGCATTTGAATAATTGGCTCACAAGATTCGTTCAAAATGTGGATTCATAAAGTTTAGTTTAGAGACATGCAACAATTCTGCTATGGCTTCAAAGGTGATATGTTCTCTGGAAACTGAGCAAAAACACATAATATAGTGTTTAAAATATAACACAATATCAACTTCTTATTTACTGAACTGTTGTATGAAATCACATTTAAGCTTGTGATAAATCGGGACAAAATCAGCACTTGTGTCATATTGCTCTTGCTGCCCGTGTGATATTGTGTTTTATATATATATATACACACATACAGGGGCATTTTTTGCACCAATATCTTGAATTTTAGGGCATAACTGCATTTGTGAAGTTGTTGCCCTGCATCATATCACTTTGAGGACTTTGCCTCCCAGATTTCCACCACACACCACTGATATATACACACACATATATGACAAATAGACAGAAAGATAGATAAATTTGTGAATAAATATATAGCTGTCTTTATATTTTTAGAAGAGGGCTCTCTTGTGAAAAAAAAAAAACAATATTATTTGCCTTCAAAACCCCCCCACCCTATGGTGCTGTTTAAATACCATGATATATTAATGTTCTAATCAATATCATAGCAATGGAACAATATTCTCTGAAATATCTTACAGTATATGAATTCAAACACTTACACACAAATACTTAACACACACACACACACACACACACACACATATTGTAGATTAGTTTTTTGGTAAGGGAAATTGTACTTTAGAATCACTAATTGACTCTTTGCACATCTGAGATTGTCGCAGTCAACTGGGAATTGCTAAATTTGTCCAAAATTATGTCTATGCATCAGTTCTACAGGCTCTATCTTCTGCACCTACTTCCCATTTCATTCAATTCTCTCTGCCTCTCTCTTTCGCCCTCAGAGGGGAAATGAACCCGATCTCTGGCATCTGGTCTTGTTAGATGGATGTAAGGCGCACGAGGAGAAGGTGTATGAGCGAGAACCAATAGAAACAGGTGAAACAGAGCCACGCTCGTTGCAGAGATGTTGGCCGTTCCTGCGAGTGTATGTGAACCCTGAGGAAAGAGGGGGGGCTGTGATTTAACTCAGGGTCCAGGACAGCCTGGATGGGCCCCATCCATCTTCCAAAGTAATTACGCATTGACGCTCCCCATTGGAGGGGGGACGTCGGCCTCTCCATGGCTTTATAAATCACCGCTCGCTACAAGTAGCAGGCCAGAGGGAGAGAGATGAACGCTTTAACAGTAACATTGCATTTTTAAGCTGGAGGAGAAAAAAAATCTGACATGCAATATAGAACATGTCTTTTCTGTTGCTTAGGCTTTTAGTTTATGGCTGAAATAGAGATATATTTTAAAAAGCAAAGAGAAATTCAACTCACTGTACATAAGCATCACTCAGTGAACTGTAGCCGTGTACTTTTCCGCCTTTAACATCACACTCCTGTCCTCAGGGGATGTTTGGACATTTTCTCAGCCATGTTGTCTTTCAACACAGTTACCGCTAAACACAGCACGAGTCAAGTTCTCGGGCGTCCTGTCTGTCTCCGTCCCTCTCCAGACAGAGTGATTGGTGGCACTGGTCCCAGCTGGGCTGGCATATTGATTGGGGGTCGGGAGGCTGGCCCGGCCCGATTTGTTTCCCTCAGAGACAGGGCTGTCAGTCAGGCATGCTGTACGCCTGGTTTAATGGCAGTAGCTATGAGAGTGATTGAAGTACATGGGTGATCCCTCTGCTAACACGGTGATATGCTATCAGCCTTTTGGGACTTCAGCTATTCTGTCGTTCCCTTTCAAAATAATGGCTTGTGAGAGAGATTGAAGAAAGGATGGTGGGAAAAAAACTCGTCCTTTGGTAAAAAGCGGATTCTGGTCATGCAATTAAGAAATAGAGACATGATACCTAGCGAAAGATATTAAGTATTGAAAGGCCAAGAGTCGGTCTAGACTTATTTTTCATTGTCAAAGCCAAGAGCCAAAAAGTGCATCATCTTACATCAAGAAACATTTCAGATTTTAAGCTACGCCGCTTATGAACTTCAAATGTGAGCAGAAAAAAATTAATGCTGTACTCTAAGTGATGACTTCCTTGTTGTGCAGCAATCAAATGCAACTTTGGCAGCAAGAGAAACTAGGCAGCTTCATTTAATTTCTGGAACTGGCCCATCAACATGCCTGCTCTAAATCTGTCGCTGTCCACGAGGAAGAGGTGCTGAAACGTCTACGGGCCGTGCTGGCCAGCTTTGAGCGCAGTTATGAAATCTTGTTGTTTCTGCCACCAAACTTGTACACAGCAGGCTATAATTTCCGCAGCATTTAAACGCACTGGCGTGAGACATAAAGCATTGCTGCATGTGTAGCCATTCTTCTCTCTTGTCACTTAACCTTTCTCGCATTATGCAATGGTCATTTTAATGATTCCAGCACACGACTGAATGATGTTCAGGTACTGGACAATTACACTTGGAATTTTAGCGGCCAGTTAAAAATAAACCCAAAGCCTACAAGGCACATTAACACTTTACTGAATACAAATTTATGGAGCCATTAGTTCTACAGCCCGACTTAAAGGTCAAACGAGAAGTAATGCAGTTAAATTTCAAATTGCTCAGCATCAACACCAGAGCGTGTTCGAGAGCTCTGTTGTAGATTCAATTTCTCTAATCAGTTTAAACTGATCGTTTTAGCGTATAATACAATCTGGGAGAATGCATAAATAATATTGCACTGCGTTTTTAACACATACAAAATAGACAACAGCATTCTGAAAAATCTCTGCTAGACTTGAACGTCAATGCACCGGTTGTTGATGAGCACTTAGTAAGTAACTGATCGATTGGCGCATTCTGAGTATGAATGACTCAACTGACAAGACAATCGATAGTTAGTACTCATTATTAATTCAGGTTTATAACGCCGCCATTCTTCATTCTCACATTAACGCGTGCTGCGTGATGACACACATGATCAAAAGTAGCTGTTCAAGCTGGTCTGGAAATGAAATGCTATTATATTTTTGCACATTATCCAATGCACCTGTCACGACTGCCTGCTTTCTCAAAAAAAAATTGTTGCCGGAGCAGCTTGCATTCACTCCATCTGTAGGATAAATGGAAAAGTGCAAGATTTGTTTACCAACATATTGCCAGCGACACAAAATAACAGCATTATAAAACTATGAAACGAATACTGGCCTTTATTTTTTACAAGCTTTTAATCCTCGTTGCAAAGCGACAGCTGCACGTAGTACTCGCGTTGATAGTGGAATATAGAAAGGAGGACTTAAAAACAGCCTATTTTTGGCATTTATTACCTCCCAAAAATCATCACAGAAACTACACTCTTAAAAACAAAGGTTCTAAAAAGGGATTTATAGAGGAACCATTTTGTGCCACTCATGAATCTTTCAGTGAACAGTTTTTAAAGAAGTTCACTTCCAGAACAAAAATTTACAGATGATGTACTCACCCCTTTGACATCCAAGATGTTCATGTCTTTCTTTCTTCAGTCGTAAAAAAGAAATTATGTTTTTTGAGGAAAATGTTTCAGGATTTTTCTCCATATAGTGGACTTCAGTGGTGCCCCTGAGTTTGAATATCCAAAATCAAGCTTAAATGCAGCTTCAAAGGGCACTAAACGATCCCAGCCGATGAAGAAGGGTCTTATGTAGCGGAATTTATATACTTTTTAACCTCTAACGCTCATCTTGTCTAGCTTTGCCTGAACTCAGTTTTTTTTTATGTCAAAAAAACTCCCATCTCATTTTCTCCCTCAACTTCAAAATCACCCTACATCGCTGCAGAAGTACCAACCCAGTGTTTGCAAAGTGAACATGCTAAGAAGATCAACACCCTTTACAAAAAAAGGTAAAACAGTGATGTAGGACGATTTTGAAGTTGGAAGAGAAAATGAGATGGGAGTTTTGCGACATACCCTAACTTGAACCGGAAAAAACTGAGTTCAGGCAGAGCTACACAAGACGAGCATATGAGGTTAAAAAAATATATAAATTATAATTTTTTTTTAGAAAATGACCAATTGTTTTGCCCTTTGAAGCTGCATTTAAACTGCATTTTGGAAGTTCAAATTCAGGGGCACCACTGAAATCCACTTTAAGGAGAAAAATCCTGAAATGTTTTCCTCAAAAAACATAATTTCTTAATGACTGAAGAAAGAAAGACATGAACATCTTGGATGACAAGGAGGCGAGTAAATTCTGTAAATTTTTGTTCTGGAAGTAAACTTCTCCTTTAAAAGAACCATTTTTCTTAGTCTTAAGAACATTTTAATAATCTAAAGAACCACTGAACCTAGAAATGGAGGATCTTAGTTCCATATTTGCCTGAGTGCATAACAAAGTTTGCCTTCCTTGTAGGTCCCGGCACCCGTCAATTCCTAGAGTAGGAGGTGTCAACCTACTCCCATGACCACGGGGGAAAAGGTACATGGGGCTAGCATTGCTCAAAAAGGCCCCTGGAGCTGAGCATTCATAGTTATGGAGAACCGTCAATTCCCTGAGTAGGGGGCGTCAACCTACTCCCATGCATTTGCGGGACTAAACTTACCCCCAGAAATATAAATGCCCCCCCCAATGTAGGGGCTCTGGCGCTAGCTCTGGTCCCAACCATCAAAAATCTCTGAAAGGATTAATTCACTTCCAGAATAAAAGTTTCCTGATAATTTACTCACCCCCACCTCATCCAAGAGGTTCATGTTTTTCTTTCCTCAGTCGCAAAGAAATTAAGGTTTTTAAGGAAAACGTTCAAGGACTTTTCTCCATATAGTGGACTTTAATGGGGATCAGTGGGTTGAACGTCCAAATTGTTTTTATGAAGTTTCAAAAATCCCAGCCGAGGAATAAGGGTCTTGTCTAGCAAAACAATGAAGTCATGAAGTCAAGCTAGTGCAAGACGGGCGTTTTGTGGTCAAAAAGTATATTAATTTTAATTTTATTTAGAAAATGACAGATCATTTCGCTAGGTAAGACCCTTATTCCTTAGCTGGGATTGTGTAGAGCCCTTTGAAACAGCAATTTGGACCTTCAACCCGCTAATCCCCATTGAAGTCCACTATATGGAGAAAAATACTGGAATGTTTTCCTCAAAAACCTTAATTTCTTTTCAGCTGAAGAAAGAAAGACATGATCATCTTGGATGACAAGGGGGTGAGTAAATTATCAGGAAATTTTGATTCTGGAAGTGAACTAATCCTTTAAATCTCTCAAAGGCGGTTGGACAAGGTCTGGGAACTTGGGACATTGGGTGCGGGAGAACGAATCATATTGCAGAGAGACTAAGACAATCAACATTCAGAATGAAGAGAGGAAGCGTGAGGAGGAATCTTGGGGAGGTTTCTTGATGTGATTACACTGGGCAGCACTCGACTATGTTTAACACTCAAGGGCGGGAGGGTCCACACTAAAACCCAAGATCAATACGCAATTTTACAATCATCACCTCGTCCATAATTGGCTTGAAATGAACCTGCAGAATGTCAATATCAGTTCGAGAGTGTCACCGTTCACTCGAGTCTTCTTGTACTGGCGGATGAGTCATTAAACATACACCCTTGACAAACTCCTACTATTCAACATCATTTTTTGGTGCATTTTCCAGTCTAAAAACACACTGCAACAAAGCCAGATGCTCACCTTCAGGGCAACTTACTGTGCCTGAAATAGGACACATTTTACATTCTGTAATTAATTCGTAACGCTGGATTTATGCCATTAGGGTAAGATAATGAAGGAAGGCAGCACACTTAAAGTGCACGGAAGCTTTACTAAACCCAAGAGCTTAACAAAGCGAATTCTGACTAAATCAAGAAATACTAGATGGAAATGGACCGTCCGTTTGTCTGTTTTCATGTCACAGGCATGTTTGTTTGGAGTTCTTCCAAGACTAATGAACCTCCATCACTTTAAAGCTTCAGTGTAGCCCCAGCTGTGATTTGGGTTTCCAAACAAATTAATAATTAAATACAGTTTTCAGAACAGCAGGGAAAAACATCAGTTTTTTTTTCCACATGAATTCGTTTTCCCACCAAAAATGTTCATCTACAGTTACTTCTTGAAAACCACTAGGTGATCCGTTGACTGTGTTTCTCCATTTACTCCAGTCCTTTTTGTTCATTTCCTTCCCAGTTCCTTTCAGATTCAGGCTGCGCGCTGAAGAGCGAGGGAGCGCCATGTTCTAGGCAACTTTAAAGCTCAGCACCATCCTTAAAAATATCTTCCTGACGGATTACAGGTTCTTTCAGACCTGAGCAAAACTCAAGATGAGTGGACACTCCGGCCTTTTCATTGCTATCCAAGATAGACCACAGATGTGGCATTTAGCATGTCTATCTGTGGATTCCAGACTTCTGAAGGACAGGAATTATTTGAGAGAGCTGTAAAGTCAGTCCAGAGCTTCTCAAACCAAATGTCTCCGCATCCATCACCTAGGACAGGAAGGAAACTTGACTCAGCACTCTTCTGAAAGGTGCTAGGTGCAGGTACACGCCGCCAGGTAAAGTTACGAGGGGAGATTGCTGCTTTATTAGTACATTTACAGCTCAGAACAACGGCAGGAGTCTGTCGGGCAACGGGCACCACATATCATGTGCTGAGGCTGAAATATAGATCTAGACGGGAGGAGGCTGTCAGGTTCAGCCGATGATTCATTGCTTGTGGCGATGCTGTCTACAGTGAGCGGATCATGCTGCACATGCTGGGACAGAGATAATGGCACACAGATGTCTGAGCACATCAGGCCACACAATGCAACAGCCGCAACTCTACTACAACAAAGTGGAGTTCAGAAAGCGTGTACCGCGATCAGACATTGTTGCGGAAAATCAACCGCTACCAACTCACGGGTCACGGCCGCTTTGAAGGATGCAAAAGAAAGGTTGCGTGACACTTCAAGGAGAGCGATGGTTTACAATACTCGCTTCTGCGAGGCATAAACATTCAGAAATGCTTATCTGGACAATTGTATGCTCAAATGCTGCGTCCTAGGACGAAGAGATAATAGCGTTGAATAAAAACGGTATTTTGCAACTTCACCGACATTGCGTTTACAAGACTAGACAGAGGTCGGGCTTTTCTGGGAGATGAAAGCTTTCCAATAAATTCCGCATGGACACAGAATAGTGTCTGACGAATACTGTTGTGCATGTGTGAATGTAAAAAAAAAAAAACAGATGCTCTGACCTTGGGTGTTCCTTGGAGTGAAAGAAAGGAAACATTGTTACTGTCATCATGAATTGTTAATATAATTATCCCTCTTTTGCATAAGTGAATAAGTAAAGCACTCTGAATCAAGACCTCTCAAAATTACAGCTGTCCATCACTGCTAGACAGTAACACCAAACAATAAGGATGTTTCTGATTTATTCACAAACTCCATTTTAAAGGGGCCACATCTAAATCCCACCTCTTTCAGTTTTGCCCAGTGCTCAGAGAATTTTAAAGATTAATAAGGCTGCAGTCCATGTGAGTGCTTCCCAAGACGGCATACACACACTAACCACAGGCTGCACAGAAGGGCACATGGAGGGGGTTACATCAAGCTAACACTGCACTTTTCTTCATTATTTACCTGTTCTGAGGCCTGGGCCAACCTAAGACACAAGCAATTCTCCGTCCCACTTACATCACAAACACTCCAGCCCTGGGTATACAGCACTCTGCGTTGTTCCACTCACAACAACGAAGGCCATTTGCCCTGACTACAGGGCATTCCGGCTGTGCTTCATCCATCTATCAATATATTGTAAGACTCATTAAAAAATCAGGTTTGATGTGGGCTTTCAGTTGAGCACAGCGGAAAGAAGAATGGGTGTTTAGAAGGGCGACAGTGCACTTGCACTGTAGCAATAGAGCAAAAAAATACAAGACCCTGAAAATTCAAGTTTAAGCAGTGATTGTCTAACAAATGATCATTATCTGTCAATCTGACTTGAATGGTATTTTATGACATTAGTCTAACAGGAGTTCCATTAGTCTCCAACAAGTGCTTTGTTGTGGCTTCCTTGCCTTTTCTTTGAATTGAATTACATATAGAATCAGTCATTTTCAACCTAACGTCTTTCTCCTGGTCTGAAGCGCTTTGAAACTTTATTTTCTTTCCGGTTGTTCCAATCCTTATTAGCATCCTTTCTAATTCTAAATGATCCAAAACAATATACCACAGCTTATTTTTATCTGTCAAATCAACTGTATTTTTTCTAAAGATTTGATTCATACAAATACTAGCCCTTGCCATAATTCTACAGATTTTAGTTCTCTTTTGAGTGGGTTGCCAACCAGGGGCTTTTGTCTTTTTATATCATGTAAGACAGTATGATGGATGTGCACAGTAACACGCACGAAGGCTGAAGGCCGAGTGCTCCACATAGACACATGCTCTGAAATCAACTCCTAGTTTTTCCTCAATCCACGTGAGGGACTGCAGCAGAACTCCAGCGAAGAATGGAGCTCTGAGCAGCATGAAGACCTCACCTCTGCTACATTATACAAGGACAGCAGACAGATTTAGAAGCACTAAACGATCTACATCGGGTCATATCAGACATTAGACCGATCGAGCGCCACTTGGGTTGGGAACGGGCACATCCTCAGCCTTGAGGAGAACAGAGGACTCCTTGTCTGTGCTGAATTCTGCCATTGACAGAGCACTGCCCAACCACCACAGCATATAAATGTGCCCCTCTGTGAGAGCCATGGCTTCCTATACACCTCCATACCTATGCGTGCATTGGCGTCGTGGGTGTGCGGTTGGGTTAGGTGGGTTGTCTTTGCTCCATCCTATCTCACACTTACGTAAATGCCATTAAACATTTAACAGGCGATGGGAAGTCCGTGGGTTGCGGATGTTTGCCATCATTCAGGGCGCATTACCATTATCTATCAAGTGCAAAAATAAATCAATCCTCACGTTGCCAGAGGGACGAGCGATGGATGCAATTAGAGGCGCAAATGGCCGGTAAAGGCCACGCGACAACGTCGCGTCGAGATCATTTGATCTCGATCTGATGAACGCGTCGTTTTTCTTCGAAGCAGACGAGACATGCCAGAATAAAATAGTAGGATATGCGGATATTGGCCAAATGTGTCAATCATAAAACCTTGATTTTCTCATCAACAGGCCATGGCAGTCGGTATTGCCTGACCAAAGCGCACCTTTATTGAACACTTCTAATTAGACATCTCAAACGTGAACGGTGCGCCAAACCAACACAGACGCGTTACTCGCGCACGTCGTGCGAATATACATGTAGCCTATGTATTACACTAACAGACAACAGAAACCCGCTTACCGCGATGAAAGGGTTGTAGTCGATGCGTCTCCGGTTCTTTCCCGGTGATTATTCGTACTTCAGTGGTGAAGCCGGTGTTTATGCCATCGGTATTTTTTTTTCTGAGGTAATTCGTCATGAATGTGTCGCAGGCTCTCGCACATCAATTTACCTTCTTCGCATCAGTCGGCGTCCCCAAAACAATAAAAGAAAAGCGGAAAGAAAAGAAAGAAGACATAAAAAGGAAGGAGGATAGGGAAAATTAGGAAATGGAAAAAAGGAAAGGGGAATAAACACCTCTTAACACCTCCTCCTCCTTTTTTTCTTTCTTTTTATCTGTCAACACCCGTGTCTTCCGACGGCGAGGTTACAACATATTTGATCACTATAAAGAAGGTAGGGAAATGATAAAATAAAACAATAACAGAAACAAATGCGTATAACGCATTAGCGGCTAACTCAGCGCTCTGTCGTCATGGCGACCCATTTCAGAGTCCGTTCGTGCATCAAAAAACACCAAAAAATAAAAACCATCCGGTGGCACGACTTCTCATCTGCTCTCAGTCTGTCTCACTCATAAACGAGTCCTCTTCTTTTGTGTACAAGTGGGGAAACAATTATGATTCTTCTTCCTTTCTTTCACCGCTGTCTAATAATAGCGATAATAATAATAATTATTATTATTCCCACTCGTGAACAATGAAGATGTATATGACGCTCAGATATCCATTCCGCACTTCACGCACAGCTGTCAAGATTCGGGAGTCCAGAATCCCGATGTCCGCCTCTCTCTTTCTCTCTCCCTTACACACGCACGCGCTATGGCAAGCCGTTTACACATTTATTGTTCAAAACTAACTATTCTCCAATAGTTTCCAAGTAATTTAGTCTCCTAAATATTTTAAAATCGTAACTGTTTTTTGGATACTAGTACCCGCGTCTTTACTAGTAACTATCCCAACAGTAAATCTAGTCTTTTAAATATAAACAAATAGCAAATTCCCATGTGGTTGAAATATCAGTTCATTCTCACTTATATGCATTTAATCAGAGAAACCAACAAATGGTGCTAATATACACTCATGATGTAATGTAATATAATACTACCAAAAAAAAAAAAAAAAAAAAAAAAAAGATAATCCTAACTTTGAACTCTATACCGAAATCACAGATAGCCAATGAAAATATAAATATAACTAAATATATATAAAAATTATTTGTGAGCACGGAGACTGTAGTGTACACCATACATTTACAAATTTTAACTTAAATCTTTAATGTGAATAAACACTGCTCAAAAACGGTGCTCATTATTCTTTTTTTTTTTTTTTGTGATTTGAGAGCAAGGTGAGTCCCTTTTTGTGAGGAAAAAATGGATATCTGTTTGAGTAAAATGGGTAAAATATAGTAAAGAACACTGGTGGTTAAATTAACTCTTTCCCCACCATAGACAGAATTTTCTCTCATTTATGAGACAATGCTTCACTACTTTTGATGGAATTTTCTGGCTTTACATGTTTTCATTGTTATACAGTAGGATGTGCTATTACACATCTTCTGAAAGAGTACTTAATGTCTGAATCAAAACACAGACATCAAAACAAGTGATCATATATGTTAGTAGACAAATATGTAAAATAACATGATCATCAAACATTAAACAGCGCATAAGGCAAAACTGTTTACCAAATGAAAAAAAAGTTTACCAAATGAAATTACAACCCAGGAAGTGGTGTAGAACTGTGCAAGCTTTGGGGGTGTTGATGGAAGTGATCTACTCCATCTGTTTTGATGAACATTCTGAGTCTGATTCAGACATAGTCTGGTGCAAAAATGTGATTTTCTCAGCTTTTTTCTCAACGTGAGCATTTTCTTACATTTGTGTTGATTAAAAAAAAGACTGCATGAAGCTAAAATATATATATATATTTTTTTGATATATTATGTGATCAGATATAACAAATATTCTGGGAGCCAGCAAGTAGTCCTATCAAATTAATAGATAACAGAAAGCTAGAAAGATACTAGTCACTATTGATTTACTCACTAGTATTTAGACCAGGGGTGGCAAACTCCGGTCCTGGAGAGCCGCAGCCCTGCAGAGCTCAGCTCCAACCCTAATTAAAACTCACCTGCCTGTAGCTTCCTAATAACCCTTCAGAGCTTGATTACCTTGTTCAGGTGTTTTTGATAAGGGGTGAAGCAAAACTCTGCAGGGCTGCGGCTCTCCAGGACCAACGTTCGCCACCCCAGATTTAGACAATAAGTACTAGCAAAAATATACTATTAGTTTTAAGTAATAAATGTTAAAACAGCTTGCCACACTCACACACATTTAACAGCTACCGCAGATTGATTGCAATTCTTAGCACTACCTCCGGTGGCTGTAGCGTCCCTTATGTTCACGTTTTCACATACTGACGCTTTGTCTGTACTGAATTTACATTCCGTGCTGCTGCTTTGAGTACTCTCATCCAGCTCTAATTAATTAATCAACGTGATTAGGACATGATTTCACACGAACCATCTGAATGCGCCTCTATGGTGAAACATTTCTCCCGCCTGGAGGATCTGCATCGGAGTGACGTCAGAAAAAGCGTCAAAGTGTCCTCTCTTCATCTTGCATCATGAGCTTACTGTGACGTGACAGATGCACTGATACCACTTGTAAACTAATAGTCAGAACTCGATCAAACGTCAGGTGTGTGAGGGAAAAAAATTGCGGTATACAATAGTAATGTAATATCAGTCGTATTTTCATATACGGTATCGTGGAAATTAATGATAACCTTATTCATGCACCAAGACACTTAAAAAAAAGAGACAGAAATCATGATATTTTTAAGGAAAAAAAAGAGATCGCTATTCTATGGGATATTTCATACTTTTTGCAAGTGTAGTGTAATGGCAGAACAACAGCCGTGGAGTTGAAATCTACTTTACCACAGCCTAGAGTAAAAATATAATTTATTCTTTGTAATTATTCATTATTCTGTTCTTTGTGAGATCCAACAGTACACTGACAAACACACACAGAGAAAATATCTTTCATCGATTTACAGCCTCTAGTGTGGAAGCGAATAATAAATACCCAGATCGACTAATTATAATCTGTTCCTTTCATCCTCCACCCCCACACATATATACAAAATTGCTCCAATAGACACACAATTAACTGACAGAATATTTGAACAAATTTTTATGAAATATACCTTTGTGCAAGTGTGGGGCATGAAGGTTGAACTATTGTGCTTCTGTGCACTATTACTAGCTACTAGTTCACACTGAAACTCATTTGGACGCAAAACCAAAACGTAAATGGTTAAACATCGCCCTCTAGTGAATATGACATAATATTCAGACGCATTGTAATTGTCGGGAATCTAACTATATACTGTTTAAAAAATACTTTGATTGTCTAAATAGGCTATTTATGAAATAAGCCATGCATAAAAGTAATTTTACAAACTGTAAGGCATATTCTTAGGCGCAAATTAAAATAAAAAACTTACCATAGTAAAATTAGTGTAATAGATGGTCTCAGGTCTTAAACAGAACAGAACATTATGACCAACATCAGTGTAAAAACAATAGTCACTTTAATTATTATCATTATTATTAGGGGCAGTTCACACAAAAATTAACATTTACTCACCTTCACGTCTCAAACGTTCACGTTCCAAACCTGTATGACTTCTAAAACGTTAAGATAATGATATTAATAACCAATTATCATTTATTCCAAAAATAGCCTAGTTTGGCGACCCTTGTAGCGACAATCGTGTTCTTGAGTAGTGACATATTCTTGTATACAGACTGGATATACTATTTTCACATCTTTCACATCACTCTTTCACATTACTCCATGTAAAGAGTAGAATAGCTCATTGGCGCCATCTCCTGATTCAAAGCAGTCGCTATGACTACTAACGATAAGAAAACTGACCATATTAATTTATTAAAAGACACCGTAAAACCTTTACTAGTTGATATAAGCTCAGGAGTCCCAGTTAAAGCTAAGGGTCTGAAAACAAACAAACAAACACACCCTGAAGAACAACGAACCGATACACAAATAAACGCGGTAGATGAGAGAAACTTAGAGAAGACAACATTAGTTACATTTCGAACTCATCCATACAAAGAGTAAAATTGACGTTTCCTAAAATATACGGTAAACTAACAGTGTAATAAGTGTTTTTCTTCTTACTAGGCTAAACGTTTGCTACGCTAATGGACTACTTTTTCAAAATGTCCGTGTATTTGTTCAGCATGAAGCTATGTAATAAGCGAAATAATGCCAGTCGGTTATTAATGTAAAATAAATCCTTTCAGGATGACGCAAAACTCCTCTCTTCTTGTTTTGCCAGTTTATCACTTGTCTTTAAATAATCTTATAGCCAGAGGGAAGAACATAGTTAAATTGATTTAGGATTACTACTCATCATTATCACAAAACAGATAGCATTGTCATACCAAATAGTTTTACCATTTAGAATCAATTCTACACCCACACAAGCACCCGTTAGCTGCTTAAACCAGCATAGACAGGCCTACTTGTTTACACAAGATACAAACAAAGACATAGAACCTCTATTTCTTCACGCTCCATCTATCAGTCGATGACTGCTTGTCACGTACACGTCGTCTGAAGATCTCGAGAATTACAATTATGAACCCAGAGCTCATTGAAGGTGACACCAGACCAGACAGTGTTTTAGAAAACAGAAAAGCATCGTCATCTTATAAGTTCAAAGAGTTTATGACCTCAAGGAAAAAAGTTCAAACAGACTTAAGAAAAAGCAAAAAATACTGGCATAACAACAGTCCAGAGTATGAAAAAATATAATCATTTATAATGAATGAGAAAGTTGTTTATCTGCTCTCTCTTGCTCATTACATTTAATGTATGTACTAGATTGATTTTTTAGGCAATTGAAGGTCTTGCTCCACATCACACCATGGGGGTCTCAGTGTGGGTCTGTGTGTGTTCTCTGAAGCTAAGGGTTTATTAGAGGAGAGTAAGTCAAAAAACAAACAAGAGCTGTATAAATAAAAAATAAAAAATACTGTCATTGCTACTCACCATCATGTTGCTCCACCCTGCAATTTTCCATAAAGTGAACGTTGATGGGCTTCATTAAAGCATCACAAAAACATCCATGATTTATGCCCTTCATTTGAATCCATGCTTTTCATTGTATGAAAAAGAGCAGCATGAACATTCTGCTAAATATCTGCTTTTGCGGTTTTCCACATTAGTAAGTCAAACAGGGCTGAAACAAACATTAAAATAATTTAGTTTAACCAAACTATTTCTTTAAACTCCGCAGCATTTGTCCAGAGGGTGGTGCTGTTTTGCAGGTTGTGTGCTCCACTTTTCAGCTCCTTCCCTCCCACGCACATTCTCTTCCCCTTTTTTTCACCATCTTCAACCTAGTCATCCCCCTCTCTCTGTGTCTAATTCCCTTTTTCTCTCAATATCACTTGAATGACAGTTGTAAGCCTCTTAGGATCTTTTCCTGCGAATGGTGGGGCTTTCTTCTGAAAGGGGAGAAAAAAGGAGATTCACTCAGTGGGGACATTCACCTCATTTCCCATTCTGTCTTTTCTTTCCTTCTCTCACATTCTATCACTCATACTCTCCTTTATCACTTTGCAGTTTAATTGCCATAACAAATATGAGAGGATGTTTCAGAGACTGAAGGCACAGGTCAGTGGATTGTCTGAAAGCAGAATCTGGATGGAATTGGAACAGTGTAGATGTTAGCAAAGAAAAAGGGTTCAGGATCAATAATAATTGGTCTATCTATCTATCTATCTATCTATCTATCTATCTATCTATCTATCTATCTATCTATCTATCCCACATAAAATTATGAAAAGAAATAAATGAAACTCTAAATCTTGTTTCCCATTCTAAAAGTTAATCATGTACGCTGCACACTCATCCCAGAATCAACACATTAATGCATTATGAATCCTAATGCATAGACACACACACACACACACACACACACACGATCAAACATTTTCCATAACTAAGACAGTCACCAGATAAGAGAAATCTTGTTAAAGGATTTAAATCTAAGCTGAGAAACCCTGTGGGGCTTACATTTTCTCTTCTCTTTCTTCATTCACTTAACTAGATGGTTCTTTTAATGGTATTGAAGCTCTGATTCTGAATAAGATGATATTCATGTCCCTCTAGACATCCCTGAAGACGTCTTTAAGAGCCTTGATCACACAAACTGGCCATGAAAAGTATATCAATGCCATAAACAATGAAATGGCAAAAATACAATGTAGTGCCACATAAACACTGTTTAACAACAGTTGCTCTTGGCCAGCTACAATATGGTGTGGAAATTCATAGCTGTCAATTTCATGCAAAAACTTCAAAATTTACACAAATTGAATCTCCTTGTCAGCACCGATAGCCTTGTGAGCAGTGCGCCAATTTAGTTCCATTGCGCTTTGGGCGCCCCGAGTTCAAGTACCAGCTCATGGACCTTTCCTGATCCTGTCCCCTTCTCTCCCACTTCACTTCCTGTCAATACTTAACTATCCTATTATAATAAAAAAGGTGAAAATGCCAAAAATAAATCCTAAAGAAAAAACAAATTGGAACTCCTCTTCGAAAAATGTGACAGCTCTATTATTTACAACTTAAATCTAAAGATTAAAAAATAAAAAAATAAAAATCTGTTATAGTAGATATTCTAAAGTTCTGATTAAAGGAGAACTCCACCTCCAGAACAACAGTTTACAAATAATTTACTCACCTCCTTGTCATCCAAGATGTTCATGTCTTTCTGTCTTCAGTCGTAAAGAAATGATGGTTTTGAAGGAAAGCATTTTAGGATTTTTCTTCATGTAATGAACTTCATTAGTGCCCCGATTTTGAACTTCCAAAATGTAGTTTAAATGCAGCTTCAAAGGGCTACAAACCATCCCAGCCAAGGAAGAAGGATCTTATCTAGTGAAACGATTGGTCATTTTTTTGAAAAATAAAAATTTGTACACTTTTTAAGCACAAAAGCTCGTGTAGCACAGGCTCTGGAATGCGCGTCCACGACACTACGAATCACGTCCAAGTTCATTGCCTTTGTACTCCAGCTCAAAAAGGTAGAGTATGGCAAAAAACTCCATGTTATTTCTCCTACAACTTCAGAATCGCCTGACGTTGTTGTACCTTTTTGTTTGTAAACAGCGTTTGACTTACTTGCACATCCTTAGTCTTTGCGTGTTCGCTTTGTAAACACTGGGTCTGTAGTTCCGCCTATGTTCCGCGTGACCTTTCAACGTGATTCAATAGTACGTAGTGTCGTGGACGCGCATCCCAGAGCCTGTGCTACACAAGCTTTTATGCTTAAAAAGTATACAATTTTTTATTTTCCGAAAAAATGACCGTTCGTTTCGCTAGATAAGACTCTTCTTCCTCGGCTGGGATCGTTTAGAGCCCTATGAAGCTGCATTTAAACTACATTTTGGAAGTTCAAAATCGGGGCACCAATCCTGAAAAGCTTTCCTTAAAAACCATAACTTCTTCATGACAGAAGACAGAAAGACGTGAATATCTCAGATGACAAGGGGGTGAATAAATTATTTGTAAATTGTTGTTCTGGAAGTGGAGTTCTCTTTTAATACAATAAAAATAGTCTTTTTCGGATTACTTGAAACCAAAATCTTGACTTAGTCTGGTTAGGCCAATTGACCCTTCGCAAAAAATCGCCCTGCTCAGTTACTACCTATGTCTGACAAACAATAACGCTCTCACACTACAGATCATGTTCTCCCGCAGTGAAAAATACATCGCGGAACAAAGAGGAAACTGACAACACGTTGACAGACAAGACAGAGCACGTTACTTCTGGTACGAAACAAGGTTTTAGCTTTAAAATGTAATTTTTAAAGAAATTCAAACAATAAATACCGTTTTGTGGCACTTTAATGTGTTGCGACAGATCACTGTATTGCCTTTTTAGATCAATTGATACATGAATAAATTGTCTTATTTGCTTAAAACATGAAATAAACATTAATGAACATCAGAACGTATTTTATTTCAACTGTGGAAAGACGTCAGTACACAAAATTTCACCGAAGTGAATCTACTCTCCTTTCTGATTTGTTTGTCGGACATAATGGGGGATTGAGCGTTATGATTGGTCAGATCGCCTGTCAAACAAGCTGTTTGTGAATGGTCATTTGGTTTAATGGGTTTACCATATACGGTTCTGTTCTAATCGACATTCTGAAAGAAAAAAAAAATGTTTAGATAATCATAGCCCTGATTAATACAGAAATAGCTGTTTTATTCAGATTACCAGAATCTAAAATCTTAGTCCAGTTTAGTCCGGTTATGTCAGTTGGTTTAATGAGTTTATATGACACATACTGTACTAAGGCTTTCACGATATTAGATTTTTCACTACACAATTATCATGGCCTCAAAAATTCACAATAACAATACTGTAATATCTATAGAAATCTTGAAAAACAATAATAATAAAAAACATAAATCATGCTATCAGTTAAATGAACCTTCTTACCTTTTTTGACCAGCGAATCACACCATTGTATAGAAAATTAACAATTAGGCCTAAACTAAACAGAAGAGACTAAAATGCTAAGCATTTTTAGTTTAGCACAGTGTCAAAGTAAGAATTTATGTGAATAAGTACACATTTTTACTTCAGACATGCGTTAGAGCGTCGATCGAGTGTTTGAAATAACTTTTTTATTTATTACTTATTTTATAGTATTCTATACAGTTATAAGGGCTATGTCGATTATTGTGTATGAATAAAACAAATAACACGTGAGATTGTCTTACCATTGGTAGATGAGATGAGATGATACTGAGAGACAGCTAATTAACACAATAACAATATTTCATTATTTATGATAATATGACGATTATCTTCATACCGGTATGTCGCGACACCCCTATACCATGCATAATCAGAACATGACCACAGTTTGATAATAAATGGGATGTTCTTGAGAATATATATGGAGTCAGTGAAAATCCCTCTTTACTGGATATAGAGCTAATGATTTAACTATATCACTTAGTATGTGACAGATTAAAGGATCTACTTGGGTCAAACAAAATCATTAACATCAGATTTAAACAATCCACATGCAAAGCACACTTGAAATATTACAGGAAAATGATGTCACTCCTTGAAACAGTAATTTTTTCTAGTTACTGACAAGCACACTACAATAATTTAATTTACAAGGCTCTACTGGGAACCCTAGTCAGATTTTTGAAAACAGAGTTCATTTGTTGTGAAACGAGGGAGTGCATGTGACCTTAATCTGAGTTTGGACAGACAGCAGGGTTTTTCTAATGGGCTGGCAGGAGACAGAATGTCTTTTTTTAATAACAAGGTTTTAATTAGGAGCCTCAGGCTCTGGTCAGGAGAGACTGAATGTGGAACGAACAGCAGTTTCACAACAGTTTCATTTGGCAATTAATTATCACATTCGTTTTGATTAGAGAAAACTCCTTTCAGCAAATCTCCTTTAAATTCAGGTGCAATTTTGTTATGACAGTTGGTAACACACACTTCCACAAATTTCCAGCTAGAAGTGTCGTTTTCCCTCGTTTCCTGATTGGTGTCCCCGAGGCTTGTCATTCTCTCCCACCTCGGTGGCAGCAGCATAAAGTGAGGGAATACAAACGCTGATGGAACTCGCATGAGAAATCACAGGCTTTCTAATTACTGCACATCAGTGCCATCTCCTTAGATAACGCACCAGATGCCTGTCACACCTGCCAAATCAACCAATTCGGAACCCATCAGAGAATCTGTGGGCCCCGAGAGTCCCGATGATTACAGTCACTGATGAATCATTAAAAAAGAATCATCTAAATCGAGTGAAAGACGCATTGAGTCCTCCATCTCGCTGATTTACGCAGGTGCCACTTAGCTGTGATGCTGTATCAAGAATCACCAGAGGGCAGCAGTAGCATGCTGCATTTCTCAAGCCCTACACGTTTACTTTCTCTCTTATTCTGTCTCTCTCTCTGTCCTAATCCATTGGAAGCTCTGTTTGCGGGAGATAGTCACGCTTTGAGTAAAACTATCAGGAGTGGGGCTGCGAGAAGGGAGAGTAAGGAAGTGGAGAGCGAGAGAGCGTGTGAGAGAGATTGGGGATGGAGTTGCTCTCCTTAAGGACATGGCTGAGACTGTCTGTCTGCGCTCTGGTCCTGCTGGCTCTGGAAGCTTTGATCTGGTCTGGACTGGCTTTTCCATCCCATCCTCTCTCTCTGTCTCTCTCTTTCTAATATGTGTGGATGTGGGATGCTATTTCACACAATCAGCAAAAACCAGGCCCTGCTCACTCCACCTCAGGGCCAGATGCACACCATTCGGCACCTCCTGTGTTCCATTCTTCCATCTCCCCTAACACCCCCTCTCTTGCTTTTCTCATTGACCATGTTTACATGCACATCATTTCATGATTAACCATTCTGAGTAAGCATCTATTCCAAAACAGAGGTTCACATATTCCACAACTATTGTAGTATCCCTGAATACATGCATTTAGCATATTCCAAATAAAGTTTTTCACTGATATTCTCCAATGTTTCCATAAGAGAAGCTTTTTCTTCCCATTTATTAGTTGCAGCTTTTAGGGGTAAAGAATAAAGAAAGTTGTTCCCAAAGCTACACCTCTGAGGATACTATCATTGCACATTGTTTAACAGTGTAACTAGGGATACACGATTTTATCAGACCAACATCTGCCGATAATGGCTTTAAATGTAAATATCGGCATTTGCCCGATATTAAAAATTACGCCGATATGTCTTGCCGATAAGAGGAATAACTCACATGTGCTCAGGGTGTGCTAGCGATTAGATGTCAGCAGTGTGGCTCATTCTTGCAGCAAAGTTTTGCCTGAATGATGATTAGATTCACTGTTTTAGATCGCTGCATTTAATCTGAGTATGCACATACTTTTGGTGTGTGAGAGTAAACTAATAGCATGTGCAGTGGCAGCAGCGGCAGCCTCCCCCAGGTCCTAATGCCCGTTTGGTGAGGAGTTTTAATTAAGTAGGTGGCGCTGTTGGCTTACTTCTAATAAAATGAAAGTAAACTACACAAATAACATATATACTGTTTCTGATTAAATAAAGCAGTTTTTGATGTCATAAAATCATGAGTATATTTTGATTTAAAGGTCAGAAGCTATAGCTTACAAAAAAAAAAAAAAAAAAAAAAAAACCACTTGTAAATTAAATAATTTTGTATATACTGATTAGGGGTGTGACGGTTTACAAAATTAATGGTTCGGTTCTATACGTCACAGTTTGGTACGTTTTCAGTACAGCAAAAACATAGAAATGCCAGTGAAATTTCCTTGATTTTTACTATTTTTTATTAATCAAAACTAACATCATAAAGTATGATCTTAAAAATATTTTAGACTTTGGAAGGCCTTTTGACTTGCCGTTTATCCAAGATGATTTTGGAAGCTTTTTCGACATTCGTTTCTTATTTATTTTGGTTCCACCATGTTTGCTAATTTTCAGTGTTTTATATTTAAACTTTGTGAAAGTTATTTGTTATTTTACACTAGGCCGATAACATGCTGTATTTGTATTCATTTTGTTAATAAATTAAACATTCTATGTTTAATGTAAGTTTGTTGTACTGTTTTGTTGCTGTCCATTCAATCAATTGACGCCGAAATGCCACTAATAAAAGTAAGGAAAAAAGGGAAACATACATTTTTTAAACAAATTATGAGCTCTAAAAGATTTTCAGAATTTTTACAACACTTTTGCTTTAGACCATCTAGAAATGTTAAATTTTCAAATAAAATGTTGAGGTTACCACTGCATTTTTCTGAAGAAAAATAAATGCCGCGATTGATATACAGTTTATTTATAGCTATTTTCAAAGCTTCCATGTACTGTCCTTATAAAAGAACTTCATTATTTTTTATTTAATTTTAACAAATATGTTCTTGTAAAAAAATAACTTAAATTAAGAATATTTTGCTTGTAATTTCTGCAGAGGAGAGACTTGGTGTTGCTTCCAGACAAAAGGAAATATATCAGTATTGGCATCGGCTATCAGCCAAAATGAGTTGAAAAATATCGCATATTGAACATTGACAAAAATCCAATATCATGTAACTTGACTTGTATAACATTGACTTGTATTGCATGAATTATGAACATGAACAGATAATAAAAAAAAACATTATGTATATTTCTAGAAACCAGAACTTTGGTTGATACTTACATGACCAGGGCCGCCCCGGTGCAAGGTAGTGAGCAGGACCCCCCTCGCTCCGTTCACAATTGTGTTCTTACCCCTCCATTCGTTTGCCGTTGGGTCCCTTCAAGCATGGGACCCGGTGCGACCAGAACAGTTGCACCGCCCCAAGGACGACCCTGTACATGACACACGCTTAAAGGAATAGTTCACCCAAAAGAAAAATTCTGTTATGAATTACTCACCCTCATGTCGTTCCAAACCCGTAAGACCTTTGTTCATTTTCGGAACACAAATTAAGATATTTTTGATTAAATCCAAGAGTTGTTATTTTTTGTTTTCTTTGCGTACAAAAAGTATTCTCGTAGCTTCATAACATTATGTTTGAACCACTGATGTCACATGGACTATTTAAATGATGACCTTACTACCTTTCTAGGCCTTGAAAGTGGTAGTTGCATTGCTGTCTATGCAGGGTCAGAAAGCTCTCCGATTTCATCAAAAATATCTTCATTTGTGCTCAGAAAATGAACAAAGGTCTTACGGGTTTGAAAAGACATGAGGGTGAGTAATTAATGACAGAATTGACATTTTTGGGTAAACTATCCCTTTAAATGATCCAAATGATCTTTATACAGAGTACACAGGAAATATTTACAGATGCTAAATACGAAAAACAAGTGTGGGCCAAGTGTTTATTAAATGATGATCCATCGGTGGATTAAAATAGCTAGAGTTGAGAGAGATTTAACATTAAAAAGATGAGAGAACTGGCAGGATAGTGAAAGATGTTGACAAGTTGGAGGAATAGCTAGGACAAACACGATGCAATCGCACACAAACACACACGCAAGTACACACAGAAGCACATGGCACCAATCTGCCGAGGATAAGCAGATTAAACACACAGGGTTTCCTGGAATGTGATGGGAGTGGTCCCCAATGACATCCCAGATCCACCAGCCTGTCCTGGTTATGTAACCAGCCAATGTTTCAGTTACCATGCTGTCAAAACATTAAGTATCACCATAGTCCCAAAGCACTATTAGAGAGTCAGCCTAGTCTCTAAATCTGCTTCAACTTAAGCTGTGTTTCATCATTTTAGTTAAGCAGTGTAATAACAACTTAACGCTACTTACAAATTGCTACATGTTATGATAATGACTTCATTATATCTTTAGATTTCCCTGGTTTGAAAGTTAAATAAATTCAGCTCAACTAGAATGAACAACTCAAAAACCTTTCCTCACTGTCACTGTGCCGTCTTTGGTGCTCCTAGTCTCCAGTGTGGGGAATTGCCTTCAGCTCTCTCTCTTTACAATCACACCATGCCTGATGTTTAAAATGGCCTCCACATATTTGGTGCAGAGTGATAAAAATTCCCAAAGAGGATTCAGAACGGCCATCAATCCTCAAAGACAGGATTGAATAGACAGTCAAAACAGATAGTCCCTCAGACGCTCACTTGATATATGTGAGTTTCTCTCAAGATGTACAGATGTAATGCAAGATAAGTTTCTCTGTCACTCTCTATATAAACTGCTATGTCTTTAGACAAAATATTTATTGATTCTTGCCAAAGAAAAACTACTACTACTATTGCTCATACTTAGGATTAGGGATTTGTTGTATTAAACTTTGGTGCATAACTCCTATAAATGATAGCTCAAATCACGCAGCTTGTTGAAGTGTGGTGTTCAGTTACATTTCTAAGCCATCAGAACTGGGTTCCTCCAAAAATGAACATTCTGTCAATATGACGGGTGGGCAATATAACCCACGAATCTTATTTCACGATATGAGTAATTTTATTTTACAGTAACAATACATATCACAATGTAGCCATTTTTGCTTTAAATAAAGTCTTTATGATATCAAAATTATTGATACCATTGAAATTTCTTGATTGTTGTCACCAGTGTCAATCACACACACACACAAAAGAAATATTAGCTTAAAAAAACAAAAAAACAAAAAAAAAACAATCTCATTAAAGTCAAGTAAACAGACAAAAAAAATGACAGTAGAACAAATAAATAAGAAATGCTACATGCATTGTATAAAGTAATGAAATGTATAAAAAAACTGCATATTCTTCACTGTGCAAATTAAATACAGTTGAGGTCAAAAGTTTTCATACACCTTGCAGAATCTGCAAAATGTTAATTATTTTACCAAAATAAGAGGGATCATACAAAATGCATGTTATTTTTTATTTAGTATTGACCTGAATAAGATATTTCACATAAAAGACATTTACATATAGTCCACAAGAGAAAAAATAGTTGAATTTATAAAAATGACCCCATTCAAAAGTTTACATACACTTGATTCTTAATACTGTGTTTTTACTTGAATGAGCCTTTTTTTTGTTTAGAGATAGTTGTTTATGAGTCCCTTGTTTGTCCTGAACCGTTAAACTGCCCTCTGTTCTTCAGTAAAATCCTTCAGGTCACACAAATTCTTTGGTTTTTCAGCATTTTGTGTAAGGAAAATATGATGCATTAAGAGCCAGGGGTGTAAATTTTGAACAGAATGAAAATGTGTATATTTTTCTTAATTTGCCTAAATATCTTATTTTTATTTAGTACTGCCCTTCAGAAACTACAGAAGATCTCAGAATACAAAATAAGTTAAATTTACCCTGATCTTTAAATTCTAAAAGTATTCACCCCCCGGCTCTTAATGCATCATGTTTTCTTCTAAAGCATTAGTGAACGTTTGGACCTTCTGTAATAGTTGCATATGAGTCCCTTAGTTGTCCTCAGTGTGAAAAGATGGATCTCAAAATCATACAGTCATTGTTGGAAAGGATTCAAATACACAAAAATGCTGAAAAACCAAAGAATTTGTGGGACTTCTTTGAAACACGAGCAGTTTAACTATCACTAAACAAAAACAACAAAACAGAGCTGTGGATCATTCAGGTAACAACAGTATTAAGAATCAATTGTATGTAAAATTTGAACAGGGTCATTTTTATAAATTCATCTGTTATTTTCTCCTCTGAACTATATGTAAATGTCTTTTATGTGAAATATTTTATTCAGGTCAGTACTACATAAAAATAACATCCATTTTGTATGATCCCTCTTATTTTGGTAAAATAATTAACATTTTGCAGATTCTGCAAGGTGTATGTAAACTTTTGACCACAACTGTATACATCTCTTCGTATTAAAGTTACAAAAGTGATTTAGTCAAGAGCAGTGAGAGATTTTCTCTTTTGTTGTTTGATTAACATAAACAACAGACAGCAGGCATATCAAACTGCTGTCACTTTAAGAGCTGCCCGGATCCAATATACAGTTACACGTTTTCTTTATCAGCTGTTTGCTTTTACTTAAGACATAAATTACTGTGTTATGAGCATACTTGCAAAGACGGTCACAAGTGTGTGTGTTTAACCGCTAAAGGCCTATAAAGCAGCAAAAATAACTTTGTTCAAAACTCTGGCACTCTATGAACACCGTCTTCACATGCGCTGAGAAACAGTCTCTAAGACAGTGCATACATATAGCGAAATGAGTTCTCTTTTGCTTACAATTGCATTTCAATGGCTTAAAATCACTTGTTTTTAAACCACAATGCTTAAAATCATCTGCAAACAGTATGTTTTTGTGACCACGTAGCACTTGAGCATGTAAACGCGATTGAGACGATTTCTAATTGTGTCTACCGGTATATTGCCCACCCCTAGTTAATATCTACTCACCCTTATGTTGTTTCAAACAAATTCCTTCGTTTGCAGAACACAAAACACTATATTTTGAGGGATGTTTTAACTGTATTGTTCATACACTGAAAGTCAGTGGGGTCCAAAACAACCCCAAACCTATTATCTATTAGTTTCTAAAATGGTAAATTGATAATTGTACTTTTAAATCAATAACAACTTGCACAGCTTGTTCAGAAGCTTCCCATAAAATATGCACCTTTAAATTTATTGTAGCCTTTTTGGTGCAGCAAAAACAGGTGCTGTTTACTGTGACCCAGTAGATGACGGCCAGACGCCCAGTCTAATGCTCCAAATAAAAGCACCAGTTCTCCAACAGAGCTCTTTCTTCAAACATTTCTCCCCTACAGTCTTTATTCTGGCTACATCGATTTGACATAAATTAAATAAAAAATAGAAGTATTACACTAAAATGTCAAGTTTTGATTGAATAGATGTAGTGGGTGTTTTACAGCAAGGCAAAACCCTATGCTGTGTGGTTTTCTTCCCGTGCACCATCTGCAGTGGTGTGTAAGTATGACTCAGGTTCTCTCAGCAGGTGCAGGATAGGAATCGTTAGGAGGACACCTTGCTGAGGGGTGGGGGTGTTCGCAGCCTGTTTATCAAGGTGTTTTTCACTGAGCCAGCCAGTGTTCCCCCTTCTGCTTCTAATGTAATCCATCCATCTTTCACTCTGTCCTTGTTTTCTATCCACCCTAATTTGCCCCTTTCTTTCTCTCTTCACTTTTTTGCAAGTATTATGCTGTCTCTCTCCCTCTCTCCATGGAACATTGTTAGTCTTGTGCATTTATCTTCATTAACAGAGTAAAAGTATTAATAGATTCTGGGGCAACATATGAAGGATGTTGCAGCTACTGTACATATTTGAGGGAAGAGGGGTGATGGGGATTTACCGAGAAAATAAACGCTATAATCGAGTGGGGTAGGGGAGACCAGGGAGTGTTGACTGCTTGCTTTTTTGTAATACGAGCCTCAGACTGTCATATAACATTCCCAATGTTGTCCCAATGTTGTTAAATCACTCCCTCCTCTCTCTATTCTTCTGGTTTTCTTCTGGTTTCACCAGATCCTTTTTTTTAGACTCTGCCTGATTCTTTTCCTTCAGCCTTATACTTGCTTTCCTGAAAGGGTTTGGCTTGAATTCAAAGACATCAGCCCTTCTGTAATTGGCCTAAAAAATGAAGGAGCAATTGTGTGTATGAGATACACTGTCTTAAAGCTGGGCATGAAGTGACTGGCATTTATTCTCCTCCTCGCCTTCATAAGCAGATGAGAGATGTTAATTAAAATTTCTTAAATTATATATTTCTCTCACATCCAAAGGAAACTCAGGGATATGCGGTAATTGGCCAGCCCTCTAAAGCTTTGAAGTGAAATTGCTTGGGCAACGTCGGATGAAAACTGGATTATGATTCGTCAGGATATTCCTGTCTCTTTCTTTTTTTTCCTTTCTTCCACTTGCTCTCTTTAAGATGGCACTTGTCCCTCAACTATCTTTTCTGTTTTTCTCTGCTTTACAGCATGAGATGGAGAATTCACCACTCTGGCAGAAGCAGAAGACATAAAATCTATTTCCCCATCACTTCTGTTCACTGGGCTCTCCTCTATGGCTCCGAGACATTGAGTTTGGCATGATGTGTTCCCCTTGGAGGGTACATTTGCTGCACTGGTGTGAGAACTCACACAGCTGTGCCACTGGGTACAGATAAATGTGGGCAGCAGAGCTTATATATAGACTTAAAAGTATGCTGTGTGAGATTGTGTGGAAGGAAGCGGAAAATATTTTCCAAACAACTGCTGTATGTGGAAGTACCAAAATACAATATGAAAATATTTTCTTGCTTTGACTGACAGGAAATCTCTTCGTAAACCAAAATGGCTCTTTAAAGTATTACATATCCAAAATGGAATTAATTCATTATTCATACCAAAACAAATATACAAACAATGGACCTTGCTCATGAAAAACAAGCAGATAGTAAAGCCGTTCTGACATAAACTTTCGAATGCATGAAAATGATCATAGTTTCAGAACGTTAATTGGTACAAAAGCAATGCACACCTATAAATGATGCATAAAATTGTTCTTTTTGGAAAACTGATGACACTGCATTTTGATGCACTAGCATAATATTTCACAGTTTGTTTCCCCTTTTCAATTTTGGGTAAAATTCAGCACTCGTCAATGTCACTTTTTACCCAGGCATCCAATTAGATGAGGGGCGGGAGGAATACTACATCGACCAACCATCCTACTTGCACGACTTAACAATGGAGAAGTTAATATTGCTAGTTGCTGCTTTTTTATATTCAGTAATATTCTTAAAATTGAGACACTAGTAATACATTACTGGATATTCATAGCCACCAAAGTGTTCTCAAGCGCCACCAGCGGGCATTTTTTCAGCTGGCCAAAAACTGTTTGGTGGAATCACGTTAATTTAATATTTATTGTTAGGCATATGGACCAGACCTGGGTGATCTGGCCAAAAAAAAGATGACGATAATTTTTTTGATATCAGTAGATATTAATAATTATTACAATAAATGTCAAATTTTTATTTCCTTTAAGTTAAAGGCACATATTTGCTCCAGTGTGAAAATTATAAAAAAAAACTGTAAATTGTGGTTTTAAACTATTCTTTATGGTAATTTTTCCTTAACAAAATAAATATCCAGAAGATTGCGTTCCTGGACATGTAACTTAGACATGTAACTTAGTAACTTAGACATAGTTGTATGTTCATAGTTGTAATTCATAGGCAGGGATTATGCTATTTGATTGGAATATATTAACATACACGTTTAACTATCACATTTAATGTTTACGAAGCGTTTGTGAACCGTTTTTGGGAAGGTTTGTTTTACATGCAAACTACTCTGAATTTACTCATATTTATGCAAGTTTCATTAATAAGTCCCATTGTATAAATATTTCTTAAATGTATATTTTTAGCAAAATCTACTATCACTTACTCACCCTAATGTTGTTCCAAACTGATGACTTTTTCCTGCCATGAAGCACAAAAAGAGAAGTTTTGAAGAAAGTTCTCAGTCTTCTCCTTCTGTACCTACAATCAAAGTGGAAAGTTAAGTGGGTGCAGAGCACACCATAAAGCATCATAACATCACTTATGCACTATATTCCACATGTCCTTAAGCCATACAATATCTTTGTGTATTAAAAAGACTAAAATAGAAGTTACATTTAACACTCATTCTAGACAGCTGTGCTCACCTTTCACTTTTATTGTACGAAAGAGAATATTTTGGAAAATCTAACAAAAATAAACTTGTCTTCCACAAAAGTCAAAGAGTCATTTCAGTCATGACATATCTCGGCGTAGATTGAAAAAACTGTAAACAGAATGTGCGTAGGTTTGGTCTTGGCAGACTAGTTCTGCTACATTGCTGCTGCTGCTGCAGAGTAAATAGACTTGCTTCTGCTAAATGATCGATTCACAAAATTAAAAGGAAACATGCTACTGCTAGAGAGAGGAAAATCCCCATAACAGATCTAGACAGGTGGTGTTGGGGAGGTGGTAGGCTAAAGCCCGAGTATACTTCACTTTTTAGATTTTTGTAACTCCGCCATGTGCATTGAAGTTATTTTGCAGTAATTTGTTGTTCCACAGGGTGGCAACACTATCCTAGGCCACTGTTTAACAATAGAAAATGAAACTAAAGAGACGGAAAAACAACATATCGGAGACTGCAACAACAACAACAACAGATGCTGACATTGACAAGCCCAACTTTAGTTTACAAGTCTTCAAAAATATGTTATCAGCCATAACTTATAGGAGAATATAGAGCCGGACATGGATGAAGCTTTCTAGAGCACACGTGTCGACCCCCCTTGTTAACGTACGCATACAAAAACGAAGTACGTGGCGCGTAAACATAACACCATGTCTGCATAAAATTAACTACAACTTAACCACTGATTTCTAGTTGTGTACTCATTTGAAACGGCACACAAAGTACTTTTGCTTTCACAATGAAGCACACAGCGTCTCCACAACATGGTGGCGGCTGCAGTGATACTACAGTGAGAATAAAAGTTATGCCTTCTTTCTTTGCGTATACATTTGGGCCGTGTTATGCACATCTACACCATGGGGGCGTGTTTGAATGAGCCATTTTAGGAAGGCATTGCTTTTATAAACTTTTATAAAGAATATCTCTTTTTGGGTTTGAGACTTCAGTCTTTGCAACTTTACAGATTTTACATATGCACAAACAGCTTGTAACACTCCAAAGACAAAGGAAAACCTGAAATCGCATCATATTTCATGTTTTCCACAAACTATTAGTTTAAAATTCAATTCAGGTTTATTTGTATAGTAGTGTTGTCAAAAGTACCGACTTTGGTACTAGTCCGTGCTGAAATTTAAAAAACACCCATTTCCCGCTAACATTTGAGCAATGTTGCCAAGTTCACTTTTACATGTTGTTTGAACATTAATGTGTGTTGCCAGTGTATGTACAAATCTACCCTATAATGATAAAAATCTATGCAGTGGTTCTTAATTAATCTGTTAAAATAATATTCCCTTTTTCAAATAGAGCCAATCTCAGATGCCTGTCGTTGTGGCGTCACACCAACAGAGGCCGCTCCCACGATAGTTGATTGATTTACCTCAGATCAGCTGGTAACAGTCCGCCCTCTTTGTTTCGATGCCGGAGCAGAGATGTAAGTTAGACAAGAATATCTTGAGCGATTGAGGTGTTGTGTTGCTGGATGTAATAGTGAACGTAGTGCTCATCATTTACTCCTGACATCTGAGCCGCTGAAGATGCAGTGGATTATGTTTGTTTGTGAATGGAATGCGCCTCCCGATCTACATATATCCGTCTATGTTCGCACGAATCATTCGTGATCCAGCTTCACTTACAGCAGAAGTGAGTATAAGGGTTTTTTTTTTATGAATCTTTGCGATCGCCTTTCCTAATAATGTGCTAGTTAGCAAGTTTAGCGGCTAAATGCAGCTAAAGTAAACAGGCTCGTCTCTCCACAGAGAGAAGAGAGGGGCGTTTCGAGCAGAGCTCATTTGCATTTAAAGCAGCCACGACCAGAATGACATGATTTTTGCAGAGCTTATTTTGGCAAGGTAAAAAGGGTGTTGTTTTACACAACCATTGAGAATTTTTAACCAAAGTATATGATAGACTTTTCATTAAGACCCTAAAGAATCATATCAACTTGTGGAAAATGGGCATCCGTATTTGTTTCAAAGTTACAATTAAGAATTGTTATCACCCAGAAATCAGTGTATCAATGTAATTAGGGCTAGTATAGTTTTGAATGTCCATCTTAAGTTATCTGACGTCTTTGCTATTGATGGTGTCGTCTGAAATCTTTGCAAAGGCTGGATCCAAACCGGAGCCGGTGCAAAGGCTTCAAGTATTCAGTAACGAAAAATATTAAAGTCTGACATGTCTCATACGCACATAGGCCAAACTGATGGGTGCTCCGAGGACACAGACAGAATTGTGTCCTCAGCGCATGTCCACGTCCGGCTTCAGATGTGAAGTGATGTAATGATTTATACACACTTTGGCTGGTGGTGAGCAGATGAGACAGGAGAGTGTGGGGGGGTTGACAGTCTGAATCACCTCATCATGTCTGTAAGGGCTTCATACGCAGGTAACAGGAAGTGACTGAGACAGGGGGAGGATGAAGAATCATCCTGTAAAAGCCCTTGAGAAAATCGTTCTCTATCACGGTTACTGCAACGTGGCAGCTATCTCTCACCCACGCACTCTTGCGAAGCTCAAAGCATCTGGGGACTTATTTGCATTTTTTCAATCGAATCTGAATATCTCGTATTAGAATCTATATTCACAGGCCCTGCTGGTACGTCTATTCAGGAATGGCTTTCCTGGCTTGTATAAGGGGTGTTTTTTTCTTTAATAGAGTGTGACGGAAGGGGGCTGGATGTTCTCTAATGGATCTGAGAGGTGATCAGATATCAGGAACAACACGTGAAGGGCAAAAGGAGCACAATTAAGAAAAACATCTTGCCTTAGAAAGAAACTCCAAAGGTTCTCCCTTTGTTCTGACACTAAAATTGCCATATTTCTTTCTCCACAAATACAGTAATTGGTTGTGTACCAATCTTTGAACTTAAGCACTGGACCTTATCATTCAAAACCTCCAATTTTCATACATGTCGCAAGTTACGGTTTGATGAAATTGACTTCCAAACTGGAAATCTGAGCTCGCAAGACAAAAAAGATGAGGCAGCTGTCAAATGTTGTGCAGCGTAAGATTAATTTCTCAAACTTGAAATCATTTAATAGCCTTTACGCTTGCAGAGTAAATGGTAGTATTAAATTCCAGGGTCTTGGCAGCTGTTTCCACACCGGCTCTGTACTGTCATGGTGACCTCACAGGATACTCGCTGTTCCTGTTTTGTGACTCACTTGGACACTCTATTCACATTACGTTTATGGCAGGTTATGTAATAGTCCTGTTAACAAGGAGATGGAAGGGATATTGTTTAGAAACGCAGAGCTTTCTGCAAACAGTTTAACAGACAGCTCAGATCAGCACGCACAGATTGCTTTCACACAAAGTCTGCAAACTGCCTGTTAGTCTGTCTGGAATTAATTTCACCTCCGGACCCAGGATCAAAGGTGAATTATTACAACACTTGATAGCCTCATAATCCAGGCACCATGACAAACAGAACTCCACTGAAGCTGAATGAGGCATTAAAGGATGTTGTATTCATCTGATGCTGGGCGGCATCTGTTAGACCCTGCATGCCAGGCATTGGGTTTAATTTGAACCCTTGAAACCTGGTGTTTTATTTTTCTGCAATGCTGTGTTCACAAATGGAACCATAAACATTGAAACTGAAAAGTTTCTTTGAAAACAGAGTGTTAGAAAACTTCGAAAAATCATTGTTTACAGTACAGTGTTGGAATGCAAATAAGAGTGATGCTACCAACTACTAATATTTGCAGGAAAATATTTAGTTAAATGGTGTCATCCATCACTGTTTGGATTTCCAATTTTGACATCTTGCATTTGGCAACGCCAAAAGAGAAGCACAGAGAAACTGATTTAAAAAACTTTAAAGAAAAAAAAAAAGAAAAAGATATATGGGCCAATCTACAGACTTTGTGCAGAACTGCTGTCCCACAACCAAAAAAAAAAAAAAAACTAAGATCTAAGATCCTGCTATTATATATTAAAACCCAGAATAATATTTAAAATTTTAGTAAGCTTAATATATATTAAATCATCATTTATTGGGGTGGTTTCAAATGGGAGGTGGCTGTCCCAAACCATAACCCCTAAATTTCAGCTAATGAAAATGATATTGAAATAATTTTTGTATTTTTTCCCATTTGTCATTTTTAGAAATATGTTTTTGATTCTTTTAAAAAGTAAGGTTAAATATATATTTTATATTTTCTTTGTAAATTATGAAACTTTACATTAAAAAAATGTGTCCTGCATTTTCATGTCACTACCAAAACAGTTTTAGTCCATTGGCTGAGAATGATTTTAACTACACCCCTACATTTACGATCAGGAAATATTCTTGTGTCCCCCTTTCATAGCTATATGCCGAGTTACATCCTTTTGAGGTACATGTGTTCAAAAGTCTAAAAATCTGTGTGTAACTTTAATGTCACTACCGAACACCTTTGCTCTATAATTAAACACACCGTTTTGGGAGTTATGCCATAACATTTAGTTTTTATATCTATACCACTGTTCAGAACTGTGCTAGCTAACTGTGGCATCTCTCGAGGACCACACCACAGACTTTTTGTTACTAGTCAACTTAACACATTACCTGGATAGCTGCTCATTCTACCACGTGGGACTTAAGACCACCACATGAGCGTAGCTGTTTGGGGAAGATCCTCAAGACAGCCTTGCCACCTATGTTGAGTGGGTGCTGGTGTTTTGCCGATCTTCGTTGACTGTGGACATTGCCGACGACGACACCAGCCCCACTCATGACCCAGAGCCCAGCCAACAGCCACCCTGATTTGCGGAGCATGAGCTCGAGCTTAACGCGTCCGTCGAGTCATCGCCAAATGGTGCGACAGAGCCGATGATCACTCCGGAACCTGAGCCCATCACGATCGACTAGGTGCGAGAGCCGGCAACATCACTCATGATGGAGGACGTCTCAGTGGAGCGTGAGGATGCCGAGGAAGGCCCCGCCCACTGCACCTCCGCTGAGGGTGAGCTAAAACTGGAAGTGGGACAAATGGACATGATAAACTTTAATGAGGATATATATGCAGACATGCCCCCTCTTCTCCCACCATCAAAACTATAAGTTGATTCTGAACCCTCTGTCTGCACTGACGTGTCTGCCAGCCTGGATTTCCCACCCACCCTCCCTCTCTTGCCTCATCCTTTCATCCCTGCCTCAGCCACGCCACCACTGTCTCCTGACAGCCCCTTAGCTCACCCTCAGCCCACCATCTGTGCGGTGGGTTCGCCGCGGGTCTGCCAGTTTCCATCGGTGTCGTGGCTGGAGGATCCCTCGTTTCTGCCTCCAGCCTCCGAGTCCTGGACTCCGCCTTAACCCTTCCGACCCTGTGGCTCTTCCCCAGCTCCTGGCTCCCTCGTCTCCACCGTTGGCCGTCGGCCCACCAGCTCCACCAGGTTCCCTTGTCCCTCCGGCTCTGCCTTGGATGGTGGTCAACCCGTCATCGCTTCAGGACTCCACTCCTCTGGCTACACCTCGTTGCTCTGTCCCACTGGCTCCGTTGGGCTCCTCCCTCCCTCCAGCTCCACCTCAGTCCTCTGTCACTCCGGCGCGGACCTCTGGACCTCCGCCTCGGTTGCCTGAGCCTTGGACTCCACCTTGGCCCTCCCTGGAGCCATCAGCCCTTCCTCCACCATGGCTCTTACCCTCCGTCGGCTCCACCACGGGCCACCATCATGGCTGCGGCCTGGGTCTCATCTGGCTCCTCCTCCTCCGGGTCCCTTCTGTCTCCACCCTGGGTCCTTCCTCCGTCTGATCCGCCCTGGACCCTTCTGTCTCCTCCTTGGCTCCTCCCTCCGTCGTCACCACCGTGGACTGTTTGTTGTCCTCCTCTTGGATCCCACGCCCACTCCTTTGTCCACCTCCTAAGTCCCCTCCGTCTGTCCCTTTTTTGTTTTTCTCTACGGCACGAGGTCGCGCCTTCCAGGATGGGGGAGAACTGTCACACCCCTGGACTATTTGTATTGGTTTTTCCCTCTTGTGCCCATATATGGTTTTCCTTATCTTGCCCTGTTATGATAGTTTTTGGTTCAGTGTATATTCAAAATAATGAATCCTTAACTTTGAAATCAGTATGATCAACCTTTTGCCTTTTACAAAGAAAAACTGGATTCAAAATACAACAAATCTCATAAATCACACTTGAAATATTGTTAAAAATTTAATTGTTATTGATTTACCTCTGAAAATGTTAATAAAATAGCAAAAAATAAAAAATGACAATGTAGATGTAACCCTTCTAATTAAATTATATATTATTGTGTTTCAGTAGTTACAAATTTGGGGAGAGGACAAATATTCCAAAACTTTCTGAAAACACAATATGAGAATTAACTGCACAGTTACTAAAAATGCATACCTTGGATTTTATACAATTTGCATACATACATTTTTTTTTCTTGGAAAAAGACCATTTTTTTCAAGACGTTTCCAACTCTTTGAACTGACTTTGGACCAATTCTGTAGAATGGCCCATATAGCTGTCACAAACTAAAACTCAAAAAAAGTGTTGCAAATTAATTTCCACTAAAAAGAAACAAACAAACAAAAAAGTATCACAATTCTTGAGTTTCACTTACAATATGCATTGTTTTTGCAATTAAATACAGCTTTTGCAACTGTGGCATCATTTTGAGTACACTGAGATTCTCATCGGTTTTGTGCCAGATAGAACTCCTCTGAAGGTAATTTGCATAATCTGAAAGATATATTTTCAAAATTATATTGCTTCCTTAAATAGCTGCAGTGCAGTTAGCTGCATTGCATTAGCAGCTTGTAATGGTTTTTAAATTATTAGCATCAGCTTGGAAAAGCCACATTTTCAAAGAAGCTTCCCCAGCACCGATAAATACTGAATGTGACATTTTCACAGGCACTGTAGCAACTGTTCTATTGCAAAACTCTTACTCTGCACAAATGCTAATTACAAGTAATTGACTTTTTCCTGTTGTTTAACCTCAAGAACCTTAAAATAAAAAAAAGAGTGTGTAATACATCATTTAAAAGCATTAAAGTTTCACATTATTGTCAAACTACAGTCCTCAGACATCAAGCAATGTTTCCGTGTTCAGAACAGGTACGTCTGTAGTTTATACCTGTTTATTTTCCACTCTTGTGAGTTTCAGAGTGTCTGCAGAGTGCTGGTGTGGGTGTCCAGAGATGCGTGGGATGACAGGGGAAAAGAGACCAGACGCTGAAGCTGTCAGAGCTTAAATAGACGGGAAAGTGAAGCACTGCTCATCACGTACTGACTCACATCACTGGTAGCTTGGAATGATATGAGGGGGTCAAAGAACAATGATGACTGAATCACCCCAGAAAAAGGAGCGGTTGAGAAAGCAAGAGAAGTGGATAAGGAGAAAAGACACCAGAGGGAAAAACATAAGTGATAATTGAGACGCCAGGTGAATTTGCCCAGTCATTTTGAATTATTCATGCCTGAGTCAGAGTAAAAAAAGCTGCCAGGAGAGAAAGAGAGACACAGAGATGGAGAGAGAGACTGCGGAATCAAAGAAAGAGAGCAAATAAATGAATGCCTGAGAGAATAAATGAGTATAAGGTTGTCTAACCTCACTCTGGGGATTCAGGCCTGAGTTTCCTATGAATTTACACAACACTGGGCATACAAGTCCTTTCCTCATTATGGCTCTTCTTTTAACGTCTCATCTCTTGTTGTGGGAAAAAAACTTGTATTTAAGTCAAATTTTCAAACACAGTGGTGATGATGCAAAGCTTCATTACAAGAAATCTAAAAGGCCCCCTCAAGTGCTTTCAGAGATGCTCCAGAGCACATAATATTCAAAATAAGCTCAAAACACACGCTTTTATAGCACACACAAAACAAAGACTTCAGTGTCCAAGGAACCAACTACTTATGAGCAAAGCTTGAGGCTAAAAGACACTTGAGCAGAAAGGAAGTCTCCATCTACCATAAGAAATTAATGAAACTTCATAACAAGAGACATTATGACTGTTCTCATAAGAATTTAGTAATTTAATAATACTAGAATGTGAAAAAAGAACACAAAAAAAATGCACAGAATATCCAACAGGATAATTAAAGCGATAGTTCACCCAAAAATGAAAATTCTGTCATTAATTATTTACCCTCATGTCGTTCCAAACCTGTAAGACCTTTGTTTATCTTCAGAACACAAATTAAAATATTTTTGATGAAATCTGAGAGCTTTCTGACTCTGCATAGACAGCGATGCAACTATCACGTGCAAGGCACAGAAAGGTAGTAAGGACATCGTGAAAATAGTCTGTATCTTAAAGGAGTAGTTCACTTCCAGAACAGTTACAGTCGGAGAGCGGGCTTTACATTCTCCTCAGGAGTGAGCGAGTCCTCAGTGATGGAAACGCCTGGCCTTGCATAACATAAACTGTTTTTATTCATTATAATACTGGTTCTAACTAATTCAGACTTAAAAAAATATGTTCTCAAAACTCTGTACTGTTTGTTTAGTGGCAGGCTATGAAGTCAGTCACGCTATCTTTCAGCTACGAGTAAAACGTGCGGTGGCGGCTTGAAGTTCGGAGCTTCCCCAGGAAATAGCAGCCCATTGTGGGCTCAGATTTCATTGACACACTGTGTCACACCGAGAATCGGCACTATTTAGGTTTAAAAGGATAACAAAGAACAGCTGTGAATTAGACATACATGTGAATTAAAATTTTACTTTTAAATGTTTTTTTTTTTCTTCTAAAATGCATGTTAAACAAGTTTAAATGTATGCAAAGTTGAAAACTATGCAGCATAATTCAATTTGTCCATGGGTGTATTCAATTATTAATAAATGTTCATGTTTTGATTATTACTGTTGCATCTGGGTCAGAGATTTAAAATAACCCAAAGCTGGGTTTGTCCATATTTTGTTTATTGTCCATAAAATGTTTAACCCAGCGTTTTTTTTTTTGTTAGAGTGTACTGTTTATCGTGTAACAGAAATATATTACTCTTGTATTACTTTTGTACATCTTTTGTTTTGAAAGTGAAGGACTCCTTTAATTTTATGCTTGCAAACAAGTTGTAGCGCATCCAGGTTCTACGTCAGAACGCCGGCTCCTGTGTCAGCAGCACCACACGCATGCGTTATGGTTCTCTCGTGAACGCGTATCGAAGACTGACACAGAAGAAAAGAAACTGTTGAATAAAGTCATTATTTTTGTTCGTGCACAAAAAGTATTCTCATAGCTTCATAACATTATGGTTGAACCACTGATGTCACATGGACTATTTTATCGAAGTCCTTACTACCTTTCTGGATCTTGAACATGTCATTTGTGTCTATGCAGGGACAAAAAGCGCTCGGATTTCATTGAAAAAGACTTAATTTGTGTTTCAAAGATGAACGAATGTCTTGCGGTTTTGTAACGACATGAGGGTGAGTAATTAATGACAGAATTTTCATTTTTTGGGTAAACTATCCCTTTAACAAGCATTTATAAGAGATAAAAGATACACAAATGCAGATGGTTTTACAAACCCATTAAATTCCTAAATCCTTCACTTTCCAGCAACAGCACTTAAAAGATGAATCATTAGTCAAACATGATGATGAGAGTGTAACAATAAAGAGTGTAATTTCTGCTTTTTTGCAGGAATCAGCCATAAAAATAACTGCACAAGCACAGCGCTGTCACAGTTTGTACAGAATAATTTTCCCTCAGAATGTCTCTCTGTATTATAATGTCCTTTACCATTTTCATTACAACTGTCTTTCTACCATTTGTATAGCCCTTGTATCACTATGACATCATTTGCTTTGGAAAAATCTGACTTAAAAATGGCTTTGCATCGTGCCAGGCTAATGCCTTTACATAATGCCCTTCAAATGTTTTAATTAAAGAAAAAATAAAGCATAAACTGAGGGCGGCTGACATTCAGCAAATGGCGGATAGTTTTAGACTGTTTGAGAACATCCTACATCTATTAATAGCTGAGCACCATGGCGGTGTTTACAAGTGGCATTTAGTCATGCTTGTACTCGATTAGACAGATGTGAACTTCTCGTCTAAACCCACATTACAGCTAAGGCCCTGCACAATCGCGACAAATTACATCCGCACTCCCACGAACGATCTGACGCGCGGCGCTATTGTGAAGATTAATCTCCCTCCGTAATGCTGACCAGACTCGCAATAGTCTGGCTTTCCCGCCACTTTCACACTCTTCAATCCAGCTTGTGTCATGCTTGAGTGTGCGTGTTGTTAATGCTTTTAAACAAAGATGTTCTGTTGCCGTTTTTATCCCTAGCTTAGTGTTTCAGGGGGAGGGGGGAACTAAGAAACACATTTCTATAACTGTCTCCATTCACCTTAATTTACATTCAAGCATTTGGCAGACGTTTTTAGCCAAAGTGACTTAGAGTGCATTCAGGGTATACATTTTATCAATACAAGTGTTCCCTGAGAATCGAAACCGTGACCTTGGCTTTGCTAGCGTCATGCATTACCAGCTATAGGAAGACAAGGATTTCAAGGAGAACCTGCTCACCAAATATGTACCCATCAATACTGTTCACTCTTAATGGTTAATTAAAGTGCTAAGAAATCACTAAAATAAATTAATGCTGATGGGACAATGTGAAAACCTGTAGAGATTGATAAGTGACAGACACTACAAAGAATGAATGTTTTTGTTGGCTAGAATCAATTAAGCGAACAGGTTCACCTTGCAACTTACTCTAGCCAAGAACCGCCAGACAAAAAGAGACTGTCTGGACGATATGTAAAGCAACCAAATAGTTTGCTTTGTTTTTTTTGTTTTTTAGAAGATATCTAGTGAAATGTCACGATTGTATCACAAAGAAAGATCTACCCATGTATTGTTAAAGGCATAGTTCACTAAAAAATAAAAATTACCCTATGATTTACTCACCCTCAAACCATTCTAGGTGTAAAAATACAATTTCAAACACAATCAAAGTTGTTAACAGAGAAGTCCACTTTCAGAGCAACAACTTACACAATGTACTCACCCTCTTGTCATCCAAGATGTTCATGTCTTTCTTTCTTCAGTCGTAAAGAAATTTTGTTTTTTGAGGAAAACATTTCAGGATTTTTCTCCATATAATAGACTGATATGGTGCCCCTAGTTTGAACTTCCAAAATTCAGTTTAAATGTGGCTTCAAACAATCCCAAATGCAGTTGTAAATGATCCCAGCCGAGAAATGGTCTTAGCTAATGAAACAACTGGTTATTTTCATTAAAAAAAATACAATTTAAATACTTTTTAATCTCAAATGTCCTGGCTCTTTCAAGCTTTATAACAGCATTGAATGGTGGTTGAGATTTTGAAGCCAAACAAATGGAAACATCCATCATAAAAAGTGCTTCACACGACTCTGTGAAGTTAATTAAAGGGGTCATCGGATGCCCATTTTCCACAAGTTGATATGATTCTTTAGGGTCTTAATAAAAAGTCTATAACATACTTTGGTTAAAAATTCTCAATGGTTGTGTAAAGCAACACTTCTTACCTTGCCAAAATCAACTCTGCAAAAATCATCCCATTCTGGTCGAGGCTGCTTTAAATGCAAATGAGCTCTGCTTGCCCCGCCCCTCTCTTCTCTCTTTGGAGAGACGCGCCTGTTTACATTAGCCGCATTTAGCCGCTTAACTTGCTAACTAGCACATTATTAGGAAAGGCAATCGCAAAGATTCATAAAAAAATCCTTATACTCACTTCTGCTGTAAGTAAAGCTGGATCATGAATGATTCGCGCGAACATAGACGAATATATGTAGATCAGGAGGCGCATTCCCTTCACAAACAAACGTAATCTACTGCATCTTCAGGGCTCAGATGTCAGGAGTAAATGACGACCACTATGTTCATTATTACATCCAGCAACACAACAGCTCAATCGCTCAATCAGAGATATTCTTGTCTAACTTACATCCCTGCTCTGGCATCGAAACAAAGAGGACAGACTCTGACAGCTGATCTGAGGTAAGACGCTCATGTCAACCAACTATCGTGGGAGCGGCCTCTGTGGGTGTGACGCCACAACGACAGGCATTTGAGAATGACTCAAATGAAAACTGCATGGATTTTTATCATTATAGGGTAGATTTGTACACGCGCTGCCAACACACATTAATGTTCAAACAGCATGTAAAAGTGAACTTAGCATCCGATGACTTCTGAAGTAAAAAGATGCATTTGTAAAAGAAAAATATCCATATTTAAAACTTTAAAAACTATAATCTCTAGTTTCCGCTAACTGTCGTACTCACGTTAATGAGAGAGTGGCATTCCAGCGGATGACGTAGGAATAGGGATGTCAATTTCCGATCATTCCCATGATCGATGGGTGTTTAAATTACTAATCAATTAAACAATTAATCGTTAACCTTAATACTACAAAATGCATCTACTGCAGTGGCATATAGTAACCGGTATGACAGATGTGCAAATGCCACTCAAAACACCAGCTTCCTCACTTGTTTTCGTGTGTCTTACTGTGTTGAACATGTTGGAAGGGAAAAGAAAGATTCTGTGGCCATGAATTCAGAATTCATTCCTATGACATCATACGTTCCATTTTTGTTAAATCATATGTTACCTAGGGCAGGGGTTTTCAAACCTGTTCTGGAGGCCCCCTGCTCTGCACATTTTGCATGTCTCCCTCATCTAACACACCTGATTCAAATAATCAAGTCATTAGTAGAGACTGCAAGACCTGATTTGAGGGGTTTAATAAGGGAGACATACATAATGTGCTGGGCCTAGAGGTTTGAAAACCCCTGATCTAGGAAAGAAATTAATGAAACATGGAACGTGGCCACAAATTAATAAGTCATAGGAACATATATTTTGAACGATGGATTTTTTTTTCAATATTGCTTCACTTCAGAAGGCCTTTATTAAACTCCTGAAATACTTTTTATGATGGATGTTCCTTTTTTTTTTGGCTTCAAAATCTCAACAGCCATTCACTGCTATTATAAAGCTTCAAAGAGCCAGGACATTTTTTTAATATTTTTTTTTAACTCCAGTTGTATTCATCTGAAAGAAGAAAGTCACCTAGGATGGCTTGAGGGTGAGTAAATCATGGGTGAACTATCCCTTTATTACACAGAAATATACACTGTTTTTCACTCTAAGCCTTTATATTACAATTTAAACAACCCTGTATTCATCGTAACAGACTCAAAACAGAAGAGTTAGAGTAGAAAAATGACTTCAAGTGAAACGTAAAGCTCAGCTTTTTCTGCTGAGGAAGAAACTGATTTATTGAGCGTCTGATTGGATCATTTCTACAGATGAGCAATAAATGTATCATAAAGTAACAGCTGTGTCATAATGCCCAATATAGCAAGTGTCTGTTTTGTCATCTGATGCTGTCTGATGACAAAGTACAGATATTTTTCAAAGACTTTGATACTGATGATGAATTATGGGACAACATTAGAACGAGGGAGATGCTGCAAAACTTTTATTTGCTGTTACAATTAAAAATCGTTTTTGTGATGACTAAGCCCAAAGTACACTTTATAAACATATGCTTGCGTAGGCTTTTAAAGTACACTCCATTTGATAGTGTGTGCGAATGTAGGCGATCTACAAGCTCTAGAAAGCTTAGTCTTTGCCCAGTATCTGCTGTATTTTTCTGCAAAAGTTATGGACGATAAAAATGTCGCTTTATTCTTTACTCAAACCTCACAGAAGCGCTCGTCAATTTGGCCATTTGTTGTTGCTGCTGTTTCCATAAAAATTTTTGTTGTTGTTGTTCCGTCTCTTTTTTTTCTCAAGGTGGCCTGTGCTGCCACCTTGAGGAACAACTGATTACTGCAAAACAAAATCAATGTGCATGTGCGGATACAAAAATCTGGTGGTGCGCATATAGTACGCACATACTATTCTGGTACACGGACCGTCCCGTCCCCGTAAAAACTGAAGTATACTTTGGCCGTAAAGGTCTTTAACACATGGTGAAGCCTGCATGCCTTCACTTTAAGTTAAGCATCACAAACTCAAATTACCTGGGGGCCATTGGCCAGCCACAACAAAAAGAAATGTTTTTACAACTATATACAGTTACTGATGCATGGACAGACCTTTCTGGAGTTGAGTGACTCATCTCTCCCTCAAACCTTGCAGACTGCTTTGTATGTTTAGTAATGACGCCAGAGATTGTTTTCCTTGAGAACTGCAATTTACTCTGTGAAGATAAGAGACTAGAAACATCAGAAGATGGCTTTGATGCATGGGCCAGATGTTATTTAAATATATAAGGACTAATTACACAGCAAACGATTAAAACATTTCAGTTGGACAGGGAAAATAAAGTGATTGAAGTATCTGTGCTGCCTGTCAACGCTAGAAACAAGGCAGAATAAACTAATCAGCCAAATATAAAACAACTATGCCAACAAAAAAAATAAAGACCTTTATTTGATTGATTTTTAATATTAAATTTCACATATTTTTGTTTAATCCAAGATTTAATTCAGACTTGTTTGATTTGCTCCTAACTCAAATAATTTTGTCCATTGAGGATTTATTTATTGTCGTTTCCTAACTTATTTTGATTTCATGATGACTTCAAGTCACCTCTTACTGTCTGAAAGTCGCCTCTGAGCTGCAGTTTAAGAGCCTGCTTTAAAGTGTACAGAATAACTTATCCAACATTTCTTTCTCAGTCTCACTTTGTTTCTTGCTTTCTTTTTTGTCTCAGAGCTGCATGGTATCTCTTGATCTGTTTGTCTGCCTCAGATGTGCTGAATTTGGGTACCTTAGATACCAAAACATCACAAAAGTGTTGAGTTACAACACAGCACTCTGTTATCACGCCACCTTCTCCCCATTTCGCTTTCACACACACACAAACACGACATTCAAAAACACACACATCTCCACCCACGGGATTTAACTGGTTCTTCCTCTCTTCTATCTCTATCATTATTTTGCTGAGGCTGTTTGGAGAGGATAAAAGACTTCTCTCTCTAGATTCACCCTGATAACAGAGACATCATACACACTAAAGAAGGCAAAGGGCTGAGCCTTTTCCACATCTATAAGATTAAGAGTCAAACTGATCTTTTATATTTACTTTTTTCATTTTATTCTTTTAAATTCCTCAGAAGAAATTTAAATGGGAAAGTCCAAAGATATGAATGAAGGATTTGGGTTTGAAGATGCTGGTAAACCCATGGTGTAACAATCTCACTAAAATTACCTCTCCCTCCTTGCCCAAAGTTATTTGAACCTCTTACTCTAGAGACTTCTAATATCATATTATCCGCTTAGAATACCAGACATTTACTTAAACCTGAGGTCACAGTTTAGTATTTCCCCTGCGGTTGCTGTCTAAAAGTTACATTCAACCAATAACGTAATAATAATGGCATAACTACAAAAATGACAGTAACTATTAAAACATAACCTCAGAGGTCGAGACATGGATTAAAGGGATAGTTCATCCAAAAAAGAAAATTCTGTCATTAATGACCCAACTAACAAAAAAGTGTTCCAAGAACATTTTGTTAACATTCCCACTAAATTATGAAAACATTTCTGAATGTTTAAATAAATTTAACATTCTAATCTACCATTGTCATAACGTTATGAAAACCTTATACTTGAATGTTCTCTCTGTTTGAAACACCCATATTTTGTGTTATGAGAATTTTTTTTACTGATTATACAAACACAGGACAAACATTGGACAAACAACACTATTTCTTAATGCTTTGTAAACAATTGAAACGTCCAGTTTTTAGGAACGGTTTCTCGTACCATTACAAGAACGTCTCGGGTTACTTGACTGTAACCCTGTTCCCTTAAAAAGCGGGAACGAGATGCTGCGTATCAATACGCTAATGAGAACATTCTTTGTTCGACCGGTTGTGAAGATTGTGTGTCAAACACGCCAAGAATTGGCTTAAATAACCTCGGTAGGTGACGTAACTGATTACGTGCACCTGCGGGTTATAAATAGATGTGAATCGAACACACCTGCAGGTTATGCCTTTGTCTGAAAGGACGTCCAGGCACGCCTGCAGTGCGGCATTGAGGCGCAGCATCTCGTTCCCGCTTTTTAAGGGAACAGGGTTACAGTCAAGTAACCCGAGACGTTCCCTACCAAAAGCTACACTCGATGCTGCGTATCAATACGCTAATGGGAACGAGAATACCAACGCCGCCGCACTGGAAGTGTCTGGACCCTTCAAGGTTGTGTAGTGTGTGCGCACAAACATAGAAGAGGTCTCAGACATGACTCTGGGATGTTGACTCAAGGACATGAGAGCCCGGAGTAGCATGGACATCCAAACTATAGAATCTGATAAACGTGTGCGGTGAGGACCAGCCTGCCGCATCACACACTTGTTGCAGGGGGGCACCTCTTGCAATAGCCGTGGAGGATGCAACCCCCCTGGTTGAATGAGCCCTAAGCTCTAGAGGCGAAGCTTGGCCGCGCGCCTCATAAGCTAGGGCAATAGCATCCCTCACCCAATGGGACATAATTCGTTTAGTGGCGGCCGCCCCCCGGTTGCGGCCCCCATAGCATATGAAAAGTTGCTCTGACTTACGCCACTGGCTTGTGCGGTGGACATAAATTTGAAGAGCACGTACTGGACACAGTAAGTGTAGACTTTCCTGCTCCGGTGAAGTGAACGGCGGAGGGGAGAAAGCTTCAAGAACGACCGGATTTATGGTCGAGAATGGAACTTTTGGAAGATAATTAGGGTGAGGGTGCAAAATGGCTTTCACCAGCCCAGGGGCAAAGTCCAAGCAGGATGGAGAGGTTGCCAGAGCCTGCAAATCCCCGATTCTCTTGAGAGAAGTAATAGCCATTAGAAAAAACATCTTTAGAGTCAGAAACCTGACATGTGCTGACTCTAGTGGTTCAAAAGGGGTCCCAGACAGACCCTCGAGCACTATCGCTAAGTCCCATGAAGGGACTGTTGCTCTGGTGGGCGGCCTTAACCGCCTGGCTCCACGAATGAAGCGAGCGACTAGTGGGTGCTTCCCCACCGAGACCCCGTCAATCAGAGTGTGGCAAGCTGAAATGGCGGCCACATAGACTCTGAGAGTACCAGGAGATATTCCTGAGGACAATTTCTCTTGCAGGAATTCCAGCACTGAAACAACTTGGCAGTGAACTGGATCTGCATGGTGTGTCACACACCAACTTTCAAAGACACGCCATTTGAGGGCATATCTTCTTCTAGTGGAGGGAGCCCTAGCACTCAGAATAGTCTCTACAACATCAGCTGGAAGCCCAGCATCTCTTAGTTGGTCCCCCTCAGGGGCCAGACATGAAGGTTCCAGAGCTCGGGCCGGGGATGAAATATTGTCCCCTGCGCCTGAGATAGGAGATCTCTCCTGACCGGAATCGCCCACGGCGAGCCGTCGAGGAGGGATATTAGATCTGAGAACCATACTCTGGTCGGCCAACGGGGCGCTATCAATAAGAGGCGATACCCCTGTTGACGGACCTTGGCTAGGACTCCCGGGAGCAGAGCAATCAGGGGAAATGCGTACAGACGCAGTCTGGGCCACATGTGGGCCATCGCGTCCAGACCCAGGGGAGCTGGAGGAGTCAGAGAGAAGTAGAGGGGACATTGTGCTGTCTCCTGTGAAGCAAAGAGGTCCACCTCTGCTTCGTAAAATCTTTCCCAGATTTGACTGACTACTTTGGGGTGGAGTTTCCATTCCCCGTGTGTCACAGCTTGTCTGGACAGAAAGTCTGCTCCCATATTCATATGCCCCGGAATATAAATCGCTCTGAGGGACAGGAACTTGTCCTGTGCCCAAAGCAGAATCTGCTGCGCTAACCTGTTCAGGCGGCGCGAACGCAGTCCGCCCTGGCGATTTATGTAAGAGACCACCGCTGTGCTGTCCACCCGCACTAGGACATGGAAGCCTCTTAACTGCTGGAGAAAGTATTTCAGGGCCTGAAATACAGCCATCATTTCGAGGCAATTGATGTGCCAATTGAGATGATGACCTCTCCAGATCCCTTGGGCTGGACGGCCATTCAAGACCGCACCCCAGCCCTTGAGGGAGGCGTCTGTCGTTAGCATCTTGCGACGACAACACGGACCTAGAGTGGGACCCAAGGTCAGAAACCGGGGTCTGAACCACATAGAAAGGGTACGAAGCCCCTGGCGCGTAACCCTTATTTGCCTCTGGGGATTGGCCCTTGGATGAAATCCCCGGGCTCTGAGCCACAACTGGAACGGTCTCATGTGCAGAAGACCCAAAGGTATCACCGTGGATGCAGCTGCCATGAGACCTAAAACCCTTTGAAAGTAATGTAGAGTAACTTTGTGACCTAGCTTGATATTCTTTAGGGTGTTTAGAATAGATTCGACCCGTGCAGGAGACAGTTGTGCCTGCATTGTAATCGAATCCCATACAACCCCCAAATACGTTGTTCTCTGGGCAGGAGAGAGAACGCTTTTTCTTGGCGTTGAGTCTCAACCCCAGAGATCTGAGATGAGCTAGGACGACATCCCGATGTCGAAGCGCAAGCTCTTGAGACCGGGCCAGAATGAGCCAGTCGTCTATGTAATTCAAAATGCGGATGCCCTGGAGTCGCAGAGGAGCCAGTGCTGTATCCATGCATTTTGTATACGTGCGGGGTGACAGAGCTAGGCCGAATGGAAGAACCCGATACTGGTAAGCTTCGCCCCCGAAAGCGAACCTCAGGAACCTCCTGTGTTGTGGCAAAATTTCTACATGGAAATATGCATCCTTGAGATCGATTGTCACGAACCAATCCCTTGACTGGATCTGAGAAACAATCATCTTGATTGTTAGCATCTTGAACTTGTAAGTTCTGAGGTAGCGGTTTAACCCGCGAAGATCCAAAATTGGACGCAGCCCCCCATCTTTCTTGGGAACCAGAAAGTATCGGCTGTAATAGCCTGAGTCTCTGTCTGGCAGGGGAACATGTTCTATGGCCCCTTTGTCCAGCAGAGTCTGCAATTCCTGTGTCAACAAATGCACTCGTTCCGGTTTCACGGAAGTGGAGACCACGCCGTTGAAACGCGGAGGACGATATGCAAACTGAATCCTGTAGCCCTTTTCTACAGTTCTTACGACCCAAGGAGAGATATCTGGCAGTAGCTTCCACGCTGCCAGTTTCTCTGATAGGGGCACTAGTTTTGACACTTCGCTTATCTGGGGGGGATGTTAGATGTACGGTGTCCTGAAACATGGCAGGAGGCAACCGACCATGTAACACTTCGTCGGAGACCGCTGCCCCCCGAAACACCAGTGGTGGCGGAGGTAATACAGTGGTCTCCTGAGGGTGCCGGGAAGGAGCCCCTATTCTCTGCTGGATTTTTACGCGCCCCTCCCCGAGGGGACACACCCCCACGGTCCTGGGCGCACCACCCTCAGGACCTTTTTTTAGTGAGGATGCTCCTCAGGTCTGGCCTCTTAGAGGCGGACTGTGGAGTGCGACGAGCCGCTCCCCAGTCTTTGCGAGGACGGGGTCGGGACTGGGTGGCCGACGGTCCCGACGCTTGAGCACGGCGGGGAAGAAACCTCACAAACGCTTCTTCATGGCGCCTCGCCTCCCGGAACCTGGTGACGACCGAGTTAACGGCGTCACCAAACAAGCCGGAAGGCGAGACTGGGGCATCAAGGAGGAATGATCGGTCCCTCTCCTTGATGCCTGTGAGGTTGAGCCACAGATGTCTCTCCGTGGAGACCATAGCAGCCATAGAGCGGCCGATGGCACGGGCCGTCTGCTTTGTTGCACGGAGAGACAGATCTGTGGCCCGGCGAAGTTCTAAAAACGCCTCTTCATCGATGGTCCCGCCTGTGCTCAAGTCCTTGAGCAGGTCAGCCTGGTACGCCTGCAAGACCGCCATGGTGTGCAGGGAAGCACCAGCCTGACCCGCTGCCTGATATGCTTTCCCCACCAGCGAAGATGTTAGTCTGCAAGGCTTGGTGGGGAGCATGGGTTTTTTTAGGATGATGAGCTCCCAGGGGAGAGATAGCCCGCGAGCGTCTCTTCTACCTGGGGCATCATCATATAGCCCCGTGCCTGTGAGTCCACGATAGTCGAATAAATCGACGTCGAGGGCACAAAGACACGGGACGAATAGGGCTTACTCCATGAACGAGCTAGCTCGTCATGGAGATCGCCAAAGAAGGGGAAAGACCGTCGCTGAGGTCCCTCCCCCCGGCCACCTGACAGAAATCTGTCATCCAGCTTCGAGCGTTTGAGGGTCTCTTGCTCCTGCGGCCAGTCTAGTTTTAGCCGATCAACCGCTCGAGTTACCACCCCGAGTAACTCCTCATACGCTTTGTCGTCGCGAGAGGAGCGCTCAGAGGTGGCGCTCTCGAGGTCAATCTCTGCAGAAGCAAGAGAGGAAGTGTCCTCCGCCCGTTCTGAAGAAGCGCCGGGGCGCGCTTCAGAAACGGACGGAAGGACCTCCTGATCCGGCGAGATCGCGAGAGAAAGAGGCGTGCCTGTCTCACGCGCCTCAGCCAGATCAACACGCGACCCCCAGGACTGCAGTGAGGGAGCGGCGGCTCGCTCTTCTTTGAAAAAAAGCGAGCCGCGCACGAAGCACTTTGATCGGTAACTGATCGCAGTGCTCGCACTCTCCCTCGAGCCCGAGGGCAGCGTGTTCTTCCCCCAAACACTCGAAGCAAAAACCATGAGGATCATCCTCCGAGATGAGCCTTATGCAGGAGGCACGCATCTCCTTTCTGACTCCATCATGATCTTTTTTCTTTTTTTTTTTTTTTTTCTTTACTTCACTTTACTTTGTTTTTTTTTTTTTTTTTTATAAGACGCTGCAAAACAGCACACACACACACACAAAACGGTCCTTGAAGACAAAGAAAACCTGCAGGTGTGTTCGATTCACATCTATTTATAACCCGCAGGTGCACGTAATCAGTTACGTCACCTACCGAGGTTATTTAAGCCAATTCTTGGCGTGTTTGACACACAATCTTCACAACCGGTCGAACAAAGAATGTTCTCATTAGCGTATTGATACGCAGCATCGAGTGTAGCTTTTGGTAGGGAACCTCATTTGCGTACAAGTAACATCAAAAGAATGTTCTGAGAATGTTGTTGTAAGACCGTTTTCTCTTACCATTAAGAGAACTTCAATCGCATACAAGTAACATCAAAAGAATGTTCCAAGAATGTTGTAAGAACGTTTTCTCTTCCCATTTTGAGAGCCTCAATCACTTACAAATAACATCAAAAGAACGTTCTTAGAATGTTGTTGTAAGAACATTTTCTTTTACCATTACGAGAACCTCAATTGCATCCAAATAACATTAAAAGAACGTTTCGAGAAAGTTGTTCTGAGAATGTTTTCCGGTACCATTACGAGAACTTCAAACGTGTTCAAATAACATCAAAAGATAGTTCCAACAATGTTATTCTAAGAACGTTTTCTGGTACCATTACGATAGCCTCAAGAACGTTCCGAGAATGTTGTTCTGACGTTCTCTCTTACCATTATAAGAACCTCAATCACGTACAAATAACATTAAAAGAACGTTCCGAGAATGTTGTTCTGACATTTTCTCTTACCATTAGGAGAACCTCAATTGCGTACAAATAACATCAAAAGAACATTCTGAGAATGTTGTTCTGACGTTCTCTCTTACCATTATAAGAACCTCAATCACGTACAAATAACATTAAAAGAACGTTCCGAGAATGTTGTTCTGACATTTTCTCTTACCATTACGAGAACCTCAATTGCGTACAAATAACATCAAAAGAACATTCTGAGAATGTTGTTCTGACGTTCTCTCTTACCATTATGAGAACCTCAATTGCGAACAAATAACATCGTTAATGAAAGTTGTAGGAGCGTTCCCTGTCAGCTGGAGACTCTGAATTCTGTTCATCTTCAGAACACAAATTAAGATAATTTCAAAGAAATGTGAGAGCTTTTTCACCCTGCATAACTACCACATTCAAGGCCCAAAAAGTTAGTTAGGACATCATTCTCATAGTTCAACCGTAATTTTTTGAAGCTACGAGAATACTTTTTGTGTGCAAAGAAAACAAAAAATTATGACTTTATTCAACAATTTACTCTCTTCTGTTTTAGTCAGGTTCAGAAAGCTCTTTGATATCATCAAAAATATTTTAATTTGTATTCTGAAGATGAGCAAAGGTCTTACAGGTTTGGAATGACAAGGGTGAGTAATTAATGACAGAATTTTCATTTTTGTGTGCACTATCCTTCTAAGTTCCATTAGGGCTGCTGTTAGCAGTTTTTGGGCACAAAAACAGGTTCATCAGTTGAAATTGTTATTGAAGACTGCAGGGTGGACTGCAGTTTAGATACTCTAAACAGTTTAGAAACACTAAACTATCAAGAAAAAAACTGAAAATAATCTTGTATTAGACTAGAATAAGTATAAGCAGATACTCAAGGTTGCGGTATCTGTATTGGACAACAAAAAGTGGTTTTGAGCCTTCTCATACTCTAGCAACTATGGTATAATGGTGAAAGCTATAGTAAAAGTACTGCACTTGTGCGAGGAACATTTTTGAAAGAATGCTAGTGCAGAATGATTGTGAAGTTAATCAGCATGCAACAGCGTTTCAGTCATTTATCACCTTCAGTGACTGAACGACCACAAATTCATCATCAGTCTCTAACTAGAGGTCTGGGGGCCAATAGACGGATAGAGTGAGAGAGATGTCGTCATGACAGACCTCCACCCATTCAAAAAAAACATTTGCACCCTATAGTCAAGTCCTTCTGAAAGAGCGTGATGGATGAATTTCAAATTGGCATTCAAATATGCTCAACTCAGACTTAAACCACCATCAACCAAGGAGTCATGGAAAGAGAAAATGATTTAGAAGTCACACATGAACACGCATGAAACTTTTCGATTGAATCGCTCACACACTGCACAATTCCACACAAACATCAATGATATTAAAGTCAGTGAAGCACATTTAGGACTCGAGCCTAATTACAAGCTTGTCTGGGTAAACAGTAATAGCCAATGAAAATGAAAAGCATATCGCCCCCCTCTTCTCTAATGAGATCCTGACCCAGAGGTCAAGCAAATCAGAAATATTTCTTAAAACTGGAAATAAAGTACAAGAGATATTTTGAATGCTTACATAATGGAATAGGGGATTACGGAAGAATACCTCCTGTCATCTGTTTGGGTAATGATGAATAGAGTAGAGAGACAGAAAGAGAGAAAAGATGAGACAGACAGAAGGAGAGATAAGGTACTGGGAGAGACATAAAGACAGAACTGGGCCAGCTAGGTCGGGCTGAGCCGTGCAGACACATGGGGAAACAGGAGAGGAGGGTTGTCCGTGTTTGGCAGGGAGGTCAGGGAGACCTTTGTGGAAAGTAATTGCTTGGGAAAGCAGGGGAAGGTTAAACACATGCTCTGCCACGACAGAAACGACTCCTAAATCTGCAAAATAAACCTAAAAAAATCCAACTGGACTAGGACAGCTAGGATGGGCATAGACTAAAATCTGTAAAATGTTCTTCTCAAAAGAAGATAGCACACAAAAAAGGGTAAGTTCTTGCTTGGGACATGCAGCTTCAAAGGACAAAACACGATCCCAGCTGAGGAATAAGGGTCTTTTTAAACACGAATGCTCTTCTTGGACTGGCTTGAATTCACGCATTATGTAATTGTGCACACATCACATAGGTGGAAGTACCAACCCAGTGTTTTCAAAGTGAAAGTCAAACGCTCTTTACAAAAAAAAGGTAAAACCACGATGTTGGACAATTTAGAAGAATAAAATATGGTAGCAATGTTTTACGTTTTACGGTTTAATTTAAATACATTTAAATACCATAAGTTTATTAACTGATGTAACGTTAACCAACATATTTAAGTACTGAAATCTGTTTTGTACCTTTGTGATACACTGATAACCACTAAAAGCAGGTGGTGACGAGGAAGTCACATGATGAACCAAAGCCAATCACAAGCAGCTTTTAAATACTTACATATAAAAGGCGCACAGTGTTATTCATCCAAAACACTCTGGGAATCGTTAGCATATTATGAGTATTACATATTACTATCATGAGTGATTCTGGATAAATTGGGTTGTTGTTGTTTTTTTAAATGGAAGTTGCGGTTCTCTTACGATTCTGAAGAAAAAAAAAACTTTACACAACCAAAAAAAATCACATATATCACATTCTGGAATCGGAATCGGTTTTCGATACCTAACCCTACTAAACACCATCATGGTAACACACATGAAACTGAAATAATGCAATAAACATTAATTTAACAACATTAGATGTAACATGCAACTCTAATGTACAAAACTGATAAGAAAAAACCTACAAAGAAACATAGTTATTTCACCAAAAAACACCAAATTTGAAATGTAACGCAGTAATGCGTAAATGTCAATTTACAGTAATTCACTATAAATTTGACATTCTTTTTCACTTTGAAAAAACGTATACTACCATACAATTACATCCAATGTCCAATACAGTTTTTCACTGTATATAGTAGGGGAAGTTACCGTTAACCATTTAACAGTCTTTTACTGTAAATTCACGGTAATTTTTTACAGTGTACCTTTACACAGACGAAGAACTAACTGCAAATGACTTTTCTTTGCAGCTAAAGAAAGAAAGACATAAACATCTTGGATGAGTAAATTATCAGGAAATTTTAATTCTGGAAGTGAACTTCTCCATTAAGCAACACATAAATTATTGCATGCTGATTTGCTTAGAAAATAATATGGTCCCATAAACTAAAATGTGCAATCAAATAATCACATACTTTAACAAGATACTGCTTTCTCAAGCATTTATTCAATATCCTCTTATCAGTGGTAAGTCATGAGAACATAAACGTCATGTGAATGATCTAAGTACCACAGAGGAACACAACTCTAGAAAGTTCCATAAAACATGAACTTTTAAGTAAAATGATCTGACTTGGCTGCTATCCTCGTGTATCTACTGAGAAATCAAATTGGCAACTGGCTTAAGGCCAACACTTGGTAAAAGCAGGAATTTAAAATAGTTGATGTTTCCTCTTTGCTCTCTTTCTAAGATTGCACTGCCTCCGCTAGAGAGCTTATGAGGAGGAGATGTATTTACATGGCTTTTTTGGAAAATAATAATTAAATTATCACCAATTTTATGTCCCCTGCTTAAGGGCCAGGAACTTTGGTTGTCATCTGACAATCGGCAGTTGACTGATTGTGACCTTGTCTGTTGAGGCAACATCGTTTCTGAACCGAAGGCAAATCAAGCTGGTACTTTCTAGGTGCTTTCACAGCACATTTCTGTGAGGATGCCAAATAAAATTTGATTGATTGACTGGCCTCTTGAATACTTGATTTATTGAGGTTGCGCTGAAGAGCTGCACATTTTTATGTTGTGGAAGCATCTTGCTATCGCTACAAGGTAAACAGCCAAGACAGATTCAATTACACCAAGCACATTTTAAACTTCTTAGCACTGCATATCCATACAATCAATGTTAATCACAAAGCAATTTGACTCAGAGATCATGGTCAGGGGTTGTCCCTCAGGAAACATCTCTAGAGAGTTCATATTGATGCGTACGCATGTTTTTGTGTGCAAACTTATTTTTGGGAGAGCACAAGTGCATCTTTGTGCCTACCAGGTATGAGTGAAACAGGTATGTTCTTAAATCAACACATTTGGTCCTGGATGGTTATTAAAGAGATAGTTAAACCAAAATTATTGGTCATTAATTACTCACCCTCATGTTTTTCCAAACCCGTCATTCATCTTCTGAACAGAAATTAAGATATTTTTGATGAAATCAGAGAGCTTTTTGGCCCTGCATAGAGAGCAATGCAACTACCACGTTCAAGAACCAGAAAAGTAGTAAGGACATCGATAAAATAGTCCATGTGACATCAGTGCTTCAACCTTAATTTTATGAAGCTACGAGGACACTTTTTTTGTATGCAACATGAATCGTGGTACTGTCATAAACGCACGTTGAAGACATAGAAAAGAAGAAACTGTTAAAGTTATTTTTGTTTTCTTTGCGCACAAAAAGTATCCTCGTAGCTTTATAACATTATGGTTGAACCGCTGATGTCATTTGGACTATCTTATCAATGTCCTTACTACCTTTCTGGGCCTTGAACGTGTCACGTTGCTGTCTATGCAGGGTCAGACGCTTTTAGATTTCATCAAAAATATCTTAATTTGCATTCTGAAGATGAGTGAAGGTCTTACGGATTTGGAACGACATGAGGGTAATTAATGACAGAATTTTCATTTTTGGGTGAACAATCCCTTTAAGATGGGGTTTTCAAATGCAAAATTTTAAACTTCCGCATTTGGTCTGTGCAATCTCAAATATTTGGTAACATTCTAACCCCAAAATGGTCGATCCAGCCCCAACAAAGATGATCCTACTCCAAAATCACACCACAATACCATGTGTTCCACGTGTGTGCACACATTAATAATCACAGTGCAATTACCCATTTTCCCCATTAGAGGATGCAGCGAACTACTACAATCTGACATACTTGCAGGGGCTGTACCATGTCACTCCAACAGTACGAACCATACACCTGGAACATCTCATTATAACATCAAATTACTCTACACTGTGCTTGATTGGTATACAGTATATAAGCTGCTATATAATTGTTCTCTATCATCTGATGAAATACCGCTGCCACTGTCAGCAGAACATTTAAACAAACATCTTCTAAATAAAAGTCTGCCAGAGCATAGTAAAAAAGGCAGACTTCAACATTTTACACCTGGTTAGACTGATTACAAATGGTTTATGAATAGGTCAGGTTCCTAAAATACCACAGTGAAGTTGTGAAACGGTTTAATCAATTTGTACTACACTAAATGTGCATATAGGCATCATAGCATATTTGTTTGTGGATGATGGCATGACCGAGCAGAGACGATTTCTGTCTCTACCTGTCTGTGTCACTATTAATGAGAGACAACTCTCAGTGCCTGTCTGTCTCTTTAAGCAAACCACCCCTCAGGTCCCGCTCATTTCACATGCTGTATTTGCAGAGTGCCAAGAGACTGGAAAATACACTGAGATAAAGCGAAACTGCAGTGATGTCAGAAAGAAGAATGAGAAGGAGGGGGACACTGAAGGAGGGGAAAAGAGCTTTGAGACGAAGAGCAATAAAGTAAATGAGGAAAAAAGAGGATAAGAGAAACTGACATAAGCGCGAGAAAGTCTTTCTGTTTGCGTTAGTTTTACACCTTCAACAAACGTCAGGCACTCCCAGCACACGGACTGCACGAAACTGAACGCTAAACCAATAAAAGTGGTACAATCCTAATCCCCTAAAAGTGATTGTGTACATGAGGATGTGTGTATCAGAGAGAGAGAGAAAGACGGGTGAGGAGGATAACGGTGTGTGCGAGTGTGTGAATTTGGCAGCGATAACTGACTCGGAACGCACGACTGCGATGCTCTTCCTGAGGTGACTGAAAACTGTCACCATTGGCACCTCAAGCGCTCTCTCTCGCGCACTCTCTCTCTCCTCCACTCTACCCATCAAGGACAGACTCGGCAGAGTGAAGGAAGAACAGTAGCGTTAACTCTCTCTCACCCTCCTCTTTTTCTCTCCCTTCATCTTTCTGTTTTCTCTTCTCCATTGTTCTCATTCATCATTCTTGTTCTTCTCCCACTCTCTTTTACACTCACTCGCTCGCTTTCCCTCACTCGATTGCGCTCGCTCTCCCTCCCTCACTTGTTCTCTCATGAATGTCACCTTTACTGGTGGTAGCCGCTGGATTTGCGCACACACTCAAATACACACACGCTCGCTGGCTTTGGGGTGGGGGGGGTAATGTAGGGCTGTGGGGAGAGATAGCGCGTGCCAGAAGAGGCAGAAGGGAAATTTCTCCGAGTCCATTCTTCTTTTGCCGGCTCCCGTCCTGTGACTCAGGGCTTCGTCCGTCCCAGCAGCTCAAGCAGAAGTGCCTCTGGACACGGGAGCGCTGGATTACCGCTCCAGATTATTATTATTCTTTTTTTTTTTTTTTTTTTTTTTTACTAAAGTTTGCCATAGGGACTGCAGGCTGACCATCTGCCCATTTCTGACAGGATCTGTTCCCGATTTGAGTCGAATAATTCCGCTGCTGGTGAGTGAAGAACTTTCCACGAGGAACAGCCATGTGTGGGTGAGAAAGCTCATCGTTTCCGTGTGCTAAACTTTAGCTTTGTCAGTGTTTTTGTCTTCAGGAACAAGACACAAGGGGAGGGGAAGGGAGAAGAGACGAGGGGGGGGGCAAATATGTCGGCAATGTCGCAACGATGACTTTGTCGGGCTCTTTCTGTATCTTTTTGTGGAAATGTAACCGCGTCGATTTACGTTTTACGGATTTGTCGATATGTGTTTAGCTAAACAAACATAATGAAGGACAAACCGTGGACAGGTTGTGAGTGGACCAGAACTTAACCTCTTCCCATACTGGAGGGAAACACACGGACACGTGAGGAACCTACCTGAATTCTTGGCTCGCCACACGAGGTTCTACCCTTGACTTTTATCTCTTCGTGTTGCTGGTACAAAAAGACAAGTGCATCCAGAGAGGGTCTCTTAGGCAAACAGAGACCCCCCTCCCAAAGGTGAGAGGGGGGGGAAGATGGCAGCTCTTGCCAGTTCTCTCATCAGACAAAAACGGGCAGTCAAGGACGACCAAGCCAACCGGCCGATAGCCAACAAACGGAAGCCGTGCCCCAAAAGCAACAAGTCCCTTTGCCAGAAACAAATTCTTGTTCTAATATCAAAAGTACGGTTATGTGGCGGTCGCAGAGGAAGAACGGACAAAAGACCAGGTAGGTTCATTTAGAACTTTTCTATTTCAACCACTTTCAATCGGTGGAACCACCAACTGAAAATGAAAAAAGTTCATCTAAAGTTCTTCTTGGTTTCTATGTTGACACAAAGCTGGTCTGAAATACAGTTGTCTCAGTGAAGCAATGCTCCATAGGTCACATAAAGGAGACAACCACTATGCTCATTATGTTGCAGTATTATGGGATTTATTCAGACTTTTATAAGGGAGAAAAGGCTTTGAATGCTATTTTATGACATGAATAGAGCCGGAAGAGGCAAGCCCTTTATAAGGTGTGATTTACAGTCTTTCAAAGCGTCCCACATGCATAGGCTATTCTGGGTTGCATTAAGACCTGCCCTTAGGATGCTAATTACTACCTCGAGACACATCATATCTTCTATGCTCGCACATGGGCAAGCATGCCTGCATATTACTACTTATTCCAACTGTGTTTCATAAAAGATTGTTACTCTGTGGTGCCATGAAATTGGAAGTTGGACTCCGGCCATGTTTTAGTTCCGGTAACCTTGCCATTGGCCAAACAGAAAAAAAACAGCATGCTCTCTGATTACAGCACTGATACTGAGACAGAAGCTCTGCGATTGTTATGCCAACCTACAGGGCAAAAATACAAAACACCACAACTCTGACTAGCAGTTTTATTGAAACAAAAACATCTCTGTTTAATGTTGCCGCCATTGGTTGTAAGCTTTGTAACATCTTGGGGACCAAACGCTTATGACATTGTGCAACTGACGCCATTGCCTAAGACTGAATAAAAGAACTGTCAATGTAAAAACAAAAGTGATAAAGACATAAGGCAGTGAGTGAGTGAGTGAGTGTGAGAGAGAGTGGGTGTTTTGTACATAAACGAAAATGATTATAGTCAGGGATATTAATCTGCCTCTTTATCTGCCTCTCTCACCAATGAACATGAAACGCGCCACACTGCAATCACCAGAAAAAATATGGGTATGAACAGAAACGAATGTGAAAGGGAGAACGCGTGCATGTATTTTTATAATACTGAAGTAACGCTGATAGCCTGTCCTGCTCCTGGGACTCTATTCTGTAATATTTACATTCCTTTGATATCAACTGAACACATTATCGCATTACGCTCCAGTACCGTTAGCATAATGTGATTTAGAGACATACTGAAATGCAAATATATTTTCGCACAAAGCTGCATATAGTACTCCACTGCTACTACAGGTGATATTTCTACTGCAGGTCTTTACTTATTCTAACCCTTACATCGAACCCTATGCTTGTCTAGACAAGTTAGCGCTGATTTAGTGCTTATCTACCAGGAGTCAAGGTTTGGAGGGTTCATATGGCCTTGTTACCCCTTCCTGGTAGATGTCAAACTATACACTGGTCTTTTCAGCAGGATAGTCCTGAATACCTCAATCTGTGACGTATGAGTCGTGCTTCAGAATTCAATCCATAGCACTCTGGGTGAACTCAAGCGGTCAAAAATTGACAAATTAGTGGGCGTCGCCTAGCCACAGCAGTGTGGGATCATGAGATCACTGCTGCATTGTCAGGTCAGTGATCCATATACATCCATCATAACAATGTCAAGCCCCTGCTGTACCCGCAACACCCTTCACATCTGTCTCACGCACACCTGTCTCTGGTTTAGGATGGGTTCCCTTGCTGCTCTAAGATGGCGTCATGGTCTCACACCCTCTGAGGTCGGCGCTGAGTCTACTGGTCTCTCGATCAATGCAGCTCATTAACGTATACTGATTAATCAATGATCACCCTCTCCGTTTGCCCAGTGCCCAATTTCACGCAAGGTGGAGATGGTATAGAAACGTAAACCACACACACACACACACACACACACACACACACACCGTTCTCTTAATAGCAGAGGCTGTTTTACACCTTTACAGTTTTATGGAGCACTTGGCTTCTGCGGAGAGTTTGGCTTTATTCAACAACAAATCTCCTTATAGAGGAGAGAGACAGAGCGAGAGAGAACCGATTATTATCAGCAAAGGAGTGAGAAAACCCCTCATACAGACTACTCTCGAATTTTCCTTTACAATACACAACAGCTTACAGGAGTGGATTGAATTCCATCTATACGAATGAATAAAAGTCAAGCAAACAGCTGTGAGTAACACCTCAAATCAGTGTCTAAAGTAATCTTGTCATCCAAGATGTTCATGTCTTTCTTCAGTCGTAAAGAAATTAGGTTTTTTGAGGAAAACATTTGAGGATTTTTCTCCATATATAATGGACTCATATGGTGCCCCAAGTTTGAACTTCCAAAATGCAGTTTAAATGCAGCTTCAAACGATCCAAAATGCGGTAGTAAACAATCCCAGCAGAGGAAGAAGGGTCTTATCTAGCGAAACGATTGGTTATTTTCATAAAAATAATACAATTTATATACTTTTTAATGTCAAACGCTCATCTTGTCTTGCTCTCCCTGAACTCTGTGTATTCTGGCTCAAGACAGTTAGGGTATGTCGAAAAACTCAGATCTTATTTTCTCCCTCAACTTCAAAATCCCCCTATATCGGTGTTTTACCTTTTTGGTTAAGGGTGTTTGATCTTCTTTGCATGTTCACTTTGCAAAGACTTGGGTCGGAACTTCTGCAGCGATGCAGGATGATTCTGAAATGATTTTTGAAGCTGAGGGAGAAAATACGATCAAAGTTTTTCCACATACCCGAACTGTCTTGAGCCAAAATACACAGAGATCTGGGAGAGCAAAACAAGATGAGCGTTTGAGATTAAGAAATATTTAAATTGTATTTGTTTTAATGAAAATAACCGATCATTTTGCTAGATAAGACCCTTCTTCCTTGGCTGGGATCATTTACAACTGCATTTTGGATCGTTCGAAACTGCATTTAAACTGCATTTTGGAAGTTCAAACTCGGGGCATCATATCAGTCTATTATATGGAGAAAAATCCTGAAATGTTTTCCTCAAAAAACGCAATTTCTTTACGACTGAAGAAAGAAAGACATGAACATCTTGGATGACAAGGGGGTGAGTATATTATTTGCAAATTGTTGTTCTGGAAGTGGACTTCTCCTTTAAAGATGGCATCTCTCCTAACATTAGAAACTCTTACCAGAGTCCAACAAAGCTCTGACTGGCTTTGAATGTTTTATTTTTTAGAAGACAACAGTGGAAAACAGCATCTTGAGCTTTCAGATGACATACTATTGCAGCATGTGTGCATGCGTGACGGCCAACTTGATGCCCAGTGCAGTTCTGATCACAGCACAGACCAATCAAAGTCACTCTGAAGATTTAGTTGCGAATTTTGAAAGTGTAGGGGAGTCAATTTGGTTACAGAATATGGATGTTGCTGTTATTAATAAACAAACTGTGTATGAACGTAACCATATTTAATCACTCTAAAACTGACAACTGGCAGATAACTATTTTCTGCTGCTGGGTAAATGCAGCCTTAGAGTTCCAGTGCACTCCATTAGGGTGGGAAATTAACAACTGTCACCAGCCAAGTGAGACTTTTTTTTTCTCTTTCACAGTTGTGGGTGAACCAGTTCAGTGGTGGAAAACATTTAAGATGGCTCAGATTGGCCTTGGATAAAAAAAAGCTGTCACTACGTAGTATACGTTTATGTGTACATTCTGATTAGATCTTAGAACAGGAAATGTTCAGGGTAAAAATCGGCTTATAATGTACGATTTCTTTTAAGCTGTCAGGATTTTGTGATTTGTGCTAAACATTTAGTGCCTATGAGGGAAAAAAAACTCCACAAATGCATGATGAACACTACTGTAGCTGAAAGAGAAGTTAAAGGGTTATTTAACCAATAATGAAAATTCTGTCATTAATTACTAACCCTCATGTCATTCCAAACCTGTAATTTTTATGATGAAATCCAAATCCTTCAAGGACCAGAAAGGTATGAACATTGTTAAAAACAGTCAATGTGACATCACTGGTTCAACTGCAATGATATGTACATACGAGAACTCTTATTGTGTGAAAAGTAAACAAAAAAAAAAAAACTTTATTCAACATTCAAAAAGAGAAGAAATTGCTGTATGAAGCCATTATTTTTTGGTGTTTTTTTGCGCACAAAAAGTATTCTCGTAGCTTCATAAAATTGAGGCTGAACCACTGATGTCACATGGACTATTTTAATGATGTTCTTACAACCTTTCTGGGCCTTGAACATGGTGGCTACATTGCTGTGTATGCAGGGTTAGTAAGTTCTCGGATTTCATCAAAAATATCTTAATTTGTGTTCCAAAGATGAACGAAGGTCTTACGGGTTTGGAACGACATGAGGTTGAGTAATTAATGACAGAATTTTCATTTTTGGGTGAACTATCCCTTTAATTTCCCATCCTGCATTCAACCTTCAAAATTACTAGGTAGGAAATCAAAAAGAAGAAGAGAGATGAGGTCTACAGATGTGTAACAAGGAGAATGCAGTAGTTCTGCTCTGGGTTCGGTCTAAAGGAGTCGCTCAGGGCACGAGGACGTGGCACTGGAGGAGGACAGCATTAAGCTGACCGCTGAAGATGGGCTGTCTATCTCGCTTACTCGACAACACCTGATCACACTGCACAGTGTTAGGTAGCCTCTCATCTGAGTACTGAGAGTGCCAGGGGTCAGAAAGAAAGAGTGAGTGAAAGAGAAAGAGAGAGAGGAAGAGACAGTAATGCGGCGAGGAAGGAAGTAAAGGAGAGATGGAAGAGGTGGAGGAGAGGAAGGAAAGGAGGAGAGACAGGTAGAAAGACAAAAAGTGAGTCACTGCAAAAGACAGAAGGACATGCAGAGGGAATTCAGAGGAAGGGAGAAAATCACTGATGATTAAGCAAAAGTTCTGGCAGAGAGTATGTTAAATTAAAACTGGCAGCCTGTACTTTCACTGCATGAAGTTTTTGTTCCTTTTCTTATGTTAAAATATGAGAAAACACTTTATTTTAAAAGAAAGGGTTCAAGTTCTTCTGCTATGCTTAAGTTGTATGAACATGCAGAAAGCAATTTTTCATTCTTCAGTTGGTAACAACAAATATTGTGTCTACAGTTTGGGGGCAAGACACCGCACAGGGATAAACACTACAAAATGAAAGTACAGCCACAAGACCTAACATTGCATAATAAAACTGCATACTAACATTTTCTGTCTAAGCTATATCAAATTCAACTCCTGGCATGACCATATAAAGAGTAAACCTAGTAATGTTTGGCACAATACCTGCAACATTCATTTAAAAATCCACCTGGTGGAATTTCATCTGCAATGCATAGCTACAAGTTCGTCAGCAAAGCGCAGTAGACCAACAGAAATAGTCTGTATATATACAGTTGAAGTCGAAAGTTTACATACACCTTGAAGAATCTGCAAAATGTTAATTATTTTACCTAAATAAGAGGGATCACACAAAATGTATGTTATTTTTTATATAGTACTGACCTGAATAAGATATTTCACATATTTTTTATTTTACACATTTTTTATATTTTTTTTATTAATGATGTTCATGAGTCTCGTTTGTCCTGAACAGTTAAAGTGCTGACTGTTCTTAAGAAAAATCCTTCAGGTCCCGCAAATTCTTTGGTTTTTCTGCATTTTTTTTGGTATTTGAACCCTTTCCAAAAATGAGTGTATGATTTTTAGATCCATCTTTTTACACTGAGGACAACTGAGGGACTCCTATCCAATTACAGAAGGTTTAAACGCTCACTGATGCTCCAGAAAGAAAAACAATGCATTAAGAGCTGAGGGGTAAAAACTTTTGGAATTCGAAGATTAGGGTAAATTTATTTTGTCTTCTGGGAAACATTAAAGTATCTTCTGTAGCTTCTGAAGCGTGGTACTAAATGAAAAAAACAAACAAACACACAAACAAAAAGAAGATATTTAGGCAAAATAAGAAAAATGTGCACATTCTCATTCTGCTCAAAAGTTTACACCCCTGGTTCTTAATGCATCGTTTTTACTTCTGGTGCATCAGTGAGCATTTGAACCTTCTGTAATAGTTGCATATGAGTCCCTCAGTTGAGAAGTCTACTTCCAGAACAAAGATTTATATATTATGTACTCACCCCCTTGTTATCTAAGATGTTTATGTCTTTCTTTCTTCAGTCGTAAAGAAATAATGTTTTTTGAGGAAAACGTTTCAGCATTTTTCTCCATACAGAGGACTTATATGGTGCCCCGAGTTTGAACTTGCAAAATGCAGTTTAAATGCGGCTTCAAACGATCCCAAATGCAGTTGTAAATGATCCCAGCTGAAGATTAAGGGTCTTATCTAGCATTTTGCAAGTTCAAATTCAGGGCACCACAGCAGTCCATTATATGGGGAAAATCCTGAAATGTTTTCCTCAAAAAACGTAATTGCTTCATGACTGAAGAAAGAAAGACATCAACATCTTAGACAAGGGGTTGATTACATTATCTGTAAATCTTTGTTCTGGAAGTGGACTTTTGTGTATGTATGTAAACTTTTGAACATGGACTTTTTTATAAATTAAATTATTTTTTTCTTGTGGACTATATGTAAACGTCTTTTATGTGAAATATCTTATATAGGCCAGTACTAAATAAAAAAAATAACATGCATTTTATATGATCCCTCTTATTTTGGTAAAATAATTAACATTTTGCAGATGTACAAGTAACCTAATAAGGGATCTAACCAGTATGTACACAATTGATTATGAAGCTGCTGGTACAGACACTGAAACAGAATTTTGTTTGTTCTCTCTCTGAGCACACAACACAGCACTTGTTCAAGTAATTATTGAATTAAGATGTAGTTCATTAATGATTTTGTTTTAGTCCACAAATGAACTAAAGATGTACTGCACAGTTGCCACTCTCAGGTCCCTCTGGACGATCCTATAGGCAGAAGTGAATAAGATATTGGATGAGAGAAGTAAATATGACAGAAATGAAAGACATCAAGGCATCATGTTACTGGACAGTTAACACTATTGATCCCCATGTCAGGGCCGGTGGGACGATTAGTGATTGACCATCTGAAAGAGTCTAATAATGTGGCAGGAAAGAAAACCCGCATGTGACTAATGGCCCCTACTGAGTACCTTTTATTGGTGTTAACATTAGCCAAGGCATTCTCAGAGCTAACAGCATTAATCTGTTCTATTCTCTTCTAGCGTCCTTCCAAAATAGCACATTTGACAGGTTGCAGATAGGTCACATCTAGTAATTTGCATTTAAAAAAAAAAACTAGTACTTGTACGTTTACAGACATTTCCTTTAACCCTAAAAAATAATGCAATGCATTATTCTAAATACAGGTAAAACATCAGTGAAAAATCAATACAGAAAATGTATTACTTTGTGCCCTATTTTTAATGGACTTTTCTTGGAGTGTAACATCCACACTCCAAAACAAGTCCAAGTCGGCTGTCCTGTCAGCTCCAATTCCGACAAATCTCAGCTGCAGCAATCACTGCTCACTACCATCTGTATGAAATGAATATCCGATTAGTTTTGCGGCTGCAACAGCAGCCAAACGAGTTTCCCAGACTCTTTTGTTGATAATGAGGACGCCAAACATACAAACATCAGCTTACGCCGTTACACAACCAAAGATTGAGAAGGGTTTCATAATCTATCAAGAATTTAATTCCAGATGAAAAGATATTTAAAGCTGAGGGGATTGATGCTTTTGTTTTGAAGGTTTATTTCAGTGCTGCCTCTGGATTGGAGTGCTGGACTTGTAGAAGCGGATTGTGGAAAAGTTCCATCAGTTTGGAAGAGATCAGATTAGGACTTAATTTGCCTGAAAGAGATCAGAGAAAAAGCAGCACTGAGATAAATGCTACTAGCCTCTGATTAGTATGAGTGAATTCAAGGAGCAAAGAGTCACGTATCATATTCATCAAACACTATTGATAAAACAAAACAAAACAAAAAAAAAAACACACCACAAAAAAAAAAAATGGAAATGAGGCTCAAAAATTGGCATGAAATAGAGGGGGGGGAAATGTATCTTCGCAAAGCTGAATTTGGTATTTGGGGCAAAAATCTAAAATTAGTAGAAGCAGAGCTTAGTAAGAAAAGAATAAAGAATGCTTTACCTTCATGGAGCTTTTTGGTTACAGCACAGCCAAGGAGCTTTCTGGGAAAAATACATTTTAAAGTCAGGCAATGCAAAAGCGTAGCATTTTTGTGAAGGAAACAACGCTCCAGCAGCATTATCTGCATACAAACAAAATGTAAACTACGTTTCTTCCCCATTTCAAAAGATCCTGTTAAGTCTTTGAAATCTTCAGGTGTCATTTATGTGAATGACAGAAACAGAAAGTGGTGCATTTGTGATATCTTATCATATTAATTACAGTGCTATAACTTTATATTTTGCTATTTGCTTTATATGCGCTTAAAACCTGTAATACAGAAAGTAAACAATTCAAGACATATTCTCTGAAAACAATTATTAAATTCATCTTGCTTAAGTGTGTTTCCTCTGGAAGAAAAGACACATGGTTTAAGAAAATGATTTTTGCAGTGTGCCGTTTTAATGCACAGATAAATGTAGAATGAGAATTTGAGTTTTAAAGGGATAGTTCACCCAAAAATGACAATTCTGTCGTTGATTACTCACCCTGTCGTTCCAAACCCGTAAGACCTTCGTTCATCTTTGGAACGCAAATTAAGATATTTTTGATGAAATCTGAGAGCTTTCTGACCCTACTTGGACAGCAACGGTGCTACCACATTCAAGGCTCAGAAAGGTAGTAAGGACATCAATAAAATAGTCCCAGTGACATCAGTGGTTCAACTGTAATGTTATGAAGCTACAAGAATACTTTTTGTGTGCAAAGAAAAGAAAAATAATGACTTTATTCAGCAATTTCTTCTTTTCAGCGTCAGTCTAGTAGTGTTCATTTTGTCCGGTATTTTCAGATTTAATCTAGGCCCATGTTAAATGTCCTCGTTAGTTTTTAGCATATTTAGTTAACCTTATCCTATTTAGTTTTAGCCGACTAAAAGTTTCAACATTTTAGTCTAGTTTTAGTCAAAGAAAATCTAAAGTAATTTGGTCTAGTTTAAGTTGAAGAAAATCTGAAGTATTTTAGTCTAGTTTTAGTTAATGAAAACTTAACATTTTAGCAATAAGATTATTATTAATTAACTGTACAGTGGTATTAATTTTGGCAGCCATTTTTAATTTAGTCTTAGTCTAAAATGCACATTTCAGTTATCATATTTAGTCAACCTTGTCCTGTTTTTGTTTAATCAAGTTTAAGTCAACAAAATGTAATGTATTGAGTATTTTAGTCAGGTTGTTGAAATCTTGGTCACATTTTCGTCATGCTGTCTAATGGTTAAACTGATAAAAAATGATTTTTGCTCAAAATTATAATCGTAATGATTGTTGTTTTTTGAGAAATGTACTTTTTTCATTTCAGGTATTGCACTTTCACCAGTAAGCACAAAGCAATGGAATGTGGACTCATACACATAGCTTATTTTACCTCATCTAGTGTACTGATTTATTATACTGTAGGCTTTTTACTATATAAAATAATACCAAAGACGTACACGCTACATAATGAAAACTGGTAAAACAAATGAAAAATATTGTAACAGTGAAATTCCGAATAGTAATTCCAAATTGTAATACCCTATTTTCTATTAAAACAACAGCGTTTGAGTAAGTGCATTTATTCAGCCACCACAATCGCAAACAACATAGTCAAAATCTCATGATAGAACACAGACCGGCTGACTGACACATTTACTTAGATCGCTAAACTCCAGCTCGTTTGTCAGTGTTTTCAAATTATCGTCAGCAGCGCTTCCGCAGTGAGAAGCAAGCGTGTGCGCACAGTTGCCAGATTGCTTAAAAAAAACAAAACACCAGGCAGGATTTCAACTCTTGATATCTGGCAACCGCATATGAAAGCTCGCATAGTAGAGGTGTGTAGAGCAATCTGCAATAACATTTTGTCCTCTTTTTTTGGCAAAATTAAAAGAGATTTTTGGTAACGTTTTTTATTTTTTGAATACATCTTGGTCTCGTCTTTATTCGTCAATGAAATTGCATGTTGATATAATCATAGTTATTGTTTATTCACCTTTGTCATGGTAAAAAAACTTGTCAACAAACTTCTTTCATCATAGTTTTCATCAGCAAAATTAACACTAATGCATACCTTCATAAAATTATGGTTGAACCACTGATGGACTATTTTAACAATGTCCTTACTACCTTTCTGGCCCTCGAACGTGTCAGCTGTCTATGCAGGGTCAGAAGGCTATCAGATTTTATCAAAAAATATCTCAATTTGTGTTTCAAAGATGAATGAAGGTCTTACGGGTTTGGAACGACATCAGGGTGAGTAATTAATGATTTTCATTTTGGAGTAAACTATCCCTTTAATATTATTGTTCATGTTTCACAGATCTTTTCTCAGAGAGTAAAGGAATTCTGGCACCTTTAGGTACTGACAGAAGGCAATTGGGCTTTATTTACCCTAAAACGATGAGTAAATGCATCAGAATCGGAAACGCCCCCATGCCCTCTCGTCTCACTGCCTAATGACATTGCGAATGACAAAGAATGCCTTAATAGCCTCTCTCACACAGCAGCTGAAATTGAATTTGTGGATACTTTGATTAAACCTGACAAGGACAGATTGAGTTTGACCTCTAACAAGAGGGAGACACACAAAAGAAGTGTGTTGGTGTGTGTGTGTGTGTGTTAGAGGGGGCAGATGATAAGAAGGAGCAGACAGAAAAAGGTAGACATTTACCTCAGTAATTTCTGAGCACTTAAGTGCTGGTGTTGACGTCATGAGCGGGCAAGGCTCCATTACTGTTGGGCTGTCATCCCAGAGAGTCAGATTGCTTTATAGTTACATATAACACGTCCACCACTGCAAGTACCGGAAGCAAACCAGCATGTAAAACCACCTTTCATTCAAGTTTTGTACATTCAGCTGCCTGCGCGACAGTATTTCAAAACTTGCTAGTCGGCATTTATACATACTTTCAATCTCTCATTTTGTCAATTCAGAATAGACGACAATCAAATCGGACATGGCTGTCATCTCAGGGGACGGTCCCTTGAGGTCGCATAATAATGCTGACAAGGTCATGTCAAACACACAACACAGAAAGACAGAACGACTGACGTGTCTGATTGGATTATTGACCTCTAAAAGATTAATACCCATAAACACTCAGTAATGTTCACCCCGGTGGATCTTATGATAGAAACGTGGCATTAGAAATGTAATTGTTTGCCATACTTCACAGAGTGAATCTAGCAAAATTAAAAAGAAAATTTGACTTTGAATTTGAAAAAAAACACAAGGACAGATTCTCAACCTCCTAGATCAACAATTTTGCTGGTCCTGGAACAACATTATGATCAGACGATCAGATTTGTAATGTTCAGGAATTCTTTTTTCTCTCTGATTTAAGGGGTAGTTAATGTTTAGGTTTAGGTATAGGGATTTGAAATTGTAATATTAAACAGAAAACTTAAAATTAGTGAGGTAAAAATAAATAAACAAATGATGTTAGCTTTGTCTGAAATAGTTCACCTAAATAGTGACATTTAATTCCTCCAAAGATGCATTTGGACCATGTTAGTGTATATTTTGTGCCCATAATATATATTAATTTATTAAATATTTATGTTTACCTGCACACCATATGACCATTAACCAGTGTCAGAGAACCGTAACATGCAAATGTGATGCCTAATTATTAAAACATTTATTTTGAAGTCTCAGGGGTAAAAAGAGGTGCTGAAGTCTAATTTTGTGGGGTGTGCTTTAAAATTAAATTAGAAAATTTATTTTGATCGTTATTTTAAAAATAATTTATTTTAATTTTACATTTTTATGATTTAGTTACTTGTTAGCCTTTCATTAAACTCACAAACCCCAGTTTGGGAAACCTTGATTTAATATAATGTTTAATGCACTTGATGTTATTAATTAAAATAAAAGGAATATAATTTCTCACTCTTTGTATTTTTACATCATTATGGTACAAGATTATCCTGTTTAAATCAGTGTGATAAAAAAGTTAGATTAGAGTAAGTAATTAGAAGTAATCAAAAAAGTAATCTGATTACATTACCTAAAACGTTACTACAATGGAATTTGGAATCAGTAACGGATCACAATTTATAGGAAATCTATCCACCTCCGTGCACTACTTATTACATTTTAAATATGGTAACTTGTTATCTGTAACCTATTACATTTCCGAAAACACAATTGAACGGCATTCTATAATTACCCATTTTTTTTAAAATTGTTTTGATAATTAAAAAAAAAAGTATTCTAAAACTGTTTTAATGCATCACTACTGAAAAAGACTAATAACAGGTAAACATGCCTGAGCTCAGTAGACTATAATTTAATTACTTTGATTTCTGGGTAGAAAATGAAATGAAATATCCAATATTCTTGGATATTCTTGGAAAGGCAAAACATACTAAAACGTTGGGTTTGTGTACTTAAAATAAAGCAAACCAAAAATTAATTTAATTCAGCCAACTGTAATGCAACTGCAATGTGTAAAAGAATATAAAAAAAAACAGAGATGCCTATGGGCTCACATTTAAATATGAACATCCATATCCATTTTTTTTACAGATAAATTAAAAGGTAAATGTGTGCTCTTGCAATTGCTTTCCATCCTTGTAAATACATAATGCACTAGAATCTCTTGCCAAAACTGGAGGGGGTGTTTACAGGGAAACCTCTGCAATAGAAAGATCGAAAGAATAAGAAATAGGGTTAAGAAAAGAAAAAGAACAGACCAGGAGGGAAGATCTGATGAAGGAGGTAGACATAGAGAGAGGGAAAAGAAGAATGAGAAATGCGAGAGAGATAAGAGGCGAAAAACTGCTGAGAGTTGCAGAGAAATAGAGACAGCAGAGAGAGAGGGGACTGGTGGGGAGTCCTAATAAAGGTTGAGGGAAGCCCTGGTAGTTTGGCCTTAGTCAGGGAGGGGAGTCACAGATGCCCTTGGCTGCTCGCTGAAGCAGCGCCTGTAATTACTCTGCACTCTCTTATCATTACGGGGTAAGCCGGCATCTCACAGCTATAAAGCAGCACACCACACTGTACCAGACACTCTGTCCAGAACCTCCCATACACATACACCAACAAATACACGCTCCTTGCACATACACGAAAGGTTACTTGACAGTTAACCTCTATCGATCCTGTGAACACCAGCAGGAAAACAGGGTGCGACTTTTGGCTCTGCTACAGTGTGACTGATCAAACCACGCACACATAATTGAACGAACACATGGAGGTTTTGTCTTGGTTATTGTATTTTCTGCCTGACTTTAAGAAGCTGCACTGAGCACTGCTGCATTTTAAATAAACAGCCAGAGCTCTCAATACAAACGGCTGAGGAGGACATCCCGCTCCGTACTAGAGTCCTACATTACAGTGTATGTGGTGATATCGCAAGTGGGCAAAAGATAAGCAAGAGACAAAACCGGAAAGCACCAGCAGGAACATGATTAGCATTACTGCATTTGTATCACTGTAGCTAGTGTTGGGAATATCAATGCTTGGCTAATAATGCCAACATTGCTTAATTCTGCTCTCAGAGGGGTTGGTTGTACAGAGAGGATTGTTGGTTAAGCAGGATTGTTGGTTTGTATGTTGTATGTTGGCTGTTAATTTCCCAAGTGTTTGTCACTCTCAGAAAAGCAGAAAAATAGCATGTAACAGTACGAGAATCCCTCAGCCAATCATATTAATTAAAAGTCATCGATGCGTGAGATTAAATTAGACAGAGCTAGGGGTGAAAAGGGGATCACTGTAAGCTGGGTGCAGAGATATAAAGAAAAATGAGAGGAATGAGAAGAATTGCAAATATTTTCTTTAGCAGGTCATAAGATGGCACAAACAACATTGATAATGTGCCATCTGCAACGCTGCTCTACTGGAGTATCAATAAAGTGGATAAATTTGCTACTGAAGACATAAAACAATCAAAATTGATTCTGTTTACTTAATACACATTCCTAGTCTTGTGCATGTTGAACCAAAAAAATGTTTTCATGATCTTTTATCAAAGTGCAGTAGCTTGTCCCACCTCTCAAGTGACTTCCCTGTTTCTATCTTTATTTATCGTTTCTTTTATCCTCCCACGTTCACGGAGTATAAAAGCAGAGCAGACTCATGAAGCAGACTGATCTTTCACCATGCTCTGCTCCTCACGGTTACTGTTTCTGGCTCAGAAGCTTTACAGAATATCCAACTGGAATAAATCAGAGATTTTTATGAAGAGAGCAATTTTAATAAATTTGCTGGTAAAGTGGTGTAACGTCTATGGATATTATCTATACTTGGGGTGTAATGATTTCTGAAATGCACAGCATTTTTCTCTGATGTATTTCTTAAAGGGACAGTTCACCCAAAAACGAAAATTGTCATTAATTACTCACCTTCATGTGATTCCAAATCTGTAAGACCTTCGCTCATCTTCAGAAGACAAATTAAGATATTTTTGATGAAATCCGAGAGCTTACCATGAATAGACAGCAGCGGAACTACCAAGCTCAAGGCCTAGAAAGGTGTGCAAGGACATTGTTAAAAACAACTTTATTCAACAATTTCTTCTCTTCAATGTCAGCCTTCGCCCACATTTTCATAAGAGTACTTGATGTGTGGTGCTGCTGACGCAGGAGCCAGTGTTCTGACATACAACGTCCATTTCTGTATAATCTGCTTCAAATAAGTAGAGTTTGGGCAAAAAAATTGTAAGTCATCCTCTCTGTCAAAATCTTCAGACATGTTTACGAAGACTGTGTATGTCTTCTTCTGCTTGTAAACAAGGCTCTATGTCAGAGTGCCGGCTCCTGCGTCAGCAGCACCACAAGCATACATCGTGGCTCTCGTGAACATGCATCTAAGACTGACACAGAGAAGAAATTGTTGAATAAAGTCGTTATTTTTGTTTTCTTTGCGCACCAAAAGTATTCTTGTCGCTTCATAACATTACAGATAAACCAGTGATGTCACATGGACTATTTTAATAATGTCCTTACTACCTTTCTAGATCTTAAACGTGTCAGTCGCATTGCTGTCTAAGCAGGGTCAGAAAGCTCTTAAGATTTCATCAAAAATATTTTAATTTGTGTTCTGAAGATGAATGATGCTCTTACAGGTTTAGAGTGACAAGAAGGTAAGTAATGAATTTTAAATAAAGTGACACAGTGACAGTAATTATAAAAAATGGTATAGACTGTAAATCTGGCAAATGCTTAGAAAAGTCAAGTCTCATTTGATATTACTTTAGAAAATTGGGAGTGTAAACTCAACTCTAATAGATTTGATATTGTCCCAATCTCCAAACAGGCATTTTAACACTTCTAAAAGTGCTACTGAAATAACTCCCAAATAGAGTTAAAAACAACTCCACATAGAGCTAAAGTTGACCTTCAATAACTGAGGAATACCCGTGCAGTCTAACACTAGCCAGAATTGAATCCCATGTAGTATACTGAGTTAGAAGCAAAACTATTCATATTTCACACATATGGTAACTTCAAAATGATTACATTACCTAAAATGTGTAATGTAATGGATTATGTTATATATATGTATATTTCCGTAAACACAACTTCAAAAAAAAAAAAAAAAAACAAATGCCAAAAAAACTATTTAATTACCAATGATAAACAGTACAAACACAAATTTATTGGCACATAGGTAATTATGAAAATGTTCAAGTTTTAAACCACTTCCTGACCTGTTAAATCACTAACTCACCTCTCAGTTCTTTTATTCCTGATGTCTGCCGCTGTGCAACTATAAAGTTCCTCACTGTATGATGTGCTGAATATGAAGCGAGCTTTGAAGAGTTTGTCACTGTCGAAAAAGCTTGTATTTTGCTTTTAATTGCCTTCTTGTCCACAATGATGTAGAGTTTCTGGATACTCTGTTTGTGTTTTCTAATGCAGAGCAGGAAAGGCTGGAAGGACACAATGGTCTGAATGTCTGTATAAACCTGTAAAGAAAGTAAATAACATTGTCTAAATTCAAATTCTTGCAACAAATAAAGCAAGACTCCATCAAACTAGACTTCTATTTCCAAAAAAAAAAAAAAAAAAAAAAAAAAAAAATACATAAAGGCACATTGTACAATTAAAAATACCTTCAGAGACCTTAACAAATGCCTCAGGAGAAACAATTTCTGCTGTCCTATTGTGACCTTTTGTAATTGGAGGAATAGCAGCAAGATAACAACCTCAACCTAGAATATACATTAAAATATCTGTCGAAAAATGTTAAACATATAAATAAAAGCAAGAAAAAGTTTACCTTGCCACAATCACTTTCTCCTTGGGCAGATGTATTGAGCTAATCAATATATATGCTAGTCGTATCCTTGGTATCTTGCAGTCTCAATAAAGTTCCACTTTTTAAAGAGCTCCCTGACAACCTCCAAAGAGCATCACGATGTTCTGGTTAATCTTGCATATATGATAAAGTACTGAATCAATGCATTATTCAAGTGTACAATAGGTTATGCATAAAGTTATAATACTTTTATTCAAATAAACTCTAATCATGAGCTGATGAGTTGAATAAGCCTTGCTAAAACATGCAGTGATGGGTTACTCGAGGACTAGGAAATGCGGCCTTAAAAAAGACAAAAGTTTGCAATGCCTGCAGATTTCCATGCTCCCTTTTATCACTTAGTGGCAGTCAATTCACCTCTGTCAGGTGGAAAGCCAAACATTTCTGACGCTGCAAAAAGTAAGATTAGCCAGATCAAAATTTTGATTTTGATCAACTTTAAAGACTACTGCATTAGGCAAAAATGCTCCCATGAATATTTTGCAGTTCATCTAAAGTGTATCACAGAACCTACCTGCTTGTATTTATCATAGCCCCCGATCAGTTTGTCAGCCCCTCTTGCAAATGAGTTTTAAAATGTGCATAGTTTTGATTCCAGTTTTACAATACTAAATACAAATATCTTAAGAGAAACAAAGATTGCAGGTTTTAAAACTTACTGCAAAATGCCACATCAGTTATATATATATATATATATAAAAAAAAAAAAATTAAAAAAAATAAAATAAACAAAAAAAGACAAATACTTAGTTTGTATACTCAAAACAATACTGAGGTGTAGCTTGTGAGCTGCAGATTCAGTTTCTAAAAATCAAGAGTAAACTTTAATTTTATGGACATCTGTGACTGCTTGTTAAGCAAGTTATATTACATAGCTCAAGCCATAACATTAATGACTATAGAAACAATTATTCAAATAAAATGTAGCTTAAAAAGCTCTCTGGAAAATAACGCTTTTATAAGGTTTGTTGTTAGTTACAGGTAATATTTCTACCTGAGGTACAGCAACTAGCACCCTGATTACTCACCTACCTGTACATGTTCTAGAAGTGTTTATTTGAACGCTAAGAAAACGTAATCAAGTTCGTTCTTTGACAAGTATATTGAGGCATTTTACAAAACCGAAACGTTAATTAGAAAGACGATATTACACAGTGTCAATAGAGCATCTTACCGTTTTTACTGAGGTAAAATCCCGCCCATTTTTCAGGCTAATGTCTTTCAAGAAAAAAAAAAAGACTGATATTTAGATATAAATATTATATTAGAGTGCATAAATAGGCAGATGTATTTTACACAAAATGCTATTATATGTCATAATACAGGTATATTTCCTTAAATGGACAATATCCATGCACTCTCCACAGAAATCTTACGCATTAACTAGGAGGAGTGATGCTCAAACTGTCAATAAAACTTTTATTTTAATGTTGCTTAATTAATTGTTAATTTTAAAACCTACTACTACTGAACTTAAGGTTAAAAAAATATACAAAACCTTATTTTCACATGAACATTACTGGATGATTCCTGAAGCAGTTCAGTGCGTCATGATCAGGATGATTCGTCAGAAATCGTAAGGTCTCTTTGAATGATTCGCTAAAATAATCATTTGCTAATGAATCGTTCAACACTGGTACTGTACTGTACATTTGTGTGTATGTTTCTGGGCACAGGAATGATACAGGCTTATCACAGATTTCTAACAGTTTTGTTTTACACCCTTTTGTACATTCAATTCAGATTTCGAAGGTATTCACTCGAGGCACCGGAAAGCGTTGCAGGAAACACTTACAGTAAGCGAAAACTAAAACGTTTTGTTTACTCTTTGACCCTTTATTTTGTTAACTGTTTAACAAAGTAAAGGTGCTTTGTTCCCCATTTAATGACCAATGCTTAATCAATACTTAAATGAAATGATGATAATGAAATTAAATGTTAATAATACTGATTTGCATTGGAGCAAATGTAAGTGTCCTTGCTGATGCTTCATTGCTTGATTTAGAAATAAGACTACATAGTTAATTCAGATTCAGAACATGTATTTCTCAATAGTTATTTAGAAATGTATAAAAGGAAGAAATTTCAGTTCAGTATGTAACCAGTAGTGCCCAAGCAACAACGTTTTACCATATTTTGGATAATTCCTGTTAAAATACTGTTTAGCTGTATAGCTCATTGGACTGAAAAGAGCAATGGTGTGTATGACAGTAATAAAATGGCAGATGGGAACAGTTGCTATTAAAATGGGATTGATCCATAACGCTTAGCGAAGAGATAGCTGAACTGAAGTGTAAAAGTTGTATTATGTGTAACATACTGTATATATTCCAGGGAGGGATAAAAAGATAAAGATAAAAGCCTGATAGGGAACATGCATGCAGTAGATTAACACAACATTATGTAACATGGTATAAAGTGCACTGTTATACCCAGTGCAAAATAATGGCTGGCATATGGACCAAAAACTTACTGCCGATAGGAATAGTTCACTTAAAAATAAAAAACGTCATAATTTACTTACCTTCATATTGTTCCAAATCTAAAGCCATTTGGAGTTTTCTACCATTAAAATTGTATTGTTGTTCATTTCATTACATTTCAAGCTTCTGAAGTCTTCTGAACTACAATACATTTGATAAACAGTTTTGTGAGGAACAGACCAAAACTGAAGTCTTTTATACACTGATAATTTATTCATTGATTCATAAACAAATCATATAGCTTCAGAAGACTTTGCAGATCTTATGGCTCCCTGTTATGATTTTTTATGCTACATTTGCATCCTTGAAAGCATCAACACGATGTCACAGTTCTTCAGAATTCTCTTGGAAGAAAGAAAATCATATGTTTTGGTACTGCGAGATAACTGTGTAGAGATGAGAAGCTGAAAGACAAATAATGAAAGATAAAATAAATCCAAGATAAACAGAATTCGAGCATTTATTTCTCCAGTAGCAGCTTCCAGTCGCTTTGCTAAATCCTGGCAAACAGTATTTCATCCAGTGCATGTTAGTCTGAATGAAAGCGAGAGAATAAAAGCTGGTGGCTGGTCCTCACAGGCAGGATTCGGCACAGCACACCAGCCGTCATTTGCTGTATCTCCAGCGTGGAGTTGGCAGCAGCTCAGTGATTTCTGACAAAATTACCATCTGTAACAGTCTGGAACTGGACACTGCACACTGCCACTCCCCACACACACCTCACCTCCACCGGATAAACAGCACCCAGGGGGGAAATCAGAGCGGTCACCCGCTTTCTTTTTTCTTTTTCTAAGATTTTTACACAGAGGGGGATTTCTTTCTAATACAGTTCTTTGTAATCCAGCTCCCAGAATAGCACATTTCAATACTTTTTCTCCCTTTTTCATTAGTTTCATTCCTTTCCATTCTCATTTTATGAAAATCTCAACATGGCAAAAAGCATGTGCATAAATATAAAGCTCCATAATACTTGGTTAGCCAATCATATAAGCCGTAAATGCCATGTGACTACTCTCAAGCCCCAGGCAAATGGCATGGTGACTAACTACGCAAATCCACACACTCTAGTATCACTATATATCGAGAGCAACCCACCAGTTACTTGTGTTCCTACTCAGGGCTAATTTAGTACAAAATGTCATGCAGCATTAAATGCTGCTAAACACCATGTTGGCGTGTGTATCTGTGTGTTCTGTCGCTTTGCTGTGTCATGCTGGTTTTTGGATGTGGTGTTGAAGAGCCGTGATAGCCTCGGTTCCCGCAGTTTAACAGTAGCGTGGGATGGTGTTCACAACCCGGTGCTTTATGTTGATACTCTAAAGTGAATCATCAGTGTCGCCGTTCCAGTGGAGGGCAGCTGAGATTCTGATTAGCCCTGTCATGCTTCAGCTGTCTATCAAATGAGGCTGTTAGTGTATACTTTATGCCTGTCCAATACACATAGAGCCATCTTCTCTAATGAAATTATGTCATATGCATCCCTTCCCCCACCACACTTGGCAAATAATCACTTGTTTCCCCCTTTGGTTGGATAATGCATTACATTCTTGGTGGAGAAAGACTAAGAATCAAAGGATATTAATCAGACATACTGTAATCAGGAATTTTGTGTCATATAAATGACCAAGTAAATTAATAGGAAACTCAACATTGTAAGGTTGTGATGTCCAGATGAAAGAGGATGGAAAGCAAGCATTTTGCGGTATTTTTGTAGTTAAAGGATAAGTCCACTTCCAAAAGAAAGATTTGCATATAATGTACTCACCCCCTTGTCATCCAAGATGTTCATATCATTCTTTCTTCAGTCATTAAGAAATTATGTTTTTTGAGGAAAACATTTTTGCATTTTTCTCCATATAATGGAGTGATATGGTGCCCCGATTTTAAACTTCCAAAAAGCAGTTTAAATGCGGCTTCAAACGATCACGGCTGAGGAAGAAGGGTCTTATCTAGCGAAACGATCGGTTATAGAACTCAAGACAGTTAGGGTATGTTGAAAAACTCCAGTCGTATTTTCTCCCTCAACTTCAAAAATCATTTCAAAATCATCCTACATCGCTGCAGAAGTTCCGATCCAGTCTTTGCAATGTGAATATGCAAAGAAGATCAAACACTCTTAACAAAAAAGGTAAAACAACGATATAGGACAATTTAGAAGTTGAGGGAGAACATGAGATGGGAATTTTTCGACATACCCTAACTGTCATGAACCAGAAGCACAGAATTTTTTTTTTTTTTTTATGAAAATAACAGATCGTTTCACTAGAAAAGACCCTTCTTTCTCTGTTTACAACCGCATTTGGGATCGTTTGAAGCCGCATTTAAACTGCATTTTGGAAGTTCAAAATCGGGGCACCATATCAGTCCATTATATGAAGAAAAATGCTGAAATGTTTTCCTTAAAAATCATAATTTCTTTACGATTCAAGAAAGAAAGACATGAACATCTTGGATGACAAGGGAGTGAGTAAATTATTTGTAAATTATTGTTTTGGAACTGGACTTCTCCTTTAATGGTATTGTTGGAAAGTAGTTCTATTGCAGTATTTTAGTCATATTTGTTATATATAACATTAGTTTTATAGTCAGCTAATGAAAAGCTAATGACTCAACCTTTGTGGTTTGCTTTACGAAAATTCATTATCTGCTAGGTAACATGCATAAATAAATAATACAGGTTGTGTAATGTGATGCAGGTGTATTCCCTAATGCTTACCCACCTGTACAGCAGAAAAAAGGGCCTTTTTGGCAACTTTTTAGTTTTTAATGTAAATGTGTGGCATATCATATTTGAGTGTTTAATCAGTTTCAGGCACTTTTTGTTCCAGCGTTTGACATTTATTAAAACTGACAGACCTTTAACAGATTTTTTTTTTCTTTTTGTTTTATGAAAGTCAGATTATATATATATATATATATATACACACACACAGTCAAAAGGTTTTTAGGAGGAAGATTTTTAGAAACAGAATTATTATTATCAATGTTTAAAACAGTACATTTTTGATGAATAGAAAGATCCAAAGATCAGCATTTATCTAAAATAAAGAGCTTTTGTATGAAACCTAAAAAAATCTACTCAGCTGTTTTCAACATAATAATAAATGTTTTTGAGCAGTAAATCAGAATATTAGAATGATTTCTGAAGGACCATGTGACTGAAGCTATGATGCTAAAAATTCAACTTTGAAATCACAGGAATAAATTACATTTTTAAATATATTCAAATAGAAAGCAGATATTTTAAAAAGTAAAAATATTTTAAAATTGTACCATTTTGTTGCACTTTGGATTAAATAAATGCAGGCTTGGTGAGCAGAAGAGACATATTTGAAACATTACAAATCTTACTGTTCAAAAACTTTTGGCATTTTTATTACATTTTAAAACAATAGTTATCTAAACAAAGAAAGCAATGAGAATAATAATGATTTAAATATTTAAATTGTGAAAAACATACATATTTTTAATTTTGACAACAGATTTTGGCATTATGTCCATCATAACAAATTATTTTGTCTACATTTAGTGTACTTTGTTATCAATGAGACAACAACTTGAGATAAATTATTTGTGTGAAGTAAAATCAAGGTAAATATCACATTTTTGTTGTGCATCATTTACAGTTAAGTTGTAATTTTGCAGATTACCTGAAAAGTGTGAATAAATTAAATGTTTAAAAGGTCATTTCTACCACAGTGCTATCAAATACAGTACATAATTTGAAATATGCTAAAAAAAAAAAGACACTGTGGTGCAAATGTTTATGACATGCATGACAGAAGAATTTCTGTCATAATTTTAGCATGTACACAGTCTCTTGGACATTTTAGGTGACAGTTAAAATTGTGAAAGTGTTAAAAGTGTGTTTCATTGAAGCATAGTTGAAAAAACACCCAACTCACCCGACTGCTCAATTCGGAAGTAGGAGCTTCCCATGTGTACTTGAAAGCAGAATAATTTCCTATTCCTACCAATGCTTCTTGCTGATCTTAGACCAGAGATAAAACCACAGCAGCAAAACTAACACATACACAATCAGACACACACAAACCTGAGCTTTGCAACCTCTTTGTGTCAGTGGAATTTTTATCAGGATTTGCGTGGGTGAAATCAATACAAGCTTTTACCGGGTCTTGGGAAAAGTTCAGCAAATTCCACCACAGTCCTCTGCACCGCTAAAGGTGTCGTGACAGCAAAGACAAATGAAAGGCCACACACACACTCAACAACACACACTCACTGTACAGGTGAGAAAAGATCTTCATATCCAATTGCGATTGGTTTTAAGCATATAATTACTACAAAGAAGTTCTCAGTTCATTTATATTTGACATGATTGAAGACTCACTGTCTTTTTAACCCACCAGCTTGTTATTTATACAATACAAACCTTTAACTAATATCCTTTGCAGTGAAAACTCATAACAAGCCAGCCTATCCCTCTAGATAATCGCTTTTAAATTACTCTTTTCCTTGAGAGATTTCTTTCATTTGAATTTGACTGTGGGGGACGAATCAGTTAGTCCTAAGAAACTGTTCTTAGCATGGTCACCACATTTACCACAGCTGTTTTTGGGAACTAGCCTGTTTACAAGCAACTTTCTGTTTAGCTTTTCTTTCACTTGTTTTTAAAATGAACACAAAGTAGGCCGGAGGGACTCTGCTAATAAAACATTCAGCTTTTGTTCTCCTCTAGTCTCATAAATAAACGTGGAATGTGAGTAAATCTTTTATAGAGTAGCAAACACATTTTATTCGCCAAAGTCCTGTAGTGACCAAAGCTCCTCTAAAAATAAAGATGAGGTGATTGTCAATACAGTAACGGTGAAGCATTCAAAGTAAAGTGGTCACAGGGAATACGAGAGCAAATGTCGTCTTCAAGCAGTTGTACATGAGTATGTTTAAATGTCAAGTGAGTTATGAATGTTAAATGTTCATGACTAATGCATTATCTGAGGCTTTTGAAAGGTGGTCTATTCTGATCTGACCCTTTAGGTCTTTAAGGCATCTTCATGTGCAGAAGGAACAGCTGTGCTCTGGATAGTGATGCTAAATTAGTCAGTTGTTCTCAACTTGTGGGTCGTGGCCCAAAAATGGGTCGCAGGTCTGTTCTTATGGCGTCGTAGACAGTTGGGAAAAACAATGACACATGCAAAAACCCCTTACTTTATAAATGTTTCATTAGCATGGGAAAATAAATAGACTTTTGAACTTTTAAAAGAGATGTCTTTTGTTGTTAACATCAAAATTGAGCATCCAACCAAATGCTGTTGTATTTTGGCAGAAATTCATCTGCCACCTCTTAGAAGCTAGTCAGATCAGGCCAACATAGACAGTTTGCTTCACACAAGTTCTATCTATCTATCTATCTATCTATCTATCTATCTATCTATCTTTCTATCAAATGTAAATTCATGTACCAGTCACATTTTCTTTGTTAAATAAACATTACACTATCAGAAAAAGAGAGAACAATTCGATTCTGTTTTATATTTTTACATTAACAATGTAATCTATATTCTGTTTATTAAAGCCAAGTATGAATCTCATCAAGTTAATGTTTTTAAGCATTTTACCTTTATTCCAAATGAATAACTCAAGGCATTAACAATTTAAACAATATATATATATTTTTTTATAGATTTATTTTTGGGCTTTTTTATGCCTTTATTTGGACAGGACAGTGTAGATAAGACAGGAAAACATTGGGTAAAGAGAGAGAGGAGTGGGATCGGCAAAGGACCACGAGCCAGGATTCGAACTCGGGTCACCGTGAGCGCAATCACACTGTATGTTGGTGCACTAACTGCGAGGCTATTGGCGCCGACAATTAAAACAACATATTTTAACTGTGAACTTATGTTCATCTATACTTTTCTTAATAGTTAACTTTTGACTATTTAAAGATTTACTTTAAAGATTTCGCCAAGCCGATTATTCACTAAAAACTTCCAAATATTTTGTTTTCAGGCCACTTTAAGTCTTATTTTAACATAGCAAAGTGGTTATATCTAAGTGTGTGAGTTATTTAATGACTTTTTTTAAATTAGTCTTCTCATTAACGCCATTATATTGTTTATTTAGACTGATTTGCGAACGTGGAACACGCACGAACACGAGGCGGGATTTATCGCATGAATCAATCACAGTCAAGCGTAACCAGTCATATCCAATCATATTGCGATGGAGGCATTGCGTCCTCTCACGTGACTTTGCCCCATTCATTCTCAATTACCCCCCACCAAACCCAGCGCATGCTTTAGGGGGTCTGTTAAAACTTAGTGGGCTCAGGGGAGGCAAATGAGATGCGGATTCCCGCTGTAACTTTACCCACTTGTGTAGCTGTTGGAAAGTGTTTCTTTAGAAAAACGAGTGATTTATACACTTTTATTGTCATATTTTGTAATATTTGTGTTACGTTTTAAGGAGGAACTGCCTCCCTTGCCTATATATAAGAACCGAAATATATTATATACAGTGGCATGCGAAAGTTTGGGAAGCCCTTGCAGAATCTGTGAAAATGTGAATAATTTTAACAAAATAAGAGAGATCATACAAAATGCATGTTATTTTTTATTTAGTACTGTCCTAAGATATTTTACATAAAAGATGTACATATAGTCCACAAGACAAAAAAAATAGCTGGAATTATTAAAATCACCCCCTTCAAAAGTTTTGGGGGTGGGGGGGGTGAAAACTTTTTGAATTTGAAGATCAAGGTACATTGTACTTAATTTGGCTTCCGGGAAACATGCAGGTATCTTCTGTTGCTTCCGAAGGGTAGTACTAAATGGTAATATATATATATATATATCAACAAAATAAGAAAAATTTGGACATCTTTATCCTGTTCAAAATTTTTCACCCCCCCGGGCTCTTAATGCATCATGTTTCCTTCAAATATGCAAAAGATGCTGGCAAACTGAAGAATCTGCAGGACCTGGAGGATTTTTCTAAAGAACAGTGCTCAGTTTAACTGTTCAGAACAAACAAGGGACTCATGAACAACCATCACAAAACAAACAAACAAAAAAAACAGTCGTAGATCATCCAGGTAATCACACACAGTATTAAGAATTAAGGGTTTACAAACTTTTGAAAGGGGTTATTTTAATAATTTCAGCTATTTTTTTTATTTTTTTTGTCTTGTGGACTATATGTCAACATCTTTTATGTAAAATATATTACTTAGGACAGTACTAAATTAAAAATAACATGCATTTTGTATGATCTCTCTTATTTTGTTAGAATTATTCACATTTTCACAGATTCTGCAAGGGGCTCCAAACTTTCGCATGCCACTGTATAACTTAGCTGAGAGACTAAATTTGCCTATAGACAAAATATTTCTATCATTTATCCTGTTATTTTATGACTTGCTAATCATTCCACATCACTGGGTTTATGCAGCTTATAATAAGATTAGTAAATTATGATTTATTTAATATATATATATATGTATATATATATATATATATATATATTATGATACACTTGATGTCTTGAAACAAAACCAGTTAACAGACACTAAATTAATCATCATAGAGGAAAGATCTAATTAATTTATGCAATTCAGACCGATTCTTTTGGTTTCAAATAATTGTAGTTCACTCTAATTAAATTTACCTTTTAGCTATCAATAGGTTGCGTGTTCCTTTGTTCGGGGGGAAATGTATGAATTTCATTGCATTAGCTGGCAAAATATCAATCCAAATGGCAGCTGCAACTGCAAGCAAATTTTCTCATAGCTAACTTTTCCTAGTCATTTTGCAATTACTTTTTACCAAATGGTCCCAGGGAGATTTTTAATGGAAGTATGAAATCAGTTCCCCTCAAGATGTCCTAGCAAAGTAACCACAGGTATTAATAGTTAATGTGATGAAATACATGTCCAAAAAGGTTTGGCTACCAGAACGTGTCGCAGTACGTTTTGTATTTTAAAATATGTTGTATAATTTTAAACCTGTAACACCTCTTGTTAAATGTTTTCTTGTTGTAAAGTGTTAAGTTTCTAAGTTTCTATAAAAATAGTTTTTTTTTAAACCAAGAATTTAATATTTTATCTAAACGCCATGTGATGTAAAGCTGAAGTTTAAGCATGATTGCTCCAGTCTTCAGTGTCACATGATCCAGAAATCAGTGTAATATGCTAATATGCTCAAGAAACATTTCTGTTGAAATGTCGAAAACAGTTTTTGCTGTGTAATACTTTTGTAGAAACCATGATACATTGTTTGTCAGGATTCTTTGATGAATAGAAAGTTCAAAACAACTGCATTTATAAATGTTCTGTCACTTTTGATCAATTTAATGTGTCTTTTGCAGAATAAAAGCATTCATTTTTTTTTAAACAAACAAACAAACAAACATTTGTGTATTTAATGGAAATAAATCGTTTTCTTCCATGTGTACCAAAGGAAGAACTGAATTCCATGTCATATTAAAATGTCCACAACATTGCAGCATGACCTGTGTAGCATCAGTAACTGCTGACAATGGATAGACTCTGTGTCATTTTTAATGAAGTCGTGCTCGTATAGGTCAAGCTGTGATGTTTTCTCCCTGGACTAACATTGTGTCCCTGTGTTTGTGTTTTATCTCTGCAGAGCCACAGCTAAAAGGCATCGTCACCCGTCTGTACAGCCAGCACGGCTACTACCTGCAGATGCTGCCGGATGGCACCATGGACGGCACAAGGGACGAGAACAGCTGCTTCTGTAAGCGCGTGTTCTTTCTCACTCGTTATTCACGCCTGACAGGCGCGGTGTGACCTCTGGTTGGTCACTTGTAGAAACTATTGAGGTGTGTCTGCTTGTGTCCGTGCCTGTGACCGCTGGACTTCTTCTGATGTTCATGTCGTTCATTCCGTCAGTCTTACAGTCTCCTCACGTACATGTTCTGTCTGTCTGTCTGCTGTAATTAATTTGAGAGCCCAGTGTTGGCATATGTCCGGTATGTCAGGCCTAAGGCCAGGTGTATAACACTTAGCCCATGGTCACTGGTGCCACTCTAAGGGATTCACACTCAGCAATATGATTGAAGATCTCATGCCGCAGCATTAATATTTGTCTGGACAAGAATTGAGGAGCCTAGCCATAGCAGATAATTAGAAGAGAATGTTTTTAGTACTGTCTAGAGTTTTTAAACAAATCGCTTTGAATGATTCAATAACACATTCATAAAAAAGGCTGCATCTGAAATCACCCTACTCTCTTAGTAGGTACTTTGTTGACGCTAAAAAGTATGTTTTAAATCAGGGGCGCCCAAACTTGGTCATGAAGGGCCAAAGTGTTGCGCAGAGCTCCAACTTGCCTCAACACACCTGCTGGGAAGATTGTAGCATGCCTAGTAAGAGCTTGATTAGCTGGTTCAGGTGTGTTAAATTGGGGTTGGAGCTAAACTCTGCAGGACACCGGCCCTCCAGGACCAAGTTTGGGCACCCCTGTTTTAAATAGTTTGAATGTATGTAGTACAAATTTAATCTGCACATACTAAATTCATTTTGTCATTGTCATGTGGGCCACCAGTGTCAGTTGTGTTACTTTACTGCCATTCACAAATCTTCTCCTGTGACCAGGGTTGCCAGGTTTTCACAACAAAACCCGCCCCATTGCTACTCAAAACCAGCCCAAAACTAATCCAGTCACACTTCAATGTGGGGGTCCCTCTGTAAAAATCACATTCAGGGGGGTAAAATAGGCATTTTTAAAGGGGTTGCCCTGTTAAAAGTTGCATTCCAGTGGATAAATATGATGTTATTGGGGTCGTTTAAACCCACATTGCAAAAATAAAATGTCTGTGAGCAAAACACAGTGTTTCGTTGCTGAATGAATCTGTGTTTTTAAACAAATCGCTTGAGTGAATGATTCAATAACCCATTCATAAAAAAGGCTCTCTCAGTAGGTACTTTGTTGATGCTAAAAAGTATGTTCTAAGTCGGGGTGCCCTAACTCGGTCCTGGAGGGTTGGTGTCCTGCAGAGTTTAGCGCCAAGTTGCCTCAACACACCTGCTGGGAAGATTGTAGCATGCCTAGTAAGAGCTTGATTAGCTGGTTCAGGTGTTTAATTGGGGTTGGAGCTAAACTCTGTAGGACACCAGCCCACCAGGACTGAGTGTGGCACCCCTGTTCTAAACAGTTTGAATGTATGTAGTATGAATGTAATCTGGACATACTACATTAATTTTGTCATTGTCATGTGGGCCACCAGTGTCAGTTGCGTTAGTTTACTGCCATTCACAAATCCTATCCTGTGACCAGGGTTGCCAAGTTTTCACAACAAAATGCGCCAAAAAGCTACTCAAAACTAGCCCAATTGCATTTCGGTTGGACGGTCCACCAGTTAAAAATCATGCTCCGGGGGTAAAATACGCTTTTTTGGTGGGGTTCCCTTGGTAAAATCTGTATTCCAGGGGATAAATATGATGTTATTGGGATCGCTTACACCCTCATAGCAAAAACAAAATGTCTGTGGCCAAAACACTATGTTTCGTTGCTAAATGAATCTGTGTTTTTGAACAAATCACTTGAGTGAATGATTCAGTAACCCATTTATAAAAAAGGCTCTCTCAGTAGGTACTTTGTTGATGCTAAAAAGTATGTTCTAAATTGGGGTGCCCAAACTCGGTCCTGGAGGGCTGGTGTCCTGCAGAGTTTAGCTCCAACTTGCCTCAACACACCTGCTGGGAGGATTCTAGTATGCCTAATAAGAGCTTGATTAGCTGGTTCAGGTGTGTTTAATTGGGGTTGGAGCTAAACTCTGCAGGACACCGGCCCACCAGGACTGAGTTTGGGCACCCCTGTTCTAAATAGTTTGAATGTATGTAGTATGAATGTAATCTAATTGCGTTTCAGTAGGGGGTCCCCCAGTTAAAAATCACACTCCGGGGGATAAAATACGTTTTTTTCGGTAAGGTTCACTTGAAATTCGTATTCCAGGGGATAAATATCACACTATTAGGGTCACTTAAACCCGCAGACATGAAAAACAACCTGTAGCAATAGTGTTAAAGTAGCCCAATTCCACGGGAAAACCCGGGACTTGACAACACTGCCTGTGGCCTCATGGGATAGTAAATTGTCTACTGGATGCACACTTCAAATTCTTGCCATCATAGTAGTAAGTCATCTGGGTAGCTTTCATCTACTGTTTTATGAATACTGTGAATTTGGACATGCTAGTCCTTTTGCATACTGTTTTTCACCTACTATATAGTAGATAAGTATGCAATTTCAGTTGTAGCCACAGTGACTTGTTCCTTTTCTGAATGAATCAGCTGTTTTAAACAAAATGTTTGAATCAATGGCACAGCGACTTGCTACGACTTATTGGCGGTTTTATTTTAATCTTTTTTCATTTATTTTATATCTGCATTATTTATCCTTTTGATCTTTCATTCAAAAAATTCACAAAATTCTAACCTATCATTGAGGTAAAACAATGGAAAGTGGGAGAAAATCTGACTATCAAATAAACGTTTTTCTTTAGTTCATGTTGGCCACAATTATTGGCAACCAATTATTGCAACAGCTCAGAGTTTTCTTCTGTAATTCCTGATGAGTTTGGAGAACACCTGACAAGAGATCAGAGACCATTCCTTCATACAGAATCTCCCCAGATCCTTCAGATTCACAGCTCCATGTTGGTGCTTTTTCTCTTCAGTTCACCCCACTCATTTTCTATAAAGTTCAGGTCAGGGAACTGGGACAGCAATAGCAGAAGCTTCATTTTGTGCTCAGTGACACATTTTTGTGTTGCTTTTGATGTTTGTTTTGGATCATTGTCCTGATGGAAGATTCAGCCACGGCCCATTAAAAGATTTCTAACCGAGGCAGTCAGTTTTACAGTTTTTATCTGTTGGTATTTGATAGAATCCATCATACCATGTATCTGAACAAGATGTCCAGGACCTCCAGCAGAAAAATAGGCCCACAACATTAATGATCCAGCAGTATATTTAACCATGGACATGGGGTACTTTTTATCCTTGTTTGTGCCAAACCTATCTGGTGGGTTTGCTGCCAAAAAGCTCTTTTTTAGTTTTATCTGACCATAGAAGCCAATCCCGTTTGAAGTTTCAGTTGGTCTGACAACTGAATATGCTGGAGTTTGGATGAGCGAGGAGGTTTTTTCTTGAAACCCTCCCAAACAACATGTGGTGGTGTAAGAGGTTTGATTTTTTTAGGCTTTCTGCTGTGCTCCTTGGAGAGTCTTTGGCCACTCAAACTCGCCTCCTCACCGAGCAATATAGACACACGTCCTCTTGGTTTATTGGAATTTCTTAATTATTGCTACTGATTATTAAACTATATACTTTGGTTTTACTCCTTGTGATGGATGATTAAAGGAATTTGGCCTTTGTGTTCCTCATATTTATAATCCTGTGGAACAGTAAGTCATAGCTTGACAATTTCATGCTCCTAGTCACCCTGGTCTGCTAAAAATGTTGATTATGAATGGGAATATACTTCAGAGATATTTTACTCATAAGAATAATTGTGGCCAACATGCATTGGAGAAAAACATTCATTTATCATAATGTTATTTAAGCATAATGTGAGTTTCCCCCCACTTTCAATCGTTTCACTTCAATGAAAGGTTAGTATATTATATATATATATTTTAAATTAAAGATCAAAAAGATAAACGATGCAGATTTATTTTCACAGCCGCCTTTGCTCATATTTACCAAGGGTGCCAATATTAGTGGAGGGCACTGCATATGTGACTACTGTAACAATGTCCTTACAGCCTTTTTGAGCCTTGAACGTGTCAGTTGCATTGCTGTTATGCAGGGTCAGAAAGTTCTCAGATTTCATCCAATTTCATACAGGTTTGGAACAACATAAGAGTGAGTAGGTAATGACAGAATCTTCATTTTTAACAGTGTAGAGTATGCATGTGTTCTGGAGTCAACCAAAGATTTTGGTATTGTGACGCATTTGTGCCATTCTGGTCAAGTCAATTTTTCTGTACAGGTTCAGCCTGAGGCCACAGGGGTACAGTGTTGTATTTTATGTTGAGTCACCATAACATGCTGTTCATGAAGGGGAAGAGACAGTGAAGGAGAGAGAAAAACATGCCAACGAGAGCAGACATGTGATGCGTCATGAGTTCTTGTGCCTTTTGTAGCTCTGTGTGAGTTTTTTTGAGTGTACGAGTAACGGATTGAGAAGTATTTTATTGGGATGGCAGTTGTCAGGGTGCACAAGTGTAGCACATTCCTGCCTGGGTTGTCAAGGACTAGCTTACATGTCACGCTTGTCTATTGAAATGACTGTCACACATATTAAATAACCATAAGGCTGCAGCATCCCATGAACGTTGTGACAGGGCGTTCTGACGTGAATCCTAAACACTTCCCACCCAATGAGCTGAATTTGATGGCGCTAAATTGTTAAGATATGTCCGACACCAATTAGATACTGTCATATATGTGTCAAACTCCAGCAGGAAATCTCACTGTAGACTAATTGCAGAAATATTTACCCAGTGTTCTCTCAGCCTGTGCGGGAATATCTCTCTCCCTCTCATTGCCTTTTATTTTGCATGGTTTTATCTTCTGTTATCTCTCAGAAGCATTAACTGTGTGATGTTCCTTGAATGATCCATATCAAACACAATCCATCTTTCTATCAAGGACAACAGACGTAGGACAGATAGTCCCTCCTGTATACCTTCCCCCACCTCACGCCATTATCTTTTCCATCCCTGTCAGTTTTACATCTGCTCTTCTGTGTCGCTCTCGTCTTCATCTCTGTTATCCTGTTTCATCCTATGTCACGTTGTCCCTAGTCTCACAAAGCCAGGCTTGTGACTTAAGGCAAAAAGGTTGTCATTGCAGCTTATTCTACCCGAGAACCGCCCACTTAGAAATGCAAAGAAAGTTTGATTGACATCTAAAGCAACCAAATACTGTTAGGTGTTTAATCTAATTCTCTGAGCATGGATTTCTCTGATTTCATTCCACAGCACAGTTCAACTTGATTCCTGTGGGTCTGCGGATAGTGGCAATTCAGGGCGCGAAGACTGGCTTCTACCTGGGCATGAACAGCGAGGGATACCTGTACACCTCCGTAAGTGACTGAATGCTCTTTTAAGGATTGATGATTATCATAATTAGTATCATTATGCCGGTGTCCTCCAAGTGTCTCCACAATAATGATTCACAGATAATTGACGATGTGCTGCTTTTTGAGGGGTAAATAATTATGCAGAGTGTTTAATTACTCTCCTTATAATAAAGAGTTTGGTCAAACAGACTGGTGTGAAAGAGGATGGTGTAATTAGGAGGATGCAGACTCTGTCATTGGTTCTGAAAACTCTAGGTTTAGTTTATGGCACAAAAATACCCACTTTGGTCCCAGCGGTGAAGTTCTTAAACGCTCTCCATGGTGCTGAATTGGCAGTTTGCTCTCCATGGTACTGAATTTCTCTGGCTATATCATAATTATCCAGTTGTGTTTCTGGAGGGCTACCTTCCTTCAGATTTTACCTTAAAGGAGAACTCCACTTCCAGAACAACAGTTTACAAATAATTTACTCACCCCCTTGTCATCCAAGATGTTCATGTCTTTCTGTCTTCAGTCGTAAAGAAATTATGGTTTTTGAGGAAAGCATTTCAGGATTTTTCTGCATATAAAGGACTTCATTGGTGCCCCGAATTTGAACTTCCAAAATGCAGTTTAAATGCAGCTTCAAATGGCTCTAAAGATCCCAGCTGAGGAAGAAGGGTCTCATCTAGGGTCTCATCTAGTGAATTGTTGTTCTGGAAGTGGAGTTCTCCTTTAATTAGTTTAATTAACTAATTTTAGTTTAATTAACACACCTAAACCAGGTAATCAAGACTAAAAATGCCCAGGTAGGTGTGTTGGAGCAGGTTTGAGCTCAACTCTGCAGGAAGGTAACAGAATTTCACACCCCAGCCATTCAATTCCTTAGGTTCTTTCCCTTGGCATTAAATTTTTGTGATTTTGTTGTTTTTTTTTCCAGATTTAACAGCTCTAATTAGGGCCCTATGATTTCCGCGATGCGGAAAACATGGACTGAATCACAGAATCCCATCATAAAAATGGAATTTACTGTATAAAGTCATGGAATTTGCCAAATTTTTGGATGAATAACAAAAAATAGGTCAGTACACTTAAATCAAAACTCATGTCTGTGAATATTAAGCCACAAAAATACTATTTAAATATAAATCCTGCATGTTCTGTGTGTCTCTGTGTGAATGAATGGCGCAGACGCGTGGTTTCGTTTACTACACATGTACTGAAGAGTGCATGACACACAGTGTTCTCAGACTTTTTTGTAACCGATTTATTAAACCTTCAAATAACAAACAGGCATTGTCATCTTTCCATTGTTAAACATTGACAATAATTCAAAGCAGAATAAAATATACTAAATAATATTAAAAAATATATATATTTTGTTAAATGCTTTGAAATGTTTTATGGATTGAAATAAAATTCTAAAATAATTTTTAAACGCCATAAAACAAGGAGAAACTTTAACAAATCTACATTTGTGTATATAAAAATTTGGTACAATCAACATATTATTGCAGAGAAATTCAGTCTTTTTGTTTTGCAGTGTTTTTAGCCTCAGCCGAGTACTTAATCTCTAGAACTTCTCTGAGAGTCAGTTTATGAGCATTTTACCCTATGGTCATGTCATATGGGTTATTTTGATTAAGTAAAAATAACTAAAAAAAAATACAGCTAACTAGTACAATAAAACACAACAATAACACGACAACATAATAAAAAAAAACATGATTTTTGAAAATTAAAAATCATACAACGCTGCTACCCTACAAAACTGCTAAGAAAAAAAAAATAGAAGAAAGAGATATTTCAACAACAACAAAAAACAACATCACATTAAAAAAAAAAATGTAACACAGGGAATTCTGGGAATATAAATTTACGGTTATTCACTGTAAATTTTACCATCTTTTACGTTAACCATTTAACAGGTTTTTACTGTAGCATTTTTACAGTTTCTTACTGTTAAATTCAGAGTCATTTTTACAGTGTATTGTGCAATATTATTACAATTTAAAATAACTGTTTTCTATTTCAATAGATCATAAAATGTAATTTATTACTGTGATGCTAAGCTGCATTTTCAGCATCCATTATTTCAGTATTTAGTCTCACATGATCCTTCAGAAATCAATCTAATATGTGATCAATGTTGATATTTCTTAGAAACTATTATACATTTTTCAGGATTCTTTGAATATAAAATCCAAAAGAAGAAAATTAGTTTGAAGTCACTTTTGATCAATTTAATGCATCTTCAATGAATAATTGCTTAAAAATATATATTGTTGACACCAAACTTTAGAATGGTAGTGTGTTTAGCCACAAAAAAGAAAAAAAAAAAACTTCTACAGTTATACATTCTTAAGGAATTTTAAATATTGCTTGTGGTTCTGGAAACATTTCGAATCTCGTGTTTAAAGTACTAGAGACCCTACATTGGATATGTGCCGTTACTGCTCCCAAAGGTCAAGCTTTTCCATAAAAATAAAAACAATAACAACGGATCAGGCCATGCAGTGTGACCAATTACACAAATTGTGCTTGATGTGGAGCAGAGTGGAAAGCAGCAGCATTAGCAGGCAAGGTGGAGCAGATATTTAGACTGTGTCACGGCTAGAGCAGGATAAAGAGAACAGAGAGCGTGATGAGACAGCTCGCAGAGAGAGATATTGAGTGTGTGTTTGTTAAGCTGTGTATATGTGTGTGTGAGCGCGCATCCCAGAGCTGCCGATTAGAATGGGGGATGAGAGAGCTTTTGTCTCCTGCCTCTCTGTGAACTGAGAAATGAGGGGATTTTCTTCTCAGAAGTGGAGAGCGGCATTTGGTTCAAAGGCAACTGCCTTTAATTCAGAGCCCGCGTCGCTTACCGATGCGCTGCGAGCTTTGGGACATCCTGTCCTGTGTCTGTGATCCTAAAACTGTCCCTCCTCCCCTCGTCTTAGGTCCGGTCTATCCGTCCTGTCCTGTCCCTGTCATTTTCACCATTTCCTTTCATTCAGACTCGTCCTTAACAGCTTTGTCCTTCCCTATGCATCTGAATTTGTCCTCTCTGTGCCCTATTTCAGTCTTTGGCACTCAAACAAACATTATTTTTGCTTCCAGTCGTATCAAAGAACATTACATTGAATTCTGGGTAAATTGTGTGCGACGGGATGGTTTATTTTAATCAATGTCAGAGGGGTTACGTAAGCAGATTAATTTGGGAATGATATCTATGTTTACAATGCTGCTTAACTGGCATCTGGATGCAGGAAATCATGGAAATTATTGTGTTATATCACCAGTCTACGCATAAGATTGTTTAAGCAAGTGTGAGGGCAAGTGCGTGTTTGATAACCGTCGGCTTAGAGAAAGCGTGTGTAACTGAACAGACAAATATGTAAGAGCGGCTCAGAGACTCGGAGGACACAGCCAATGGGGAAACACCTCTCTCCCCAGGGCATTTTTCTCCTCCGCATGCTCCCGGTCCCCTCCCCTCCTCTCTTCACTGCAGTTAAAGAGAAGGTCATTCATAATATGCCACTATATTGTCAAGCTCTGTAAGTATCTCATTGTAATAAGCCCACGTAAATTAGGCGAGCTGCCTCAGGGATTGTGCTCTTCTGCCACATAATGGATTTCGTACATCCCCTTGGGCAGACATTTCTCATGTCTTCGTGCCGCATTTGGTGCAAATCCTGTAATGACCATTAAGGTTTAAAATGCACCATCAGATCTGGAAGGGGCAATTCAGCTGCATGATTTAAAAGGTTAAAATCCACAAGATTTGCAATTATGACAATATGCTTTTTGAATATGGCACATCTATAAAATAAAAATGTTGGAGTTAGACTTTTCACTGCTGTCTTAAAGCACTCTCCTTTTAGTATTTAATGTTGGACGTCGCTTGTAAGGAACAGATGTTTTATGGTATTGTTAACTACATTTGTTTTATATTAATACTCTTAACAGCATTTGGAAACCCTTATCATCAAGATCTGATGAAAATAATATATGATGGTTATTTGCATCAGCTAATGTAATTAGAAATCACATCATTTTGGAAGATTTAAAGGAGAAGTCCACTTCCAGAACAACAATTTACAAATAATTTACTCACCCATTTGTCATCCAAGATGTTCATGTCTTTCTGTCTTCAGTTGTGAAGAAATTATGTTTTTAAGGAAAGCATTTCAGGATTTTTCTCCATATAATGGACTTAATTGGTGCTCTGATTTTGAACTTCCAAAATGTAGTTTAAATGCAGCTTCAAAAGGCTCTAAATGATCCCAGCTGAGGAAGAAGGGTCTTATCTAGCGAAACAATTGGTCATTTTTTTTGGAAAATAAAAATTTGTATACTTTTTAAGCACAAAAGCTTGTGTAGCACTAGCTCTGGGATGCGCGTCCACGACGCTACGTACTATTGAATCACTTCAAAAGCTGGACCACAAAACCAGCCATAAGGGTCAATTATTTTTTAATTTAAAAATTTAGTTTTAAATTGAATTCATACATTAATACAATAAATAAGCTTTCCACTGATTGTTAGGATAGGACAATATTTGGCCGTGATACAACTATTTAAAAATCTGGAATCTGAGGGTGAAAAATTGTCCAAATGAAGCTTTTAGCATTGGATATTACAAATCAAAAATTAAGTTTTAATATATTTACGGTAGGAAATGTACTAAATATCTTCATGGAACATGATCTTTACTTAATATCCTAATGACGATAATTTTGACCCATACAATGTATTGTTGGCTATTTCTACAAATATACCCATGCTACTTAAGACTGGTTTTGTGGTCCAAGGTCACATATTTCTCTTGTGTTGAGCAAAACTTGTTTGCAAGCATGGCCGTAGCCAGCTATGAGGTCCTGGACCTATATTTTTCATGTTCAAAAATGTAAATTGTTGTCTGAATGATTAATCTGCATTTTAAAACTCCTCATATGAGGGTATACATATAACAAAGTTTAGCCAGTTTCCAAGAATGATCGCTGCAACGCTAGTGGAGTGAACAAAGCTTGAGAGAATTGTGATTGAGGGCACGGGCACAGTCGTGTTGCCAGACCCAGTTATTATAAGTGTCTTTGGATTTGTCTTTTGCACTTAATTTGGCAGTTTAGAAAGTTGATTAAGTGGGAAGTTGCATTCTTGGGATAGCAATGTCTTTATTTTATATTATTTGCATAAGATTTAAACTAATTTTGCTTTTTTTTGTTTTTTTTATTGGTTTTTTATTTTTGGTTTTTATTTGTTTTCATAGAATATCTGGCAACACTGTATTGCCAGCACTTAAACTAACATTAATCAAAAAGCCAATGGACAGGTTAATGCTGACAGGATACCACATTCGTTAAGGCAGACACAAAAAAACATCATGATATTATCTGTCAGAAACGTTATAAATGGCATCAAAAACAGTGTGTATCATGAGTTGTAGCCTATTTGTCAGGGTTATAATAGCATAATTCTTAACCTCAGACCTCAGAAATTTTCAAACCCTGGTTACAGCCATGTTTACAACCAAATGGTTCACAAAATAGCCTGAATGATTTATTAACAGTCTGAATCAAAGTGATTTTTGGAAATTCCACAATCTTAAAAATAAAAGTCTCAAAGGCAGGGCTTTGCAGCAATGCTATAAAATTAGCATTTTGGGTTCCCCAAATAACCTTTAAAGGGATAGTTCACACAAAAATGAAAATTCTGTCATTAATTACTCACCCTCATGTCATTCCAAACCCATAAGACATTCGTTCATCTTCAGAACACAAATTAAGATATTTTTGGTGAAATCTGAGAGTTTTCTGACCCTCGATAGACAGAAATGTAACTGAAATGTTCCCAGGCCCAAAAATGTATTAAGGATATCAATAAAATTGTCCATGTGACATCAGTGGTTCCACCATAATTTTACGAAGCTACAAGAATCCTTTTGAGACATGTCTCGCACGTCACACTTTCCTAGTGTGAAGAACATTTTAATGATTTAAAGAACATTTTAATGATCTTTTTTCTACTATGAAGAACCAGTGCAATTGAAACTTTCCATAGATGTTAAAAGTATTTTATGTAACTATAGACGGAGGCAAAAAACAAACAAACAAAAAACCAAGAGAGAGATTCTGTCATCATCATTTCACATATTAGATTTTCTTTCTTCCACTGAAAAGACATTTAAAGGATTGGTTCACTTCCAGAATAAAAATGTCTTGATAATTTACTCACCCCCATGTCATCCAAGATATTCATGTCTTTCTTCCTTCAGTCAAAAAGAAGTTAAGGTTTTTGGAAAAGCACTTCCTCATAGGTGACTTCAGTTGGGATCAACGGGTTGAAGATCCAAATTGCAGTTTCAATACCAGCCTCTACACCAGTGGTCGCCAACCTATCGTTCACAATCAAATTGTAGGTCTTTATCACTGTAGATCCTGAAAATAACAGTACAATAAGTACAAATAATACATTACATTTCTCCATTCTTTGTTATTTTCGGGAGGTACTGGGACAGTGATAAAGAAAAATACATCACACCTGTGTCTGTAAGCAGGACGTTAACAGAGGTCAGAGACGTTGAAGACGGACGCAAAGAGGAGAAAATAGTGTAGCAGGCAGAGAACAAGCTCACTGTTCATGATGGTTGAAATATAGGAAGAAAATATAAATATTGAAATGGGGGTGTGGGTTATATTAATGTATTACTGAAGAGATCTGACTGTCTTGAGAAAAGTTTTGATGGCAATGCCATTTTCTTTCTGCTGCTTGATATTGCAAACTGGTGTGTCTTACCATATTATTTTATTGCATCATCTTAATTACGAACACACTTGTTTGTAGTGCAAACCGTTTTACTGTTTACTGCACTTCACTATTCTTCTCATTATTTCCCTACGGCAGCTTATGAACTGGAAGTCTAACACATTACCAGAAAACAGCTTACTCTTGCATTGAAAAATAAGGTGGATAAAGTAGTATTTATAAGCGTGGCTGTCATAGATATGTATAGATGCCACTAAACACCGCTGCTATGGCTTTATAGGTAAAGTGTTCTCTGCTAAATTGAGCAAAAACAAATAATATTGTGTTTAAAATATAACACAGTATCAACTTCTTATTTACTGAACTGTCATATTCACATTCACAAATCACATTTAAGCTTGTGATAGATCGGAACAAAATCATATCCTGTGATATATATTAATATGACAAAACGCATATAGGGGCATTTTTTGCACCCATATTTAGTATTTTAGGGCATAACTGCATTTGTGGAATTGTTTCCCTGCATCATATTTGTCAACAGTCAACTATATTAAATATAAGATGATGTACTGGTCTGGGGGTGGGGCCAGTCCGTTAACTGCGTTAAAATATTTTAATTGCATTATTTTTCATAACTAATTAATTAAGTTAACGCATTAAACTGACAGCCCTAATAATTTGGCAAAGCTAAAGTCAGACCTTTCTGGTTTTGCTTTGAATTCTGAAATTATACAAACTAATTCAAACAACATGTGTGTAAAATCTTTGTTTGGATTATGATTAAATTGCAGTGGTTGCCTCTAATTTCTAATGTCTACATACTGTATATTTTTGTTTAAAAAGTTTGCTTGTTATAGAGCAAATAACCAATAAATAAATTTGCTTAAAAAAAAAAAAAAATCAGTAACCAGTATTGGTATCTGCAAATTTGCATTTTGATCGGTGCATTACTAATTAAAATACTAAATAAAAAGCCTCAAATTGTACAATTTGGGCTTTCTTTTTTTATCAATTCTTCAGTAGGTAGATCTTGTCTTTCATATATGGGTTAGGGTTAGGGTTAGTCAGGGAACTTTGGCTGGGGAGTGGGCAAAAAAGGGGTGGGAATCTTCAAGCACTTCACAATCCGATCCGATTCCGATTCTGGAAGTCACGATCCAATTCTAAAACAATTCTTGATCTACATTTTTTTACATTAATTCTTCTGCTCTGCAAATACATCTTTACAACCTTACAACCCCCAAAATTGCAGTTTCTTTGCTTTTTGTTTATAGTTGGAATCTCTGCACTGCAAAACATGCTTTTCTTACTTAGAATTTTTGTCTTGTTTCCAGCCAAAATATCTAAAAATTCTAAAATCAAAATGGATTTTCTAGACAAGCAAAAATTGTCTTGTTTTCAGTCGGTACATCCGCCTACGTCATGTGTGACTATGTAATGCGTGAAGTCAAGCTAGTGCAAGACAAGCATTTGTGGTTAAAAAGAATATAAATTTGTGTGTTTTTTTTTTTTTGAAAATGACTGATCATTCCATTACATAAGACCCTTATTCCTCGGGTGGGCTCATGTAGAGCCCTTTTAAGCTTCATTGAAACTGCAATTTGGACCTTCAACCCGTTGATCCCCCGTTGATCCTCAAAAACCTTAATTTCTTTTCGACTGAAGAAAGAAAGACATGAATATCTTGGATGACCATAGGGTGAGTACATTATCAGGAAATTTTTATTCTGGAAGTGAACAAATCCTTTAATGTTTCAGCTTCTCTTTTCTGGACTTGTCATGCTCCAAACAGAACAATATGACAGAATTTACATTTCTAGTTGATCTATTCCATTGAGTTGAACCATACAATGATCAGCACTGAGCTGAAAGCTTTCCTGGAGCTTACATTGTTCTGTATGTTTAATTATCTAGGCGCTAGCTGTATGTGTGTGTGTGCGCGCATTGGCGCGATAGCCCTGGAGAGCAATGGGGAATGGACTGCTGAGGGAACCTCCACGCTATTGGACTACAGTAGAGGGGGTTGTGTGGGCACTGAGATCTGTGAGATACCTGTTGTGGAGTTAAGAAAATCGTTTCTAGATAAAAATAGAGCCCGGTCCCGTCCTGACCCATTTTATAGACAGTATGCTCTGGAAAAACCCTCCTGGGCTGAACGAGAGAGGGTGAGAAAGAGAGCACGAGAAAGATATGGGGAGTGGGAGGCGTTGACACAGTTGTAAGGTTCTTGACAGAAATAGTAGTGGGCCTGTTGCCATGATCAGCCATTATTCAGGTGACACAGGCTTTGATTTAAAACTACTCACTCCAAACAAAGTTTCCACCAGATAACTTGCGGTATAATGGCATTGTCTGAACACAATAGGTGCGTGTGTGGGTGGGTGTGTGATTGTGTGTGACCTTAGACAAGATGTGTATAATGTGTGTTGCGGTGCCTTCATCTCAGGTTTGATAAATGGTTTCTATAGTCTCTCTCCTCCACAGATGGTATTGAGATTCAAAATGCTCCCATCACCGAGATGCAATCACACCCATCACACCGCAGACTCAAAGAGACACATGTAATTTCAAAAGGTAAATGAAAAGCCAGAGACCTTTTGATATGAATCCAAACTAGAACATGCGATTGCTTCCAAACACCTCATTCCCAGCATTCCTTCACAAGCCGACGAGGAACGGAGAGAGAGAGAGAGTGAGAGAGAAACAGAAGTGTAAGTGATTCCGTAATCTTCTCTTTTCCCCTTGCAGGTAATGAACTGCAGATTGTAGCTGTTCATCCCCATAAACCCTCTGCGGCATTTTAAGCTGCCTCCATTTCCCATAAGCCCCCTTATGAACCCTAGTACCCTTCAGTTGAGAATCTTGTTATTCCGTGGCCTCTCTGTCTTTGCCCAAGGTGATCTTATTAGTATTCCTAGGGATTTTTAAACATGTTGATAGACACTAATATGTAAAGTATCATGTGCATTAAATTTAGTGAAGTTCAATGATAGAAGCTTGCACACATGGTAGAAGATTTCTTACAAAAAATACTTTTAGGCCTTTTTCCACACAAATAAGTTTTTATTTGAAATTGCATCTTTTTCTCTCTGTTTTGGCCTTCAGTCCACACTGAGATGGCGTTTTTGTCAGGGTAAACTGAGCTTTTTGAAAACGCTCTCCAAAAGTGGATACATTTGAAAATGGCATTTTCGCCATAATGTGGACGTAGGCTTTTGAAAACTGTTACACATGTTTAGTCAAGTGACTCATATTGTACCAATTAATATTTATGTTTATACAACTGTTCTTTCTGGTCCTCAAATCTAATTGGCTAAGAGGAGTGCAATATTCTAGTGATATCGTAACTCCAAACGTTTCATAGTTTGTATCACTCTGCTTGCAGTTTTTCTCACAGCGAGTATCATGGCAGACGCCCAAATCCACAGTGATTTTATAAATAATACAGTTTTTTTTTTTTTTAGGTGAAAGTGTACTTGTTTAGACTTTCGCTTTGATGCATTTTTGCATTTTCGGACATGTGAGCTCCAGAGCGTCTAGTTAAAGGCACCTTAAATGAGACGATCAACAGCTGAATCGTAACTGGAACTATGGACTCGTGCTGATGACGTAACGTGAGGTAGGAACGCCCACAGCGGGTTATGATTGGTCGATCGACAGGCTCAAATCTGATTGGCTAAAGAGTACGAGTCTCAAAAAGACACACGCAAGTCTAAAAAATACACACAAAGAAAGGCTATTCACACACTCACAGTCTGTGATACACTCGTGATTTTTAAAAATTCAAAATTGCTGTACACAGTTATAAATCTGTGAATTGTGTTTTGCAATTTGTGAAACGTATTTTATGAATTTATATTCTTATTTTGTGCACGTGAATTGGTTTTTGTGAATATATATATATATTTTTTTCATGCACGTGAATTGGTGTCAGAGCCCTTGGATTGTTTGTGTTGGTTTTGCCCTTGTCACACCCCATTGGACTGTTTTGTTGGTTTCTCCCTCTTGTGTCCATATATGGTTTTTCCTGTTCCTTTTCTTGTTAAGTCATTATTGGTTAATCACCCACACCTGTCTTTGTATCGTTAGCACTCCTTTATAAGTTGGGTTCTGTTCATTGTTTGTTGTTGGACCTTAACATTATGTTGGTGTGTGTGTTTCCTTTGCCTTACCTGTCTGGATGTACCACTTGTGGAATTTATTAAAGACTTTTCATTATATTATGTCTTAGTTCGTCTCATTCCCACACAACCACGACAATTGGGTTTCATGCATGTGAATTGGGACACGCATGTGTGCATTGTGTCTTTTGCGTGAATTATTAATGAGTCTAATCTGCTTCCATATAAAAGTGTCATGGTTTGTCAGACGTAGCAGGGGTAACTCACTCTTTGCGAAGGGTGAGATTAGAGTAGCAGGAGGTTGCTGGCTCAGATTCTGGGATCACAGCATGAACATCTTTCTTACAGTAGATAATGACATCTGGCATTTGTGTTTGACTGCAGGGTCAGAATTAACATGTTGCCTATGGCAAGCATTTATTTTATTTTGCTTGGCAGTGGAATCTGGTTAAATAGTTTGAAATAATTATTAATAAATAAATAATAAATGACTAATAAATGCACAATTACCAGCTAAAAATTATGCTCTAAATTATTATTATTATTTGCATTTTTTCTCATATTGTACAAACATAACCAGTCTAAAATGACCCAAATTGCATAAAATCTATTCCAGATGATACTTAAATTAAGTATTTTATTTATATAAACCATCAGTTGAATATAAAAGCACACAAACTGCCAATCTGGGACATATATAATGCAAAACACTCTGCAGTGGTCGCACCACATGATATTTTCAAATTCAGTCAAAATTTACAAGCACAGGATTGGCCACCAAAACAAGCTAGCTTCCCACAAAAGGTCACTATGAAATTTAAAATAAAACAAACAAAAAAAAGACATGGTCAAATACAGGCAGGGTCGAACAGTGGCAAACAGGTATGCGAGGACAAGACACAAGACTAGTCCGTGAAACAGGTGAGGGTCAATCAGCGGCGAAGGTAATCCAAGGGGCGAGGCAAACGGGTATTCCGGGGTGTGGTGCAACAGTCTGTGTAATGTGAATGTCAATGGAATAAGAGGGCGACATCTGGTGGTGAGCAAACCAAAGGCCACAGGCCAGATTTGTCCATTAAATGGGTCATCGGATGCCCATTTTCCACAAGTTGATATGATTCTTTAGGGTCTTAATGAAAAGTCTATAATATACTTTGGTTAAAAACTCTCAATGGTAGTATAAAACAACACCCTTTTTACCTTGCCAAAATCAGCTCTGCAAAAATCATCCCATTCTGGTCGAGGCTGCTTTAAATGCAAATGAGCTCTGCTCGCCCGCCCCTCTCTTCTCTCTGTGGAGTGTCGAGCAAGTTTACTTTAGCCGCATTTAGCTACGTTTAGGCGCTAAACTTGCTAACTAGCATGTTATTAGGAAAGGCAATCGCAAAGATTCATAAAAAAAAACCCTTTATACTCACTTCTGCTGTAAGTGAAGCTGGATAACGAATGATTCGCACGAACATAGAAGGATATATGTAGATTGGGAGGCACATTCCCTTCACAAACAAACGTAATCTACTGCATCTTCAGTGGCTCAGATGTCGGGAGTAAATGACGACCACTACGTTCATTATTACATCCAGCAACACGACACCTCAATCGCTCAATTCTTGTCTAACTTACATCCCTGCTCCGGCATCAAAACATGGAGGTTGGATTGTTACAGCTGATCTTATGTAAGATGCTAATGTCAATCAACTATCGTGGGAGCAGCCTCTGTGGGTGTGACGCAACAATGACTGGCATCTGAGAATGGCTCGATTTGAAAAAGGGGATATTATTTTTACAGATTAATTGGATGGATTTTTATCATTATGGGGTAGATTTGTACATACACTGCCAACACACACATTAATGTTTAAACAGCATGTAAAAGTGAAGTTAGCATCCGATTACCCTTTTAACAGTGAAATATTAGGCATTATTCTGACAATTATTTCACACTCTAGTACACTACATTGCATGTCTTGTATTAAAATGGACACTTTTGTATTTTTAATACTTTTTTTTTTTGGTATGAAAACCTTTATAGTGTACTCTTTGCCAGTCTGATCAAATAATGAGTCACTAACAGCTGATTGCACCAGCAATATATTCATCACACTGGAAATGGAAAGGTCAAGTTAAGTGCACTGCACAGTGGGATACAGTATCTCATGCTGTGTTCTCTGATTTTATACCGCACATTTTGGAAAATCTAGTTCATCCAGAAAGTCTATGCATACAGAAAATGCACATACTGTGCAAACAAACTATACAGACCTTATGCATCAGAGAAACAAGCACAGAGCCATCTTTAGAATTTTGTCTTTGAACTTCAGTTTTTACAGTAGCTCTATAGCATCATTGTTGAAGAGTAATAAGCTAGTGAAGTAAGTCATTGATGTAGAGTTAACGAAAGTTATTGTGTATTGTAACGTTCAAAGTGGATGTCAACACATTTCAGCAGACTGGGAAGATTTTAAAACAAACAGACAATTCATAAATTTGTATGACCATACCTTCACGCTATGGAAAAAATACATAAGCAACAGTGCTGAAAAGAGTCAGAGCTTCTCTATACTGTAAAAAATTAAACAGTATTCCACTTGTTGCAGATTCATGTTTCACAGAATGAAAACATCAAGTCAAATTAGGTAAATGGGTTAACAAATCAATATGGTGCTAAATCATTCTCATTTATTATGAATAGAATTTAAACAACCAACTCGATTGATCTTTGAACCTCAAAAGATTTGCAAACATTTGTACACATCTCTAAAGTTGACAGTTTACATTTTAAATCCCATCAGTATCTTGATATTGTAAATGTACATGTGCTAGATTCATACTTTGCATACGAATAAAAATGAGATCCTATTACTTTGCCTTACTGTTGCTTATTAGTAATACCTCCTCTCTGTCAACCCTGTTCTAGATCATTTATTAAACCCGGAGATGCCATCTAACATTCCATAGCATGAATCTTATTGACAAGGACCGTTCATTCGTCACTCAAAACAAAGATAAATGCCATCAGCGATCTGGAATAGCCCCGCCCACCCTCGCCAGCTGCACGACCATCAATAAAAGTCACCATAGGCAGAGCGTAAATGGATTATGACCTCGCCTGCATTCGTTTCATCCGTCCATTGATGTTTCCTAATGCAGCCCTGCATGCTTTATAGACTTATGTAATGTTGTATGCCACTGAACATCTGCTGAACACACAAACTTACATCAGCGAATGCGTCTTCCTACACATGTATGCATAAGTAGCAAGAAACATTACACGTATGTACACATACATCAGGATTAACTGAGGCATAAACATATTGGGCCACAAACACACAGACACACACACACACAAGCTTTCGTTCATGAACCGTAAGCCCCATTAAGAAGCTTTATGTTTAGATATGATCATTGGCGAGACTGGCCCCAAATGACATATACAGACAGAGATTATTGCACTGTTGGGGCTACTTTCGGTCAGACAGCATTAGATCTGATGTGGAAACCAAAGAGTGAGGGTTTAGCCTGGTTAGTATGGTCCAGTTAGTCCCTGCTGGTGGATACTGTTACTACACTATTTCTCCATGGAGTGTTGCAGGGATGACATATTTTTGTAGGCCGAAATATGGAAGCAAATATCAACATAACATCAGGTTGACGCTGGACATAAACGTCGGACAGATGTTGCATTTTGTTTGAGAATGAAATAGGGTTGAAAGGATTCCTCGAGTAACTCGAATACCAAAAATCATCGAGGAAAATTAGTTGCCTCGAGGCTTAGTTTAATCCATTTGCTGTAACTACACACAGAACACTGTGTTTCGCCACGGACCATTATTACTGACGCACAAACCGATAAACGCTGGACATATTTAAGACCGTAAATTAATGGTGGTTAGTTATGATGTACCTAAGTTAGCTATGATTTGTGAATGACAAAGTGCCATTTATGTTGTTTGTCTCATTCTCTCTCTGTGACACACAGAAAGTTAGAAAGTTAGTGAATATCAAACGAAGAGTGCCTCAGCATGATTACAAATGTGAATGTGATGTTATGCAACATTTCATCACTAAAGAAGTTAATACTAAGAGACTTACATTTTAGACAGCATATTTCCTGTTTTTGCTCTATTTCGCCAACAAATAACCATTCCAAACACAGCCACAACACTGTTTTGCGTCTTTGAGCAACATGACGGTGTTTTGTTAGTGAATGAATCATCAGTTAAATGATTCAGTTCAATCGCAATGACTCACTTACTTAACCGTGACTTGCTGTCACCTACTGGCAGTATTGATTTCACATTTAAAAAGGTTAAAAATACATGTAAATATCAGTATTCAGTGTTTTGTTTAAAATAACAAAATATAATTTAAGCATTTGTAACTGCGAGTTAAATGTCACTCTGAGTGGGTAAATAGGCCTGCATCTAAATTCCTAAATTTCTCGATTTATGCATTAGTTTTAGGTTGTAATGTTTACCTTTTACTAAAGTAATGTGAAATTGTTTTTTTTTTTTTTTTATATATATATATATATATATATATATATATATATATATATATAAATAATGATCCATCTCGGTCAAAAATTAGATAATGATACTGAGTGAATGCTCCTGACACATAGTACAAATACTTTTACTTCAAACTCTCTAAATTCCAGCCTCAGCCCAATCAGAAGTACCATTTTAAAGAAATAAGTCAGATGGATTTAGAGGCTTTTGTATCTGAACTCTTCATATATATTTGTATTTGCATTTAGAAGGTAATTTGGCAAAAAAAAAAAAAAAAAAAAAAGCATTAAATGGGTTTAGTTTTCATGGTTATTTTTGTATGCAATTTCAGCAATAAAAATGTTACTTTTTTAAGTTTAGTTTAAGAAGCCTATCTTATTTTCTCTTGTATATTTAGTATTGCTCTTTAATAAAGAAAGACATCTTTTCCGATTACTCGATTAATCGATAGAATAATCGGTAGAATACTTGATTACTAAAATAATCAATAGCTACAGCCCTAGAATGAAAATCGGGTTGATGTCAGTATTTGACATCAATTTGACGTTGACTTAATGACAATCTAAAAACAACAAAATATCAACATAAGCTGAATAAGCTCAATGTCTAATATGCTAATATGCTCTAAATGTCAATAAGCTCATAAGCTCAATGTCTAATATCAACGTTGATTTAATGTCAAGGTCATATTAACGTCATAACGGCTGATCTGGGTCAGTGATGCAGTGCAGACGAAAATGTGGAATAAAACCTTTGAATTCTTTTGCGAAAAAAGTATTCATGTAGCTTTTTAAAATTTACAGTTGAACCACTGATGTCATATGGACTACTTTGTCATTTATTTTGGCACTTTTCTGGGCCTTGGTAGTGGTAGTACCCTTGCTGTCTATGGGAGCTCTCAGATTTCATCAAAAATATCTTAATTTGTACATTCATCTGAAGATGAATGAAGGTCTTACAGGTTTGGAGCAACACAAGGGTTAGTAATTAATGACAGAATTTTCATTTTTGGGTGAACAAGTTTGTTGATAGCCTAGGTTTTTACTTCTAGTGACTGTATTTAAACTTCAAAATCCATAAAAGTCGTGTTAATTTGAAAACATTATCATGATGAACAAAATGTGTAAGAATCATAACTTTTGTGGGTTATAGTTAGCATCACCGTTGTTTTCTTAACAAAAACCAATAGGACAACAGTTCAGAATGTCTCCAATAATTCCATCAGCAAAAAACCCAATAGGATTTTTTCCACTGGGCAGGGAAATGAAATACAATGGAAAAATCCTATTGGGTTTTTGTAGAAAGAACCAGAGTCACCTCTGGGTTGCCCTACAAAAATGCTGTACATCATTACTCACCAACCCAGGATCATTGGAAATACATGCCTCTCTATACATTTCTGCAACACCATAATTACATACCTTACAGCACGTTTCGCCAGCAGTTTCAAAGTGTCCAGAGAGTGGCGCTAAAACATACATTGAATACGTGAATCTTTGCGATCGCCTTTCCTTATAACGTGGTAGTTAGGAAGTTTAGCGGCTAAATGCGGCTAATGTAAACAAGACCGTCTTTCCACAGAGAGAAGAGAGGGGCGGGGTGAGCAGAGCTCATTTGCATTTAAAGGAACCACCCCTTTAGAATTAGATGATTTTTGCAGAGCTGATTTTGGCAAGGTAAAAAGGCTGTTGTTTTACAAAACCATTGAGAATTTTTAATCAAAGTATATTAGAGACTTTTCATTAAGACCCTAAAGAATCATATCAACTTGTGGAAAATGGGCATCCGATGACCCCTTTAAGAGTTTTGCTAAAGGTTAATGCTCTGTCCTGTTGGAAATATCCGCTACACCAAACCCATCATTAAACCTAACCGATAGTGTTACCAAATGCAAAAGTGATATAAAAACGCATTTGTTGATGCTGTGCTATTTTAACTTTCTTATGCGGATTTGAGCTGATTTGTCAAACCGTAGTTTAACGGAGCTCTTCATCACTCAAGTGCAACACTGTATCGCGTGAGCTACCAAACAAACCTACTGAATCAGAAAACTCATGCATGTGAAACTATATATGTGACTAAAACGTTCAGAAGTATCAGTTTTCAAATCACGCAGGACGTTATAGGTAAGTTTTTTCAGTTCTGCATGAATGTATATAGAGGCACGTATTTCCAATGAGCCTGTGTTGTCACTCACTCTACTGACGGCCATTTTAAAGTAGCCGTGTATTCTAAACTAAATAAGATGCTATAACCAAATATTTTGCAAATAGAACATTTTTCTCAGCATGCATTTAATTTCTTAGCTGCTTGCTATCCAGTTCCTCTCTGTCATTTTCCGTTCTCCACCAGTGCCACAGGCCTCCTTCATTTGTAGGAAGTGCGGTGCTCATTTATAGCTTGAGTCGTAACTTTGGTATCCCAGTGTTCCTTTTTGGCCGAGATGCTCGTTTTGTGTGTTTCCCATGATCTTGAAATGAAGGGCATATTTCTCGGTCTACATCCTGTCTGAATATAACGCCTATAGCTGTAGTCATGGATTTGGGACTAATACAGTTTCACTGAATAATACATGTGTCTTTGAAATAGCATAATTGATATCAATTATTCAACCGTGTCTCCAGCATTGTGTTACGTTTCTAGTACTTCCTGCTGAGAACGTAATGGACACAGAGGTCACGTTGGTCTCAAAATTTCAAGAAAATTTCAAAACAGCTGTGTTGCAAGACTGAAGCCTTGTGTTATGCTCTTACGGACATTTAAGAGAGTCTAGAAAGCGTATCGGATGCTTTTCTTGTCGTTGGCAGTTTAACGTGACTGTTAAATTTCTCATCTATTTAAGTTATTGTGATGGGCATTAAAGGTGCGACAGGCCTTGTGGAACATTGCAGACTGCTCTTTGTAGCACTTGATCGGGTGCTGTGAACTGTCCACAAGTGAAGTGTTTTTGCGTTTGCCATGTGGCAGTAATAAGGTCATTAACTCCACTTCGACGAGAGCTAGAAACAGCACAGCAGTCAGATCCCACACCCTCCGTCTGTCAATTTCATGCTCTCTGAACCAAAGGCTGTGAGAAGATGCTTGCAGAACATCTTGGATGGGCACGTCATAGCTCAGATCCCGTGGTGGCTGCTGAGTGTGTGGGTATATGTTTTGTTGAGTCTGCACATTTGCTAGTATGTGTAGTTCACACTTGGATAAAATTGAGAGAAAAATCATAATTTTTTATCTTAAAATATTCAAGCAACATTATACAGTACATTTCCAAGTCTCGGTCTAGCACTGCAGCCAGTTGTAGCTAAATATATATTGTTTAAGTTTTAAAATAACATATGGTACACTACTTTTGAATGCAAAATTGTTCGACTGTCTATAAGATGAGTTTTTTTTTTCTTTTTTCTAAATAAGAAAAAGCAATAACATCAAGAATATTTTGCATGTCACTATATACATTATTCACATCATAGTAGATTACATTTAATGTAGATTGATTTTAAAATTCAAGAAAATGTATTTTCATATAGTTACAGTTTTTATAGTTACACTGCTGTTCAAAAGTTTAGGATCAGTAAGATTTTTATTGTTTTTTAAATAAGAATCTTATGCTTTCCAAGGCACATTTATTTGATCAAAAATACAGGAAAAGAACAGTAAAACTGTGAAATATTATTGTAATTTTAAATAACTGTTTTCTGTTTTACTGTAGTTTAAGATTTTATTAATTCCTGTGATAAAAAGCTGAATTTCCAGCATCATTACTTCAGTCATCAGTGTCACATGATCCTTCCAAAATTAATATAATATGCTGATTTATAATCAATGTTGGATACTGTTTTGCTGCTTAATATGTTTTTTGGAACCTGTGATACCCTTTTCAGGATTCTTTGATGAAAAAAAACAAACAAAAAAAAAAACAGCATTTATTCAGAGAAGAATAGCTGAATGTCACAATGTAAGTCTTTACTATCACTTTTTTAAAATCAATTTTAACACATCCTTGATGAGTAAATAAAATAACATTTCTATTTTAAATAAATGCTGTTCTTTTAAACTTTTTATTGTCACAGTATATATATATATATATATATATATATATATATATATATATATATATATATATATATATATATATATATATATACATCAGCTTTGTATCTCAGGAATAAATTATATTTTAAAATATATTAAAATACAAAACCATTATTTTAAACTGCAATATATTTCACAATATTACATTTTTTTTTCTGTATTTTTGTTTCAATAAATGCAACCCTGATGAGCATAAAAACATCTTTAAAAAACATCACAAATCTTACTGATCTTAAACTTTTGAACTGCAGTGTACATATACAGTAGTAACTTTTTATTTAGATATTCATACATTTTGAATTATTATTTTAATTAGTTATAATTATTAATTTACACAAAAAATGCATTTTTCTCCTTTAACTTTTTGTTGTTGTTGTTTTCTGTAATATATGCATATATATGATGTGTTTATTTATATGATAACATTTACAAAAACATCTTCCAAGGTAAAATGATATGGTTTTTATATATCAAGGATGCTTTTGTTTTTATTATTATATGGTGTAATGCTAAAGCATTTGGTGTGACATTCCAAATAAATTATAATACAAAATATATTTCATATTAATATGTTTTTAAAAATATTTAAATATATTTTGGACAGAAAATGTAAATTAAATATGTATGACAAATCTGCTACTATTAAATACCGTACCTACATTTACAAATTAAAACAATTAATGTATACTTCTAGGAGTAGTTCAGAAAGTCTTCAGGATGATGATGACCCTTTTGAACCTGATCTCATGACAAAAATGAACCTGTGGGAACTTTTTCACAAGATGCGAAATACATTTCATGACATATTCAGTGTGAAATGTCCACTTAGTGCTGCTAAAAGAGTATTAGTTTTTTCCCCCTGAACAGGTAACAATTAATATGGTACATTTTATATGACATTGGTTTTGTACGTGTCACCGCAGTTCTGACCTGAAATGTCCGTTGAGTGGTGCTATAACTCTACTGCTCTGTGACGATTTAAAATAATGTACCATCTGCACTACACCTAAACCTACCCGATAGTATGAACAAAAAGTGAATGTGATGTTAAAAAAGCAAATCGCAAACGTGCCGTTTTATCTTGCTTTTCAATCTCTCGTCTTTCATCTCTTTCATCATGAGTCATGTTTTTCACAGGATTCGTACCCAAGGATTCCGCATCCTAAGTCCAATTCCCGTGCCAGCTGAGCTAACGTGCAAGTTTGTTAAGCGCTCACTGTTTTACCGCCTCTAGTGTTGATTTCTGTTGGAAACTGCAGTGATATGTCTTATTGGTATGTATTTCACATATTGTGAAAAAGTTCCCATAGGACTGTTTTCGTCATGATATGAGGTAGACCTTTTCATAGTAGAATAAACTGTCGCACCATATGACTTATGTTTGTATATTTAGAAAAAGTCAAAAATCCTTAAAACAATTACAAACTTCTCTTTGCTAAAGTCTGCATAAACTGGAAATCATGGCCTTGTATTGTAAAGTCAAATACTAAATTAAAAAAAAATAGGGTAGGGACTGATTTCAGTGCACCTCTTTACCTTCTAAGATTAATTATTAAAAATAAATAAATAAATAGGGTCAGGTTTAATTTCATGCAATCTTTAAAGGTCAGTTGTCTGTGTTTATGCACTGTGATGAAGTGATTTTGAAATGGAGGAAGTTGAAAGAGTTAGCAGGGCTAGTTATTCTGTTTTAAACAGAGGCTCAAAAATGGCCATTATTTTTTGACCAGGTGAAATAGATGCAATCAGACTTGCATGTGAAAGGAGAGAAATGGAGGGAGGCAGTGAGGAGGAGGAGAAGGGGAGGAGAGGGGGAGGAGCGAGGGGAAGGTCAGAGTGCTGCACTGCATGATAAAGATGTTGGCGTGGTCGTCGGGATTCTCCGCACGCAGGCAGGATATTACCTCTTTCTCCACATGTCATTCCAACCCATTCCACCAAGACGCACAAGCTGAAGGAAGCTGTCTAACTCTTTCATGAGACAGAGCAAAAGGATTAGCTTTTTATTTAAGCCTGTAATCACGGCTACTCAGTGCTAAGCACAGATAGGAGCTGGTCATCTAGGTCAAGGGTTTTCAAACTGGGGTGTATAGATAGATCGATTTTTCTCACATTTTTCCTTGGCATTAAAATGTTTAAAAATCCTTACTTAGGTTGCCCTCAGGTCAATTCTTGGATAGAGTTCAAGATCTTAATGTCTTAAAGGAGAAGTCCACTTCCAGAACAACAATTTACAGATAATGTACTCACCCCCTTGTCATCCAGGATGTTCAGGATGTCTTTCTTTCATCAGTCATAAAGAAATTGTGTTTTTTGAGGAAAATATTTCAGGATTTTTCTTCATATAATGGACTGATATGGTGCTCCGAATTTGAACTTCCAAAATGCAGTTCAAATGCGGCTTCAAATGATCCCAAATGTGGTTGTAAATGATCCCAGGCGAGGAAGAAGGGTCTTATCTAGCGAAATGATCGGTTATTTTCATGAAAAAAATACAATTTAAACATTTTTAATCTCAAATGCTTGTCTTGTCTTGCTCTCCTTGAACTCTGTGCATTCTGGCTCAAGACAGTTACGCCCCATTCACACGGGGCGTTTGCGCTAACGCCTCACGGAGGGCGTGTCTGAAGCTTCGCGCTGATTGGCCAGCGTCTGCACCGAACAGGATTGGCTAGCGTCTGCACTAGTAATTTGCATATGGCGATCTAATTGGGTGACGCTTGCGTTGGCGCTTGAAAAGTTGAACTTTTTTTAACTTCTGTCGCGAGCAACATCAGTGACGCGACGCAACGGACCCATAATTCAGTTCGGCAATGCTTGACGTCGCTCCATTCAAAGTAAATGAGAAGCGTTAACACTGAAGCCCGGTGTGAATGGGGCGTTAGGGTATGTGGAAAAACTCTGATCGTATTTTCTCCCTCAACTTCAAAAATCATTTTAAAATCATCCTACATCGCTGCAGAAGTTCCGACCCAGTCTTTGCAAAGTGAACATGCAAAGAAGATCAAACACCCTTAACAAAAAAGGCAAAGCAGCGATATAGGATGATTTTGAAGTTGAGGGAGAACATGAGATGGGAGTTTTTCGATATACCCTAACTGTCATAAACAGGAAAAAAATAGAGGTCGGGAAGAGCGAGACAAGACAAGTGTTTGACATTAGAAAGTTTATAAATTGTAATATTTTAATAAAAATAACTAATCGCTTCACTAGATAAGACCCTTCTTCCTTGGCTGGGATCGTTTACAACCGCATTTGGGATTGTTTGAAGGTGCATTTAAACTGCATTTTTGAAATTTAAACTCGTGGCACCATATCCGTCCATTATATGGAGAAAAATCCTGAAATGTTTTCCTCAAAAAACATAATTTCTGTACAACTAAAGAAACAAACCCATGAACATCTTGGATGACAAGGGGGTGAGTACATTATCTGTAAATTGTTGTTCTGGAAGTGGACTTCTCCTTTAAGACGGTTCCGCCACAAGCTATAATGTGATGTAATAGGTTTTGTAACAGGTCGAAGGTCAACTCTGGGGTCATGTATTGGAAGACTGAACTTGAAAATGTGAGGTTGGAGGCGACCATGTCCTTCACGATGGCCATGGTAACTTGATTCACACGATTAGATTGTTATTAGCATTCCATGAGGCTGATCATCTATTGATCTCCTCTGTCTGTGAGATTTTGAGGACATCAAATACGTGAGGCAAAAGCTGCTTAGTTTGATGCGTAGGCCAAGAGGAAGGGAGGGTGGGTTGGGTAAAATGAGTGAAAGAAAAAGAACGAGAGAGCTGATGAAGACAAATCTAAGAAAAAATCCTGAGCGTTGCATAGACTAAAAGCAGACGGGCAGAAATTTGGTCGTATTTGCTGGTTTTCACTCAAGTCAAGCTGAGCTGCTTATTATTGGGGAAGAAAAACTAATGTAACCCTTTCGTCCCCTTCCAGACCCTGGCATCTTCTCTGTTTCTCCTTCCCTCACTCAGTCCGAATTTCTCAATCTCCGGTGGCTTGCCGAAAGGCTTCAGTCAGCCGTTTCTGCTTGGCTACCCTTAGTAAATCAATCCTGCTGATTGGGTCTGCTCTCTGACAGGACAAGGACCCTGACGAAGACTAAGAGAGATGTATACATGTCGCTCCTGGTTACAGTCATCCGGCTACAGTGGCTTGGATTGGTGGGAAGGGCTCTATGCGAAAGGGAGATGAATGGGAATGGCCAGGTTATGTTCAGAATGGGCTAAATTAAAGTTTTAGGTTGAAAGCTGAATATGTTTTTCCTCATCTCAAGCTGTGACATTTTGAATATCTATAGATTTGTGGGTTCTGCTTTCAAGTGCGCACGTTTACATTTGCATACCGGTACGTATGTTGAGTGGAGCTTGCTGTTTCTCCGCTCTCAGAGTACCTTTGGGGACAGTGTTAAGTTCATCAGTCATGCAAATGAATGCAGTTTATGAGTAGAATAATCTACCTCCTGCTCTCTGGAGAACATTGCTTTCAAAGAAACACCATGATGGGATTTCTGCTTACTCTATACAGATGCAGCCCAATTGGTTGAAAGTACGGCGTAGTGTTATTTCTGTTTGCAACATGCTAACTTTGTCATCTTTCGTGCTCACATACATGTTACAGATGTCTGTGCTTATTTGCATATTTGTGTTTTTCATTCTTTGGCAGGAGAATTTCAACCCAGAGTGCAAATTCAAAGAGAGCGTGTTTGAGAACTACTACGTGACGTACTCCTCCATGCTGTACCGCCAAAGCCAGTCTGGACGGTCTTGGTACATCGGCATCAACCGGGATGGCCAAGTGATGAAGGGCAACCGCGTGAAGAAGACCAAAGCGGCTGCACACTTCCTACCTAAAGTCATCGAAGGTCAGATCAAGTTTTAAATGAACTTGAGACATATTAAGATGCTGACATTCCCTGATGGCAAATGTAACTTAAAGGGGTAACTGTTTTTTTAGTTTCTAGCTGGTTTAGGCTTGTCAATAGCTTGTTCAAGCAGGTGATAAACTAGTAGACCAGTTTGAGCCATCAACAAACCAGGTGGTCCAGATGGTTTTTGGAACCATGGTGGCTGGCCAACAAAGACTAGCTAATAACCGACTTGCACCAACTAATGACTAATATTCAGCTTGCACTAGTATAGACCAGCTAATATCTAGCTTGCACTAGCTTAGACCCAACAATAACCAACTTAGTCTGGCAGTTGCCATCTTAGACTTAATAGACTTGACCAGCTTGCACTAGCTTAAATCAGCCATTAATCAGGTTAGAGAATGAATAGAGAATCAGCCACTAACCAGATTAGAATTAATAGAGAATTAATAACCTGTTTGGACCAACTAATAACCAGCTTGCGCTATCTTAGAACAGATAATAACCAGCTTAGACCACCTAATAACCATTTTGCACCAACCAAAATCTTGCTTGCACGCTTAGACCAGATAATAACCAGCTTGCACTAACTCAAACCACATAATAACCAGCTTTGCCCACCTAATTACCAACTTCTGATGACCATCTTACATCAACTAATAACAAGCCAATAAGCCATTTAAAGTTAGTTAATAACCCGCTTTCACTATCTTAGACCAGATAATAACCAGATTGCTGTAGATTAGACAAATTAATAACAGTTTAGACCAACTAATAACCAGTTTGCGCCAGCTGATAGCCATCTTAAAACAGCTAACAACCAACTTATGCCAACTTAAACCAGCAAATAACCAGACTGCACTAGCATAGACCATCCAATATCAGCCTTGACTATCTTAAACCAGATAATAACCTGCCTGCACTAGCTAATGACTATCTTAGATTAGATAACAACCAGATGCTCCAGAATAAACAAGTTATTAACCAGTTAAGATTAGTGGTCTGGTTAGACCAGATAATAACCAGCCTGCACCAGCTAATAGCCAGCTTGCACTAGTTTAGACCAAATAATGACTATTTTACATTAGGATAGACCAGCTAGTAGCCATCTTGCACTATCTTAGACCAGATAATAACCAGCTTGCACTATTTTAGACCAGATAATAACCAGCCTCGAACACTTAATAACCATTCTGCACCAGCTAAGTTTTTAACAAGTTATTAACCAGTTAAGAACACCAAATAACCAGCCTATGTCAGCTAATAACATCTTAAGGTAGCCAACAACCAGTTTACGTCAACTTAAACCAGAAAATAACTAGACTGTACTAGCATAGACCAGACAATAACAAGATTGCTCTATATTAGACAAGTTCTTAACCAGCTTAGACCACCTAATAACCAGCTTGCACCAGCTAATAACCCTCTTAAATTAGCTAACAATCAGCTTATGCCAACTTAAACCAGTAAATAACCAGTTAGCACTAGCACAGACCAGCCATTTCCCAGCTTTATTCTCAAACCAGGCAATAACCTTCTTGGACTAGCTAATGACCAGCTTAAGCCAGCTAATGACCGTCCTAGATCAGCTAACTACCAGTTTTCATCAGCCTAAACCAGCATATAACCAGCTTGCACTAACATAGACCAGCCAGTATCCAGCTTTGACTATCTCAAACCAGATATTAACCTGCTTGGACTAGCTAATGACCATCTTGAGCTAGCTAATGACCATCTTAGACCAGCAAACAGCTAGTTTGCACCAGTCGATATCCAGCTTGTACTAGCATAGTTGAGCTACTATCCAGCTTTGACTATCTTAAACCAGATAATAACTAGTTTGTATGAGCTAATGGCCCTCCCCAATATTCATTTAAGTGGTCAACCAACATTTTCATGGCAGATTTTTTTCCGTTTTACATTACACTATTCATGAAACTATAACTTTAGTTCTTCTGTTGCTGCTTTAAATAACATCAATGTGTCTTTGTTCTTCTCATTCCCTCAGTGGCTATGTACAAGGAACCTTCACTGCATGAGCTTGTAGCGGAGCAGAGTCCTCCACGCAAAACTGTAAAGACTTCAGACTCCCCTTCTCACCAGAACGGCAGGAAAGAGGCCCCCAGAGCTGATGCTTCATAGCACAGGGGGCGCACAGAGGGAGGGTGAGGGACTACACCGACACTGAGAACTCCATTTTCCTTCATGCAATGGGGGCAGGAAGAGCTGTGTGAGTGGCTGTTAGCTGTGGGGTTTTGAATGGGGCGAGATCAGACAGCAGCCCCTGGCTCTCTGCAACGAGCGGAGAATCCCTGCCTCTCTCCGTCGTACCAGCTCACATATATCTCCACTGACCCGGCATGACACCTGACCTTCCCGTATGATCCCATAATCCAATGCAAAAACATGTTTCTGTGCCCCCATGTGACCTTCTTGAGTTCTCTCACAGTGTCAGACGAAAAATGCAAACAATATCCATCCTAACTGAAGAATTCAATTGACTTTTCTTTCCCTACGGTTTCGTTTTGTTTGAACGAAGAGTTTTGGTGTGAGAATGAGACCGAGAGCGAGAGAGAGAGAGAGGTTATTATCCAATATCATCATAATGATTCCAGCAGATGAGACCCTCGCTGGTTCATTTTTTTCCTGCTGCCACTTTGCCAACGGCTGCTCTGTGCCAGTCAGAACTATAGGAAGGAGTGCTGTAAAATTAGTTTTTATTGGACCATTCAAGGAGGATCCAGTTCTATTGGTCAGCAGGTGTAGATTGATTTCTGCTGGTCCACTGCCAGAGAAGCCAAAGGCGTCATGCAAAATTTATGATTGGCAGCTTTTAAGATTAAACATATCTCTGTAGTTCTACTTTCTTTCCGCTGTTCTCAAAAACAACCCAGTGATGATGATAATGAGTTTAGATTGAATCCGCAACCCAAACACATCTGTTTTAGTTTAATTGTGGCTACACCTGCAGGCTACAAGATCCAAAAAAAGAGAAAAAAAAACTTAAATTCTCTTGTGACGACTCCATTCATGTTTAATAGCCAGTGGGCTCGAAGCGGCATCCGTATCATTGGCAAACGAGCGGAGATTATTCGGGGCAGTTGTTTGATAGCTCTTTGATGGAATTCTTACAGGGGATTACATGGAGTCCAGCCATGATTGCTTGAATTATTTACTCCTTTCCCTGGGAACGTTCGGCTCACTCAAGCAGCTCGGACGAGAGATTTTAATATGCAAATTTAAATTGTGGCGAGCCGATCAATGACGCAGTGTTTGTGTGCGTTTAGACGTGAGTATTAGAGTGTGAAAGAGACAGAACGATGTGAAATGAACATCTGCTTCCATTATTTATTTGTGTGTGTGTGGCAGTCTGGGCACACATGTGTAAACGCATTGGCTCGCACACACCACAGTTGATCATTTTAATGGTTCGGTTGAGTCTGAACATTTTAATCTGCCTGGAGATGTTGACTGATGACCCTCTTCAGATTTCATAATTGACACATAACCAAGAGGACGTGCTGTGACATCCAGGCTCTCTTTGTAATTCCACAGGCATCTTTATCAGTCTACACACACCACATTCCGTAAGTTGTTTGCTTGAGTAAAGCATTGGTCAATCACTTCCAAACAGTGCCCTTTTGTCCTACAGAAGGGAAGCGACCTCCTCTTTGATTATGACATCATGCATTTGTGGGCCAATAGCAACCGTCTGGGCTGTAGAAGGTACAACCTGATTGACTGTAGGCTTGATAGGTTCACAACTTTGGTTTCTGTCTGAGAAATGGTGTGACTTGCATGGTCTTAATGTCCTTGAGCTGTGCCTGAACAGCAAAAAAAATAAATGAATACATGAAACAAATTAAACTTTGACTGACAATATTAAATCAAAGGACTTAGGAAAACAAAAATATTTAGGAAAACGCAACAGGAAGTCAGCTGAAAGGACAGTGGATGTTGGTGAGGGTTTGCGCATGTTGCAGAACGCTTTTAGCATGTTGACGCATGGTTCGTGTATGTCTCAATGAAAGTTGATAGCAAGTTAAATGTTAACGGAATATTTCAGGTGCAATTGAATTAGCAGCAGATGTGGCATAATGTTGATTATATCAAAAATGTATTTAACGATAAAAAATTAAGCAATCGTTGTTACAACGACACTTAAAATGGAAATTAACAAATGATCAGATTTTCAAGCAGAAATTTTACTCTTTTAATTTTATAAAACACATTTATTGTTCTGTTTAAATTTGTGTGTTATTATAGCTGTAAAGTTGTTTAAATAACCATTTTTAATCATTTTTAGCTGTTTCGTTGTCATGACAAGTTGCCAAAGTAAAACTGAGCATTTATGCAATTTTTTTTTTATATCTTGTGGCTATTTTATTAAAGGAGTGAGTATTTTAAGGTTTTCGGATATGCCCTCTTCAGTGCCTCCCTGTACATATTTCTTTTTAGAAAAGGAGGGACAAGAGAAAATTAATTTTTGTGCTAATCAACATAAATGCCACAAGGTGCTGTCGATTGAGCTGAATTTGTATTGAGCCTGGAACATTCCTTTAAAAGGAATTGTAATGTGTAGCATGAGAAAGTCTGGAGAAAGTTTGGTTATGCGAGATGAGATTCGGGACGAAGACGAGAAAGTCCTGAGGGCAGCTCGGTGATTGAAGTTAGCTGGTGGAAAGGGATACGGCTTTAGAGGCATTAGATTATGAGGAGCAAAACCAGAAGATCATTAAGTTGGATTCTTGGAGGACAGCGTGTGCTTCGGCGCTAATGATGAGAGCGATCTTGTTCTGTGAATTAGACACGAATTCTTGCTGATTGAGCGGAAGGCGAGGAACAGGGTCCTTTGAGGATGGGGGGATGGGAACGCGTACTGTATGTGCGTACGTGCGGTGTATCTACCTGGCCCGACGGAGACGTTAAGAACACAAGGACGAATGTGGCGCGCATGTGTGCTCCAAAGTCACGCTCCATTTCCTGAGCAATCTCCCCAAACCCTCTCCTGTGTGTCCAGTGGCTATTAACCTTCCCTCCAGCTCTGTGTGTGTATGTGTGTGAGCGAGAGAGAGAGGGAGAGAGATAGAGCGAAGTAACGATCGATTGACTCAATAAAAGCCAAACTGGAGAGCAATAGCCCAGCGCTGTGAGCAATAATTTCCCTGTGCAACCGAGGAACCCGAGGACATTAGCAGACGATGAACTGAGAGCAGTTTTTTTTGGGGGGGACTTTATCCAGTCGGCAGAGGAGACAACATAGAGATAAAGTGATGTTCAGATCGTAAACCCAATTTTGGTATTGTCAAATGGGCCTCGCTCGCTCGCTCTCGCGCTCTTGCTTCTGTCCAGACCTGGTTTTGCTGTGAAGTCGCTAGTATTATGGTATCAGATCTCTCCTGACTCTCGCTCTCTCTTTTAAATCAGGGCAAGTTCTCAAGGACACATTGAGTCCACCCTCTGTTTCATTTGCCCTCAATTCAAGCATGCAAAAAGAGTGAGACGATCAAGGGAACACTTATGAAATTTTCATGCTGTATTTTTGTGACGAAAAATAGATTTCATACTATCTATCTCAGAGGAGTAAAAGAGAACAATAATATGTGTATATAAATCAAAGAATGGTTAAAAAGTCATATTAAATGCAATCAAAAAATGATGACAGTACTGTAAATGGGTGCTTTTCGGGAGATGGACTGCCTGGTCTTGCCAAAACTGCTGTGAGCCATAAGGACTGTGGACATGTACAGATTTGAGTTTCTTTTTGTATTTGTTTTTATTCAATTGTGATATTAATTGCAACCGAAGGCCATTTGACCCACAGTAAAAATGTCATTTTGAAGAACTGATGGGTACTTGAAATTTGCTTTTATATTTAGTGGAAAATATGTATGAACCTGAAACCTTGTATTTGTTTGATTGTTTTCATTTACTGCTATATTTTCCCTTGTGCGAACTTGTTTTTATATGTTTACTTTCTCTTTCTAAAATATTTATTTCGTGAAGCTGTGCCGTTGATGGACTAATTGGACTTTTGAGACCTCCTCACCCATACTTAAACACACGATTTGCGAGTTTTAAGCAAACAAGAAAACAAAAAAAATACTTAAACTGAAACTTAAAAGCCAATGTACCTTTGTCTGATCAGGTCTTCCAAACAAAATGAAAACAAAACTTCCCTGTCCTCTCGTCTTCCAAAAAAGCAAAGTCTTCCACTAGCCAGGGCTTGCCTGAGTGTGGCAGTAACTGCCAACAGAATGTGGCTTCCTGCCTAGGCCCCGCCCCTGATCTTACAGCGAATGCAGGAACAGGCTGATTGGCTGACAGCCACTGGAGGCGGAGCTACACACACCTGCCCTACGAAACAGCATGGAGGCCTGCGCGGAGACTCGACGAAGGCTGACCATAGGACTAACAGCCTGGGTCATCTGCCCATTCCCTGCGCCCCTAACCAGCATGGCGGATGTGCTGCTCTGAAATCCGACACACCTGGGAGAGTACTGGGACTCTACTGCATGCATCCCACTTTGGAAATACTAGGAAAGACTCCCTTGTTACAGAGCACAGGATCTCCTTAGCACCCTCTCCTGGCCTCCAACCTGGCCATCCTGTGTACGTTTCTAGAGCAATTATACATCTCTGGGTTAGGAGGAGGAAGGGGGTGTGTCTTATTATTACATATTATTGAATAAACAGTTATATTTGTATTATTGTAAGATGTGTGATGGACTGTGTTGTGTATAATGTGTGTTTTTAGGTGTCCGCTGATCCTGGTTTTAAAAAATTACCATGCATAATATCAGAGACATGTAGGAAACAGATGGTAGAGACAGCTGCAGGTACTCACAGGTGAGCAGTCAGGTGACAGGTGACAGACAACCTCTGCTCCCTTCACTTAGCATTGGCACGCTGCACACGGACAGCACTTTCACACACACACGAAACGCTCGCTGTGCGCAGTGTTTATTAAACTTCTCCCTTTTATGTCACCAGACCTTGACTAATCCTCTCACTGGCCACCTACGAACATCTGCATTATGTCACTGCATTACAGGAAGTCTCGCTAATCAGATGAGGAACAGAATTAATACCGCAGGGTGGAATATAAACCACAGCCCACTCTCACTCTAGCATGCAGACTCGTTATAAAATCGTAGATCATCTTCCAGACCCTTCAAGCAAGCCGAGATAATTGTCTTGAACGCCTTTACAGACCCAACAAACTCTTAAAACAAGCTTCTTCTATATATTTGAGGATTAGCTGGCAGTTGATGGATTAATATGAGAAAATTACATGCAGAACAGGGTCTGAATTTCAGCGTGGGAGGGCGAAACATAATTCAGATCCCTCTGCTGTTTAACTAAAAGTAATCCTAGAAACTAATTCTAGATCAGGGCTCCTGCTGCGAGAATATTCAGAAATATTTCGAAGGCAGATTGATTATCGGAGATAATGACAGCATGTGGGTTAAACAAGGAGAGAGTGAAGACTTCAAAAGTATGGGATAAATTAAAAAAGATGGTTGTGCTGTGATCATTTCTCTGCAGGAGGAAGGGAGAGACTAAAATACTGTCGGAAGTTTGAGAAAACACTTTAGAAGTTTTTGCAATCTCAACATTAAAGTTTTGCAAACTATTTAACTGACATCTTTTAAACATAATTCTATAGAAATTTATCAGTAAGTTGGAAAATTTTTAACATTTACAATAAAATTTAAAATACAAATCAAATCACAGATGACCTTTCAAACAAGTAACGTATGAACAGGATGGTGATGTGCACATTTTTCTTAGTTTGTCTTCTGGGAAACATGTAAATATTAATTTTAACTAAGATAAAATTACACATCATCATCATTCTGTTCAAAAGTTTTCACCCCCCGCTCTCAATGCATTGTCTTTCGTTCTAAAACATCAGTGCATCAAATCATAATTGAGTAGATTTATAGGCCACGTTCACACAGCAGCAGAATACCGTTGCCAATGCTGAATCCTTAATACAGTTACGTTCACACACCATATGGTTATTTAAGGGTGTGACAACCACATTCTATAACCAAACTCACACCCCTAAATTTTCAGGACTCACAACTGCATTCTCAGAATACATGTGCTGTGTGAACGGAACAGGACTGGACAACTACTTATCCGTCACGTCATCTACCGTGTGTTGCGTGCTTTCATGTGTAGTTTCGGTAACTTGCAGTGACAAAGAAATAAAGTGGGTGTCATCTGAAAGTTTTATATCCAGTCTCCACCGGAGCCAATCCTGTCAGTTTTGTCTTCTCTGCGTGGCTCAAATGCTCCGCTCTTCACCCAAATATAAAAACTGCTGTCGGTTAATGAAGGTTTGATGGATGAACTCGCGGCTTGATTGGACTCTTGTCGTGTCAGAGAGTGATTCAACTTTCAGTTTTATGGACGTCGCCATCTTTGATATTACTTTGGTCACTGTTGATATGGTTACTGGCAAGAAATATGGTCTTGACTCCCGATGCACATTCATACAGACAGTTTTCTTCTGTAAGCTGCTGTGTAAATGGAACATTTCGAGACTTACGCCTGTAGGTAAATACGGTTGTTAATCCCAAAAACTAATAGTGTGACCGCAGCCATAGATTCTCTTAATAACAACAAAAATGAACTGACAAAACAACATAGGCCAGGCCAAACCACTTTATTCCTTCAGCGTGTAAATAAGCCTATGGGGACGAGACTCAGGGAAATAATGAGAAGAATAAAAAACACTGTAAATGGTAAAACTGCTTGCACTACAAACCAGTCCGTTCATAATTAATATAATACATTAAAATAATATGGTAAGACACACCAATTTGCAACATCAAGCAGCAAAAACAGAAGAAGAAAAAAACAGAAGCAAAAAAACAAACCCATAAAATGTACAAATTGCCGCGCCCACTTTTAAGGTGGATACGAAACCGGCTGTGAGAACGTTAACTCTTCGAGGTTCTTTCTGCGCATGCTCTCAGATGAGAGCGCGAGCGGAAAAGAGAGCGTGAGGGAGCGGAAGAGACAGGTGAGGTAATACAGCAAGTCCTTAAATGGGCATGGTTTGGGCGCGTATTATGCAAATAACTACGTAAGAGCACGCGCTCCCTCGTTCAGTATGATCTTGTTTCAACAACACTGCAGGAACGCGGGTACGAGCAAACTATTTGCGTAAGCACTTGTGAATCCTTCAGAAACTGTTTGTGTTTTTGAGCTCATACATACCTATACAAATAGTTCAAAATATTTAGTAAGTTGTGACAAGAGCTATTACAGTTGGAATGAGTTCCTGAGCAACAAAAACGAACGAATTCGCTCATTCATAATGCAGCTGTATTAATAATGTGCTTAAAATAGCGTTTGCTACCTCAGAACGATAAGAAAACAACATGAGAAATTCGTTAAACCTTTTGACAAGAAAAGTCATAATCAATGCAAAAGAAGACCAAGAAAAATAATAATTCCCTTATGAAAATTAACCATGGTTTTATTGCAGTAAATGTGTAGTAATCATGTTTTTGACGCAGTGATTACTGTTGTATAACAACAGTTTTACTACAAATATCATTGTTAAACTATAGTTAGTATAACAAAACCATGGTTAATTTGTGGTTACCATACCATGTTTTTTTGGCTTTTATTTGTAGTAAAACCATGGTTATTTTTTCATAAGTGTTGCCTCTTTGGGCTCCTGTAAGATACTGGCAGCAGTACACTAAATTACGTCACAAGTACGCTTGATATGACTGCATTTTACACACCCACTAACAAAAGCACACCAGAACTTGGTGTTTGAGTCTCCAGGCTGAATTTGAAAGCATCAGAGAAGCTATGAGTCATGGTTGTATCAGACCCTCACCTACGGCAAACCTCTGCAACTCTTGATAAAGGTAAACCACAACAGTAATGCACAAATCTGTCAAGGGTGATAAATGCTCAGTAGATTTTTTTTTTTCCATGGTTAAATTCTAATGGTAAGTCTTCCAAGTGACCACATAAAAGCAGATTGCTGGGCACCCCGCTGCAATCTCTCCTACATTCACGGTGCTCTGGAGGAAATACAGCAAAATGTTAGAAGTAATAATTGATCCATGCATTATTCATAGACGTGTCCCTGGGGAGGAAGGGAAGAGGAAGGCGAGGGTGGCAGGGTCAAAGAACGCACCTCTGCATGCTGCTCCTCATTACATTTGCCATCTGGGCTCAGCATTTAGACCGGGGCTTCCCTTCCTGATCTCACCCCGCACACACACACATAGGCTGCAAGTATAATGCATACAGAAACAAGTCTCTACACACACACTGGCAAGCAAATATACGCTCACAAACACAACTGTGTTCTCTTACAAGCCTCTATGATCTCTCGGAGGATGATTTTGATCCAACATGGCATCTTCTTAAAGCTTCTCACTCTGTATGCTGTGTGCATTCAAACCTGACATCGTACACAGTATTTGAACTCTTCCCTGAGGCCTTCAGCTCTGCCCCGAGGCCTCCTGAACACATCTCCAGACTCTCCCCAAATTGTACCACTTAAACTGATCGCCAAGGTCTTTGGCATATGAGAACGCAATAACTGTTTAAGGCCTGTTTTATACTGCTCTCTAGTGGATGTAAGAGACGCTGCATCCACAACGCAAATGAAACCTGAGTCAGCAGCCTTGGTTATGATACTGTGTGCACTAATTACCTAAAATACCCATAGAAGTAAACATTCTTTACTTGCATTTTTGGTTTCTTAAAGAACCTATAACACCCATAGAACCTTGTATTTTGTATAACGCAAATGGTTCTCTACAAGTGGAACTAGTTCTTCAAAAGTTCATTTATTTGTTCAAAAATACAGAAAAAAAACAGTGAAATTGTGAAATATTATTGCAATATATAGTAACAGTTTTCTATTTTAATATACTTCAAAATAAAATTAATTTCTGTGATGCAAAGCTAAATTTTCAGCATCATTACTCCAGTCTTTAGTGTCATGTGATCCTTCAGAAATCATTCTGATATGCTGATTTATTAATAATGTTGGGAACAGCTGTGCTGCTTAATATTTTGGAACTTGTGATACCTTTTTCAGGATTCTTTGATTAATAAAATATATTAAAAACATAAAAATAAAAACCTCTAAAATCTTTTCTAATATTGTAAGTCTTTACTATCATTTTTTATCAATTTAACAGATGCTTTTTGAATACAAGTATTCATTTCTTTCAAAAAAAGAAAGAAAGAAATAAAGACAGAATTCAATGACCCCAAACTTTTTAACAGTCATGAAATTTGTATGATTACAAAACATTTCTATTTTAAATAAATGCTGATCTTTTTTTTTTTTCCAATTCATCTTAGAATCCTGTTTTCAAAAACAATAATAAATCAGCATATTAGAATGATTTCTGAAGGATCATGTGACACTAGACTGGAGTAACGATGCTGAAAATTCAGCTTTGCATAACAGGAAAGAAATTTGATTTTATTTATAGATGTTATTTTCTGTGTGTTTTTTTTTTTGTTTTTTTTTTTTTGTTTTTTTTACAGGTTCTGCTTGTATTTTGAATTTTGCACTGTAAAAAAAAAAAACAAAAACTATACCTAACCCTAACTCAGACACTGCTAGTAAATTTCACAAATAATTACAATCAAATAAAACATTGAATTAAACATGACATTTTAACATTTGAACTGTCACCCTGTCACACCCCTGTGGACTGTTTTGTTGGTTTTTCCCTCATATGTCCTTATTTGGTCTTTCCTGTTCCGTTGCTTGTTATTACATCATTGGTTAATCACTCACACCTGTCCTCGTCTAAGCAGCTGTCCTATATAAGTCTGTTTCAGTTCCTCACGTGTTGTAAGTTCTTAATGTTACTTTTCGTTGCGTTAGTGTGTGGTTTCGATTATATTAATAAAGTGTGTGTTCCTGACTTCCTCGTCCCTACTCCTCCTTCCCGCACACAATGCCTGACACACCCATCCCCTCAGAGGGATGCTTAAGTTTACTTCACTATATTACAATCCTAATCCAATCATGACAAACTATATATCGTTGGAAAGATTTAAGACTTCTAAATATATATTTTAGCACTGTTCTTTTGTTACAAATTATGTAGAAACAGTAATAGTTTATGACAAGATTGCACCTCAAAAATCTACATCATAACAGGACTTATGACCTTTGTGACCAAAAGTCTTTTTTCATTGCCTTTTTCCCTATCATGTTTAGAAAATATCAGAACTTATATGTCAATTGAAAGTTTACAACCTCAAAATTCATCCTTTAAAACCCATTGTAAAATCTGACATTGTATTACCATGTAAAATAGTACTTCAAAATCATATTAGAAAATGTATTTGTTTATGATTTATAACAATTTAAGTTTGGATAGTGCACTTTCATGTCTATATTCAAAAATGGGGGTTAAAGTAAAAAGACTTCAACTGTATTTTCATGCAAAACATACTCCAATAATCTTCTAAAAACTGTTAGAAACATTTTTTAAAGTGTGGGATGATGCTGAATTTAACACTGCTGTCAAATAATAAGCAAATAATAGACAAACCAAATTAAATCTAAAATGTTATGGCCAAAAAATAATTTATAATAAAAAAAAAAAAGAAAATCTATTAAATTATGCAAATAGCATTTTCCCTATACTGGTCTCAGATTTGTATGAAGCCTCTTACAAAAACACACACTCAGTGTTTATCCTAATGTCCTCTATTATCCTTCCCTGTGAGGCCCTGGCAACATCACCATTGATTTCACTTTTATCTCATTCCCACACACATTCTTTTCTGTCCTTTATTCTCTCAGTCTCACCTTCTTGTTCTCATTAGGATGTAAATGGACATTACTGTTATCAGACCCCAAGAAGGAAGAACAAAGAGAGAAACAGAGAGAGTCTGCTGAGACATTTTGGTGATGTTCAGCATCCATTACACCGATAAAGAAAGGAACAAAACAAATGTCAGAGCTCTCTGGACTGAGCTACACAGTAAGGCCACGACTCCCCCTACTGGCCGAACTGAACTCTAGCGGGATGTTTATAGTAGGGGGCGGTAGTAGAAACTGTATGAGCAGACAGAGAGCGAGAGAGCAAGTTTCCACGAAACTCATCTCCATAGGAACTGTGGATAAGATCAAAAAGTGGTAGCAGTGCTTCATGCTACAAGATAAATATGTATGCAAACACCTCAGAGCGAATTAAACTATACATAGCAATATGTGATAATATTACCATGAAAACAAAGCAGTTGTTAGAATTACGAGCGTCTCAATTGATACTCGTCCCATTTTCTTCTCAGCCATGAGTCACTATCAGTTGACAGTTTGAATTACTTGACTTGGAACTCTAAATAATTATAAGGGTGGGTCTAATAAGACCTCCCCCCTTACCCCTCTCCCCAACCACCCAAACATAGAGGTGACATTCAAATCTACGCTCAGGAAAAAGCACACCGAGAAACAAAATATGATTCTTGTACTGCCATGACGAAGATATTTATAGGAAGTTTGCATTCGCACACAACGTCAGAAATAAACTTCCGAGTTTCTCATGTTCTCTGAGACAGCGACCAGTCGAGTGTGTGAAATGTCTCACTGGAGCATAAGATAGTATGAGAGGAGCTGTGTACGTGAATCTTGGATATTGCGTGTGGAGGGAAATATAAAGTAGAGAGTTCTTTGTATATGTCTTTGGACTCCAGGAAATGCTCAGGGTTGTGTTGTGTGGTTTACGGCAGAACCTGTTTGACCAGTACTGGTACGTTACAACCCTCCCCCTCCTGTGAGAACGCGCTGGTAAAGGATGTTCTAGTAAACAGTTTCACATACTCATAAACTAGGAAGTGTAGATCCATTTGTACACACTTGTACATGTTCAGGTCAGTATGAATCACATCAGGAATTTTTTGTCTGACTGAAACCTGTGACATAGTTCGTATGATTCCTAAAGACACTCCCTTTTCTCTTTCTCTCTGTGTTTGTGATAATGTGACTAGACAAACAGCAATGGAGGTAAAATCTTAAGTGGAATAACTTCCCTGGAAACTCTTTTGAAAAGGAGTAGCCTATACTTCTATGGAACTACAAAGCGGTTGCTACGAAACTTTGGCTTTTTATAGTACAAAAGCATGTAATCTGTATTTACTAACAATTTCTAAAACAGTAAAGACATGTCAGAACAACACAGAACAACTTTGATTATGAAATAGTTTAAACAGCAGAAAAGTATGTTGGGTTGGCCGGGGGGTTTTTTAAACTGGAACACTGACATACAGGATGCAAAAATAAATAAACAAATATACACACACACAAACACACACACACATATTCTGCTTTTGTTTGGATGGATTATTTTATTTGAATATACCTTGTTAATTCCTAGACATTATTTAAATTTGATTTGGCTTAGTAAAATGATAGTATAAAAGTCAATTCTTTAATTTAGCATAGGTATATTTGCAATATATTTAAACTAATTTGCAAAATATTGTGCCTGTGTAAATCATATGTTCATATATACTAACACATTGTGAACCCTAAGTGCATTTCCTGTAAACATTCTGACATGTGGCCTGTGAGTTTCCTGCCTTACTTTCTATGTGGTAAATAGTAATCAGTCACTCATTTCAACTCAAGTCTAAAAAATAATTCCTCAATTTAATAGGTGGTCTTAGATTGTCATAACTTTCTTACTGTGTCAGGCACTTCTCTTAAGATGGGGCATGTAACACTGTCATCCTTCATAAGTATTCATTTGCTTTTGTGACTCAATACCATAAGCATTTGCTCAAACACTGAAACCAAAGAATATAAATAAATATGTCAACAAAGTGTTTTTTTTTTTTTTTTTTTTTTTTTTTTGCATACATGCACACACTACCAGTCAAAAGTTTTTGAACAGTAATGTTTTTTTTAAAGAATTCTCTTCTGATCACCAAGCCTGCATTTATTTAATCAGAAGTACATCAAAAGCAGTAATATTTTGAAATATTTTTACTATTTAAAATAACTCATTTCTATTTGTATATATTTTAAAAGGTGATTTATTCCTGTGATTAAAGCTAATCCTTCAGAAATCATTCTAATATGATTTGCTGTTCAAGAAACATTATTTTATTATTATTATCAATGTTTAAAGCAGTTGAGTACATTTTTCAGCATGCTTTGATGAAAAGAAAAATCCAAAGATCAGCATTTATTTGAAATAAAAAGCTTTTGTAACATACACTATACCATTCAAAGGTTGGTCAGTATCTTTTTTTTTTTTAATTATTAGAAATGAGAGAAATAAATGTAGGGTTGCTTTAAAGTTATGATAAAGACATTTATAATGTTACAAAACATTTCTGTTTCAGCAAAAAACTGAACAAGTTCTACTAGCTGTTTTCAACATAATAATAATAGTAATAAATGTTTGAGCAGCAAATCAGAATATTAGAATGATTTCTGAAGGATCACATGACACTAAAGACTGATGCTAAAAATTCTGCTTTGAAATCACAGCAATGAATTACATTTTGAAATATACTAAAATAGAAAACAGTTATTTTAAATAGTAAAAATATTTCAAAAACGTACTGTTTTGTTGGACTCAAATAAATGTAGACTTGGTGAGCAGAAGAGACTTATTTAAAAAATATTACAAATCTTACAGTTATATATATATATATATATATATATATATATACATACATATATGTGTGTGTGTGTGAGCATATATGTGTGTGTATGGGTCAATGACGAGGCATCCTCATGCCATTTTGGTGTCCTCATCAAAGTAAATATACAAAAGTGCTTTTATATACATAGAAAGCATATTAAAAAGAAGTGTTTGTATGCTTTTCAATGTAGCATCATCATTCACTGTAACAAAAACATATTTATGTAAACACTTATGTTATGACCTATACTTATTAAAAAATATTAAAAAGTGATCATACTAAATGTTATATTTAAATGCAATAAAAAGTGTTGATAATTGTGTGTGTGTATAGGAATGGATATGGATAACAATATATAAAACGAGCTCTTTTCTCTACCACACACAGGTAAACTAACAGAGTGGGTTATGAATAAATTACCACTAATAACACAGTAACAGTGCTGTCAGTTTTTAATTGTTAATGGTTAGTTGTGTATTAGTGGTATATAACACTAATAACACACACAGTGCTGTCAGTTTTTAATTGTTAAGTCATCATTTACAAGTTCATGACGAATACAAAAGGCACGCTTTTCACGAAATGGCCAACATATGACTAACTTACATCCAGTTAAAAAACATGTGAGATGCGATACAGATTAAAAAAAAAAAAAAAAATGACCAAACTCTGGTTTGTGATAACAGGTGACGTTTCTCATACTACGATAAGGTGTCGTCACGAAACCCCCAAACCTCTACACAACAAACTAAACGGAACCGAAGACGAAACTCAGAAAGTCTCCGCCCATAAAGACGACGACACTCTTAAAGCTCAAATCAGCAGCTCATTTCATATTCAAGGTGCGGCAACACTCAACAGGTGTCTGACTCGGGGCATCCACATCGTCTCTTAACGGATCTTTTTCTTAAAATTTTTTAAAAAGACTGTTAAAACACACTGTATTGAACGTCTGAGGACTACGAAAACCAAACTCACTTGGAGAAGATTTATAGCTCTTTGCTGAACTGCTTTCAGATATAGTTTATCTTTTAAGTTAATTGTGAGAAGATGGCAAATAAAGGACTGCAGCTCCTGGGATTTACTCTATCGCTTCTAGGTTTGATTGGGCTCATTGCTGGCACAATCTTACCTCAGTGGAAGATGTCTGCCTACGTTGGAGATAATATAATCACAGCTATAGCGATGTATCAAGGCCTTTGGATGTCGTGCGCTTTCCAGAGCACCGGACAAATGCAGTGCAAGGTGTATGACTCCATCCTACAACTCGATGGTAAGTACAAAAATCGCCTATACGATTTTACAAAGGGTGTACTATTGACAACACTGTTGTACTTAAATAAAAAATTGCACTGGACTACTTGTTTACATTAGTTGTGGTTTTAAATTCGAAAACGGTTGCTTAGTGAAACGCTGCACCTGTGAGCGCGCATGCGCGCACCATTTAGAGTACTGGCATACGATCACTTCTTCACACTGTGATAATAATTATACGAGTATTTTGGCTTCGAATGGTGCCAGGCTACTGATATAATTTATTTGTTACGTGCCATAACTACGTTAGTAATTAAATATGAAATTAAAACGTGTAAACGTTTTGTTCAGAACACGAAAAACTGGATTCAAGCTATTTATTTTAATTATTACTTATAAAATATAACGTGCAAATTTCAGACCCTTGTTGTGATGTTTGTCTTGTCCGTACATGAAAGCTAGGACGCAAATTGTTTTTGGTTACCACGCCCTACAGCCATTTCTCGGCAACTCCTCTAGTGTTACAATAATAAGGACGCACACCTGTTGTTCCGAGTTCCCTCAAAAATTCTTATCTTTGTATGTTTAGTGCATAAAGTGATAAAGTGGCGTTTAATGGCAAAATGTGTGATTAGCCTCTCTCACATTCTTACAGAGCTGCGTGTTCGATAATGAATTTTGTTTTGACTTGTTACATAATGCATTTTTGTTTCATATATTCATTCGTTTTGGGTCAAAGGAAGCTCAAAGGTGGTAAAAAGGGCAGCCGACTTTCAGGAATGTGTAAAAGCAATTCTGTGGCCTTTTTTAAGCCAAAGTTGTCAAAATAAAAGATTATTCGTGATAAAAAAGCACACAATGTAAGCCGTTTTAACATTAGGGTGAACTTTCCGACTGGGACAATGCTAGTTTAGTGTTGGGTGATACAGTTGGGTTACGCTTTTACTCAAAGTAATGATTATACGGGCGTGACTCCCACCCTTCCTCCACTCGCGGAAACTTGGTGCTCCTGTATCGGGAGGGGGAGTCAGGCATTGTCTTTGAATGACTTGTGTATTTTGCCAACGGCTTATTAAAACACAACCAAAAGAGAACTCCTTTGTAAAAGCACCTAAACACAGACAATGAAGCTTTTTAAACTCAAATAGTGCCTTTTTAGTACAGTCGTATGCTCCTTACGTAATGTTTATTTACCCTAGGCTATTTCATCCCCTCTTTACTCACCTGAGATTGATGGAAAGGTCATTTTATGGCTGTGTGTTTATACACACTAAAGTCATTTAGCCAATTACCACTTCAGTCTTTTGATTTAGCCTGTTTAAAACACAATCTTATCAGTGAGTTTTTATGTTATGCACACAAAAGGTTGATATAGCCTGTTTAATAGCTTGCTGTAGTATTGCTGTTAGAAATAAACCATGAGATTTAACAAGGAAAAAGCAAAGTGGGGAAAAACAGGCAAGGTGACATAACGGACATCAGCCATTTTGTATATGCTGTAAGAGTGTAATATGCATTCTGTTTCAAGGGACGCATTACTAATGAACTGAGTACTTTCTAATAAGAGTTTATCTCAATACTAAAAGTCTTGAAAATACTTTTGAAACTCAAACCATGCCTACAAAGCAAAAAGAAACTAGATAGATTGTTGAAGTTCCCATGACTGGTTAAACCGGTTCCTTTTCTAAAGCTGAAGGGCAAATCTTTGCCCACATATGTGTACAATCTCACTGCGCTCTCAAAGGAGGCTTCCGGTTGGAACCGGTCTCTATTGCACCTGACTGCAGGTGTAGCTGGGGGAAGGGCTTTTTTTGTGAGTCAGAGGAAGAAACAAAAGCCTGTAGAGAATTAGGCCATTTCAAAACCCTTTAGTCTGTCTGTAATCTTTCTGATTCACTATTACAGCACTTGCCCGTTTTGTGTGCTCATCTGAGTTTAAACGTTGAAAACAATAGAATAAGCTTTCATGTAGCCTCTGTTTATTTTTATTTGTGTGGCAGTCTCAATGTCCCTGTCACAAATGTACTGCATTAAGACTGAATTATTTGCCTTTTTACTATTTGTATCTCACTCATTTTCTACCTTGCTCCCTTTTCAGGTGCTCTCCAGGCAACTCGTGCCCTGATGATTGTCTCGATCCTTCTCACAGTCGCAGGACTGGGTGTGGCCAGCATGGGCATGAAGTGCACTAACTGTGGTGGTGATGACAAGGCCAAAAAGTCAAAAATTGCCATGACAGGCGGTATAATCCTCATTGTTGCAGGTATGTTTACTCTACTATCAATGCTAGTTTTGTAATGTAAAAAATAATGGTAGTTTTATACTTTGTCAGTACTAGGAAGTTCCCGTTCTGGAAAAAACTAACTAAAATCTAGATTAGGTTTTTAAATGAAACCTAAAATTTTGCCAGTTTAGGAGTCTTTGTTCTGTTATTGCTACAGAATCTAACATTGTTAGATGACTAAAATGTTCACTCCCTCTTTGTGGACAGAAACTGTCAAAAACACGGTTGGAATTTCTCTTTTATAAGTAACTAATTTATCGGGTTCTCTTCCATTCCTTAGCCATTTGTAGCATTGTTGCCTGCGGCTGGTTTACAAATCAAATCGTCCGGGACTTCTACAACCCCTTCACACCGGTCAACACAAAGTAAGTTCAAACGTGGTTGCATTTATCCATGTGCTTCACCTCATTTTATAGTTTCTCCTCCTCTTGTTACCAAAAATTGAAGCTTAAAGCTTGTATTATAATATATTTTATTTCTATAGGTATGAATTCGGAGCTGCCATTTTCATCGCATGGGCAGGTGCATTCCTAGACATAATGGGTGGAGGCATGTTGGCTGCCTCCTGCCCAAAGGGTGGTAAATCATCCTCCAGGTACCCCAAGTCCTCCAGACCCCCTAGCAGCAGCAAGGAGTACGTTTGAGCCACGGCAGTCGCTCACATGCTGGAGAAGAGCATGTTTTAAATCACAGAGCATCTGTCGAAGTTTCCCTAGTCAGCTGATCTCAGATCTGTTTAGATTTTAATTCCTTGTATTGTGTTTGATTTAGAATAGAACAAACAGCTATGATCAGTGTCCTTGGGGAAAATTTTACTCGTGCTCCGATACAGCAGCCCACCTCAGAAATAGAGGTCACTTCTGTTTTCTTTCTTTCAAGCGCCAAGTCTGTTTTTCCTATTGTAAATCCTGTTACTGATATGGGTTTGGAAAAAGGGGGTTCTTCCCCAGTGTGTTCCTCATTTCATAAGACTGCCATGATTAGTGAACATGAAAGAGAGAGGCATGCTCAGGGAAAAAATCATCACTCATACTGCTCATTAATAATGCATCTCTACTATAAAGCCATGTTCTGACCTCATCTGCTTTGCTTGCTTTATGCATCACTTTAAGAACTATGCCAGACACTGAGGTGCATGAGAGAAGAACAACTTAAATGTAACCTTTTCTGTATTTGTTTGTTTTAAGAGCCAACATGCAAATTTCTGGTTCACTTTGCTGCATAATTTCAGTCTGGTGACGTATCAAATTTTCTCTTTTCATGCAATACTTCACTTTATACAAATCATCTGAGGGAAGTTTCGCTCATTGCTATTCAAAGACTATTTCCGAAAGGAAGTAGTAACTTGCTTATCTACTCTAAGTGAACGTATTTATGAAAAGGAGTGGAATGTTGAACTAGACTGAATTTGTTGGCATGGTAATAGAGCTAGACTGAAACTGTAGGTGAAAAAAACAAACATTTGACTTGGTTTGGGTGAGGCTAAAGATAAAGCACTACACTTCTAATTTAGGTCAGTCTTTTTAAATGAAAGAAACGGCTCTTATTTATACAAAGTGAAACTTTTTATTTGTTTTTGTCCTCCAGCTCCTTGGTATAAAACTATTGTTACAAAATCTTTTGACACTCCTTTCTTCTTTTTATACGCACCAAGAGAACAGGCTGTAGATATTTGCTCGGTTTTATCACAGCTGGTTACAATCCAAGGGTCACATGAATTGTCCTTTTGTCTGTCCACAACATGTGACACTCAAACTGGTCCTCTAAGTGTTTTTTTTTTTTTTTTTTACTTTGGTCTTTGTGCTTGGACCACTTGAGGTGGGTTGCCCTCAAGTCTATTTAGGATAGTCATGTTATATTTGTAACCAGCTTATGCAAATATTTAACTTTTTAAGTTGTTTTTGACTGTTCAGTTTGCAATATAATAAATTTTATGTAAATACATTTTTTAAAACAAGACCTGTTCATTGTCACATTCTTTATGTGTCCCCAATGAAATCTGTGGCAGTTAACCTATATTGGTGATGTGCAAATACCTTGGCCTTGAGTCACATGGTCCTCTGACTTCCGTTTCAGCATAATTTGCATATTTTGGCTAACGCTGCAAACGTGTCTTAATGTAAATAATCCCTGTAAACGGAGAATATGAGTGAAAGGAAAATAGGTCACCACACAGAATCAGTGAATTGCGTCAGCAACTTGCTCTGGGTAACAATTACTAGGTACAGCCATTTGTATTTCACAAATATGCTACCATTGGTTACTAAACATAATAAATAAAGCTACTGTATACAAAGGGGATTTACGTTTCACCTAAATAGGCGTCCCTGTCGTTCTTGGAGTGACGTTTGGAACGTTTGATTTGGGTTGGAGCAAAAGTCTGCAGGACAGCGTCACTCCAGGACCTATATTTCAGACAAAATATAAGGTACTTTTCCACAATGTATACCTGTGGTAATTGTTGCTCTCTACCGCCACTCAGAGATCACTTCCTGTTAATTTGTATCTCGTCGGTCAAACGCAGTGGTTAAACATGGTGGGTCCTGCTAATTCAGACTAAATAAAGTCGAAATAAAAGGCTTGTCTTGTTCTTTATACCTGTAAATAGACATAGGCCTATACTGTATTTACACCTCACAATGGTTTCAGTAGCCTAACAACAAAAGTGAGATTACAAATTATAGACACCTGCAAATTTACCACAAATCGCGTTTACCTCAGGAAATTACTATAGTAACAGAATGCTGGGTGGGCATTTAATTGAAATAATTAGCAAATGAAACATTTACAAAGCATGTTTTTAAAATCTAGGCTATATATCACATTAGGAAGTCATCTAGCAGACATTTTGCTAATTGTGGCGCCAAGAACAATTTGTATTGGGCGAGGTTAACCCATAACATATGTTATGGAAATTCATTGAAAACGTAACACACCTACTGAATTCAGGTTTTCCAAATCATTGAACGTGTACATTTTAAGGCACTTTGCAAATACGTAGACTGATGTCAATAAATGGATGTCAATACATGGTGACAATGCAGAAATGTAAAATTAACAATCAGTGCTTAAAAGCATAATACTAATTTTTTAGGTTTCGTTGCCATCTAGTGGACAAGGATCGAACAGTTTGACACTTTGACCTGGGACAGAGCAATAAAATTAAGCTCAACTTAATTTATTATGTCAAATTTTATACATTTATTCGTTTTGCATGTCCCTTTTTCCAGTGCTCAAATACAAAATGCAAGCAACACATAAAACAATATAAATTCTTCATACATGCCATAGAATCATTCAGCCAACTAGTCAAATAACCTTATTAGATACTTCAAAAATAACTTATCATGGCAATAATCAAGCAAGTGCATAGCTTTTCACAGTGATAAATAATGCAACGTGCAATGTTTCATAAGGCAGAAAAGCATGTAAACCAGCTAGAGATGCAAAGCCTTTAGGAAAGTAATTCTCAGCCACGGCACATAAAATGACTTTAGATTATACATAAAAAAACTACTAAAAAGTGAACACATTTTTTTTTCTGAAACCTCTGAAATTAATGTAATTAATCATTGTTTTAACCTATAAACCTATACTTCAAGTTTCTGTTAATTAAAAAAGTCAGAAATGCCAGAGGAAATATCTTTTTAGTTGACATTTGAATATTGTCTTGGACAATAGGTTACAACCATGGCTCTAGGAAGCAGCATACATTTTCAGAGTTTTGAGAGACAAGTAAAACACAAGAATACTGTGCTATTCTTCTTGCCAAATGCTTAAATAAATGAATTGAAAGACAACATCTTTATAACAGCACAAGCCTGGACAGAGTGATCTACAGTGGCTGGTCTTTGCCTTTGGTCAGAATTATGTTAATCAGCCTACATATGCACATTTCTCCCTTTGGGAGGCACAAGTGTCACACACAGAGCTCTGGTCTATGAAGCTACTACACAATAAATCACCTGTGTGGCCTGTTGTAGACTGACAGCTGCTGCCATGCGACTAGTAAACTACAGCTGAAACGCATGCGGATCTCGTGTGAATCTGATACTGGGAGAGGTGTCTGACTTTCCTCCTGCTGAAAGTATCCCGACTGTCCCGTGGCAGAAGGGTGCATTTCAGGAATAGCTGGTCCAGAATATTAACAATCTAGACAGGCTCAAGATGGCTCATTGCTGAGAGGGACAGGTAGAGGCCCGTTGTTGTTGTTCATAACGTCGTCCAGATCTTCGTCTTCTATAACCACTATAAAATAAAGTTCATCTTAATTTACAAAGCAATGAAAATTTGGGTCATGGTTTAGTGTTTAGTTACAGTGTGCACAGTGTAATTAAATCACTATAGAATTACATTAATGAACAAGGTTTAACCTTACTTGAAGGGATAGTTCAACCAAAAATGAAAACGAAGAGTTCAGATGCAAAACCCTCTAAAAGCTACATCAGTCAAAACTGAGATGACACTGAGTGAATGCTTTAGATACATAGTATACGTCCATCAAATACTTTTACTTCTAACTCGCTAAATCCCAGCCTTAGCCCAATCAGAACTACTGGTACTTAGGTAGAAACCTATATATAGGAGCCTGATAAAAATGCTTTTTTTTTTTTTTTTAAACTTCGTCAAATTCTGTCTCATGTCATTTCAAACCCGTAAAACCTTTGTTTATCTTTGGAACACAAATTAAGATTTTTTTTTTTATTTCTTTGTGCACAAAAAGTTCTGGTAGCTTCATAAAATTAAGGTTGAACCACTGATGTCACGTGGACTATTTTAAAGATGTCCTGTGGCTTGAACGTGGTTGTGTTGCTGTCTACGGAGAGTCAAAAATCTCTAAAATTTCATCAAAAATACCTTAATTTGTTTTCCGAAGATAAACGAAGGTCTTACAAGTTTGAAAAGACATGAGGGTGAGACATGAGTAATTAATGACAGAATTTTCATTTTTGGATGAACTATCCCTTAATATGTAAATATTCAATTAAATGTGTAATTCCATAAGTTATTATGTATTCTTTTTATCTTATTTTTTTCCAAGTTTCAGGGTTGGGGTCAATTCAGGAATGAACTCAACAATTCCAATTCAAAGAAGGAAATGGAATTGGAATTCAACAACAATTACAGGAAACAGAGTTGGAATTGAATTGGAATTACAGGAAGTGGAATTCAATTCAGGGAAATTCCACTGAATTCCGTTTATTGCTGTTTCTGAGCATTTATTTGTGATTGCATTTAGAGACATACATTTGAACTTTATTTATGATGCTTTACAAATACCAAGTAATGTATGAAATAGAGTTGATCAAATGCAAGTAAATAAAAATGAGAACTGTACATTATGAATTAATAATTGAATGACAGTGGTGATAAGTTTCTGGATGTACTATACATTCAATATATGATTACTACATAATATATGTCTCAACTCACAAAAAAATGAGTCATGTTCATTCATGTATTTCATTCACTTTTTATTGCATCGAATTATCATCATTTCCTGAAATTTAGCATCGCTAAGATTGCATCCCTCAGGCCTAAATATCTCAAGTGGAATTTAGTGGAATTTATTTGATTTCAATTCTGTTTCCTGACATTCCAATTCAATTCCAATTCCATTTCCTGTCAGCTGCATGCAATTCCAATTCCAATTCCATTCCAGGTAGTGAATTGGAATTTACCATTCATTCTCAATTCAATTCATGAATGGCCCCAACCCTGCCAAGTTTGTTAGTATTTCTGAATCTTCATTGTTGAATTTGTACACAATTATTTTTAAAAAACTGAATATTTGTAGAAATATCAAGTAATAATAATAAAATCTTGGTTACATTATATTTTTAGCAAAAGTGACACATGAAACTGTCAACCCTGTTACCATGTATGATTTTGTATTGTAAACAGCTGATTATTAAAAAAATATATGTTTGTAGAAATATCAGCATTAAATTATTTAAACCATTTGTAATGTCATAACCTTGAGCACAATGCTAACTAAATTAGCAATAAAACTGTCAACCCTGTTATGAAAAGGCTTTTAATTCAGTTTTAAATGGCACAATACACTTTATTAAAGCTTAAAGAGCTTCTGTACCTTATACAATGTTTTAAATCTTCTAAATATGTATATGAAATTGACATAAAAACACATTTTAAATACATTTCCTGCAAGATGTGGTGAAAAATCATAAATCATCCAAATAAATGAAACAGAAAAACACTACTGCTCTCTCTTTGACCATCCAGTGTGTCCAAGTCTTTATTATTTTACAGACACTTGTAGTTTATGTTGATATATATATATAGCATTTGAAACAAGAAGCTCAGAAATGCCAGAAGAAAATGAGTCCGTGGAGACTGTTCAATGTTGTGGCTTAACCACGACTAATATTTCTGCAAACATACGGGTTTCAGTTTACAGTACAAAATTAGAAAAACATTACTGACCTCTCTTTGACCGTCCAATTTGTCCAAGTTTGGGGGCCCTCTGGCCTAACCTCCGTTGAGGAGATTCGGGACTCAAGCAGTCTCTGTTGAACTCAACCCGCAAATGCTGCATCTGACACACCGAGTCACGAGGACTCGGTTGAAGTTGCCCCGAGGGCGGCAGGAGCTCGGGCATATCCGTCGTGTCAAACATCCCTGCAGCTGGAGTTTCTTCCCGGTTTCCAGCGGTGACGGTGTCTGCTTCTCCGCTGCTCATCAACGCTTCCTCCGCGCCCGTGTGCTCCTTCTCCTCCTTCTCCCTTCCACCGCAACAGTACAGCATTCAGAAGTGTAGCGGACGACGAAACGGACGTAGGGAGGATGTAACAGTTATTTTCAGTCTATATGTTGGCCGGTGTATCAGTTTGCTCAGTGTTAGCAGTTTGTCGTAGTCTCTGCAGTGAGCTCGTGTTTCATTCCACTTCGTTATTCAGGCGGAAAACTGCAGAATTCAACTGCTCTTGACCAGCATCCCTCGGTAATGACAGACTTCGTGTTCCGTGTCTTCCAGTCAAAGGATGCAGAGGACCGGATGGCGTAAGCTCCTCTTTCTGAGAATCACATTGGTCATTCACCCACGCTCCTTCAATGACTTTATGATGTTTTTGCGACTAAACACGACCACGAGAGAATGTTTACTGCCCTCTTAATTCCATTTAATCCCTAATCAAAATTCTTAAAGATATGTCTAGAGGATTTCTATTGAATTACATAACAAGTTTGGAATGAATAAGATGTTATAAAAAAGATTCTAAGGCTATCTATCTATCTATCTATCTATCTATCTATCTATCAGTTTGTCTTTCTGTTTATCTTTTGAATGTACGAATATAGTGTGTGTGTGTGTGTGTGTATGTGTGTATTTGTTTTTGCTACATTGTGGGGACCAAATGTCCCCACAAGGATAGTAAAACCTGACATTTTTGACATTGTGGGGACTGGCTTGAAGTCCCCATGGGTACAAAAGCTTATAAATCATACAGAATGAGTTTTTTTGAGAAAATAAAAATGCAGAAAGTTTTCTGTAAGGGTTAGGTTTAGGGGTAGGGTTAGGGTAAGGGGATAGAAAATACAGTGTGGAGAGTATAAAAACCATTGCGCCTATGGAGAGTCCCCACAAGGATAATAAACCAGACGTGTGTGTGTGTGTGTGTGTGTATATACATGGTTATATTTTAAGATGTCAGTGTAATTACATAAATACGCAAACACTGAGTAATATTTATTAACAAGCACTTATTTTATGGTTAGGGTTTGGTTAGTTACTAACCACAATACAACATGTTCCCAAGTACTACACTGTAAAAAATAAAAATCACAATTTGTTGAATCAACTTAAAATAATTTGTTACCCTGCTGCCTTAAAATTTTAAGTTCAGTCAACTAAAATAAGTTCAGTCAACTTGAAATATTAAGTTGTACTAAGTAACAACTTAGATATTTGTGTTTGGTAAACTTAACAGATGGGTAAGTAACCCAGCTGCCTTAAAATTTTAAGTTGATTCAACTCAAATATCTAAGTTGTCACTTAGTATAATTTAACATTTCAAGTTGAATAAACTTTTTTTGAGTTGACTGAACTTAAAATTTTAAGGCAGCCAGGTTACAAATTATTTTAAGTTGATTCAACAAATTGTTTTTTACAGTGTATGGGGACATTTGGTCCTATTTTGAAAGACCTACTTCTTGTTTTGTGTTAATGTTGGAATTGTGTGAGGAAAAACACATTAGGATCCTTCAGGACTGGCTGCAAATTTTAGAAGGAATTCCAATAGGACTTTCAGACTAGGGATGTTGTTTCTGTCAAACATTTCAACAGAGACAGGAGGAAGATTTCATGACTCAGGGATTCCCAATCCTACACCCCCTGATGTCATGACTGGGTATAGTGCCCAGCTGTACTCCAGCTTACAATTTACTGACTCTAATCTTGGAACCAAACTAATAAATCTGTAGAGAAAGTTGTAACTCTGCTCATCTTTAATCACAATCTGTCTCTGAGATTACTGAAGGGTACACAGCTCATCCTGTGCATCTTTAAGTCATGCTTTCAGTAAATACATAATGTGAAACAACTAAAGATGCTGCATCACTTAAAGGGATAGTTCACCCAAAAATGAAATTTCTGTCATTAATTACTCAACCTCATGTTGTTCCAAACCCATACCTTCGATGATCTTCAAAACACAAATTAAGATATTTTTGATGAAATCTTAAAGCTTTCTACATAGACAGCCATAGAACTGACACATTTAAGTCTCAGAAAGGTAGTAAGGACATCATTAAAATAGTCCATTATTCTTGTAGTTTCATAAAACCACACATGGATTATTTTAACAATGTCCCTATTACTTTTCTGGGCCTTGAACATGGTTGCATTGCAAGAGGGTCATAAAGCTCTCGGATTTCATAAAAAAAAATCTGCATTTTTGGGCGAACTATTCCTTTAAGTCATCGGAATGTAAAAAACAATAGGAAGAGAATGGACCTTTCTCACATTTCCGGATTTCTCTTAACGGAAGTCGTCTTAGTTGGGTTAAATGTGAGAGCAGTGAATGGGAGTGTACCACAAACATATTTTTTGCATTCCCATTTGCTCAAATAACAAAACTATCTAGCTATCAGTTTGTCTTTCTGTTTTATCTTTTGAATGTACGAATATCAGTCCATCTATCAGTTTGTCACAAACTGATTTTTTGCATTCCCATTTGCTCAAATAACAAAAGAAAAACTTCACAATAGTATTTTCACAACTTTCATTCAAAGGAAAAAAATAGAGAGAGACTGATATCAGCAGTCAGAAGAGAGAACAACGTCAAATTTACTGTCCCTCCCACAGACGTGGCATTAGAAACGCTCTCGCATTAGCGTTAACTTTTTTTTTGTAACTTGATGAAAAGGTGATATAATACAAAGTATAGTGTTATAAATGTACATACATTTACAAACATAAAAAAAAAAAAACTAAATATGAAAAAGATTTATGATGATGATGACCATTAAAAGCTTGGCTAATGTCATTGTGAACTTACGTAACCTGTAAAATGCTTCACATATTTCCTTATGATTCTATAGCAACTGTTAAACCACTGAAAACAAAAGCCTCTGTAAAAAGTTGTGCAAGGACTGTAATCATCATTTTAATATTTCTGCATGATGTCAAGATATGAGTTTCAGCGTGTTACTGAGTCCAACCTTAATATATTGCATTTTTCATGAGTGAGAGGCACTTATGGAAAATGTTTAATGGATGCTACTGCTAACAGGATTTCTTACCTCAGCAGAGAACATTCGGCAGTGGGGAAAAAAAAAAAAACCAACCTACACAGCTTTCATCTGACAAAAACTCTGAATATGAATCTCACTTTTTCTGATTTTCTGATTTTGTTCTGTTAGAGATATAGCCTGGCTATTTTCTACCAATGACACGTTTTGAATTTCACATCATAACCTTTTGAAAATACTTTTAAAGATGTCTGGATATATTTCTGACTTGCTCTCTGAGGCTGTTTTTATTTTGTGGTTTCCAATGATTCCTTTGTACAATCTTACAAAAGGTGCAAAAGCTGCCATGGGGGCTAATATGTGACCCTGGACCACAAAACCAGCCATTAGTAGCACAGTATATATATAAAATTACCCTCAGCTTTCTTAACAGTTACATCTCAGCCTAATATTGTCCTATCCTAACAAGATAACAACCATACATCAATGGAAAGCTTATTTATTCAGCTTTCAGGTCTCAATTAAAAATTACCCTTATGACGGGTTTTTCAGTCCAGGGTCACATATGTACACTTTGGGTACTAATATGCACCTTTAAGGCACTAATATGCAGGTGTGTAACAATGAGGTACTAATATACTTTTGAAAAGTTACCACCTCACTGACAGCCTTCTCACCTTTTTTCTGAGAGTGCAGGCATTCATGTCAACAGTTTCATGAAAACCTGTTGTATACATATTTTGCATACATTAAGCATGTCTGGGTTCTTCATATGCAAAAGAGCAATGCAATCTTGTTCTCCACCCTGTTTTGTGTGTTTGCTTTTTTTAGTGTATTGCTTGAAGATGCTGCTGCAAACAGGTCTAACAGGTTAAGGATGTTTCCTTTAGAGCCAGTGTGATGATCTTTTTTTTTCGTTTTGACATGGTCTTGCACTCAGTATAAAACCAAGATTGTGATCACGGATTTAGAAACAGCAGATACTTTGCATTACGCTGGACCTGTCAGCACAGAGGTAAGTGGAGATATTCTATGAAGATATGCAGAATCAGATCTTTTCATTATTCTTATCTGTATTTTTTAACATTTTGTATTAGGAATCATATAGCTTTCACTGTGACACTAGTGAGTTCTTTCTAAATGCAAGCTGTAAACACTAAATTTTAAGCTGTGATCTCTTATATGAAGAAAACATCTTTAAAAAACTTGAATTATCAAAATATAAGTATTAAATGAATAATATAAGATTATATATCATAATTTCTATTTAAATTTCAATTATATGCTGCCAGTCAAAACTTTGGAATAATAAAGATGTTTTAAATGTTTTAAAAAAAGTCTCTTATGCTCAACAAGGCTGAATTTACTTGATAAAAATACAGTAAAAACAGTAACATAGTAAAATATTATTCCATTTTGGAATAACTGTTTTCTATTTAAGTATATTTTAAAATGTACTTTTTTCCTGTGATGGCAAACAGCCATTGAACCAGTCTTCAGAAATCATTTAACATGCTGATTTTACTACTAAAGAAACATTTATTTATTTATTATGTTGAAAAAAATTGCTGCTTACTATTTTTGTGGAAACTGTGTTACACTACCATTCGAAAGTTTGGAGTAAGTATGTTATTATTTATTTATTTTTTTTAATTCAAAGAAATTCATATTTTCATTCAGCATGGATGTTTTTAAATTGATCAACAGTGATAGTGAAGACATTTATAATGTTACAAAAATATGTCTGTGTCAAACCTTTTGGGGAAAAACAAAAATATTAAGCAGTAGTATATATGGTATAGTGTATATAAGAAATCATTGGAGTATCTGTGATGCTGAAATCATATGCTACTCTGTTGTACATTTGTAGGTGTAAGCATGTCGAATCAAATGGTAGTCATGCAGCCGCAGCCTAATATGGTCTCTAGACATTCTGATCAGTGGGAGTCAGGTATCTGTGACTGTTGCAATGATGTGCCTGAATGTAAGTAATGTTTAAAATAAAATAAAAATACAAATTCTGCCACCATATACTCACCTTCATGTCATTCCAAACCTGTATGACTTACATTCTTCTGTGGAATACAAAAGATCCTTTGAATAGTATTTCCTACTCCTACCACTGCTTTCGTAGATCAGAACCATCTTAAAGTTACAGGGACAGATGCCCTGAAGCATCCTGCAGTTTCACCTCTGGCTAGATTTAAACTTATAACCTATGTCTTGACTTACCTGCTTACATCGTTACCATTCAGGCTACTAACACCTCTAAAGCATTTAGTTGTGTAGATCGTGTCATTAAAGCCATGTAAAGCATTATAGCCTAATAAATATTATTACTACGTCTGTGAACAGGCTGCTTTGCTTACTGGTGTTTGCCGTGTTTCACGTGTGTAAAAGCCAAGAAATTCGGTGAGTGCTTGTGTCTCCCTCTGCTGGATTTCTTTGGTATGGTCCCACCCATAACCATGTCCATAAGGGTCTCAATGCGCCAGCGTTATGGCATTAAGGTAAGAATCATCAATAAACAACAGAATGTACTGCACTTTTAGAAGAGACCGGGGCTAGTTGTCACATATTCAAAATACGTCACATATACAAAACAGTTTGCGCTACAAACCAGTGTGTTCATAATTAAGATAATACATTAAAATAATATGGTAAGACACACCAATTTGCAATATCAAGCAGCAAAACGAGCTGTTTTGCACAGCTAAAAATAGCTTGACTGGATGAGACCGGAAGCCACACCCATAAATGGCCGCGCCCACTCCTACATGAAGAAAAAGGTGGATAGTGATGTAGACTGATGTAATAGTATTTTTGTGTTGATTTGCAGGGTAACATGTGCCATGACTGTTTGCTGGTCACATTCTGCAGAGCTTGTGTTTGGTGTCAGATGTCAAGAGAGATGAAGGCACGTGATCTACAAATCACTCTTGTTGGTGCCAGACATTTGTAATGTGTTGTGAAGCAGCTGTGGTGATGTGTAAATGATAAGAATCATAAGGAAAATCTTGACACACTGAAAGGCAAATATATTTATTAATATATCTTATTAACTTCATACATCTCTACAACCTGAATCATTTTATATTGCATTTAAATTGTAAGATGCTTATTATAAAAATGATGATTTTCTGTATGTCCCTGATGCAATCTGTGATGGAACGCCAAGGATACCATCTCTTTTTCTACTAAATGTAATGTCTGTATTGTTGTGTATCTATAATGTGAGTTACTCAATTTCTAATCGGCATCACAAATATCATGACAAGTGTGATCAGCTAAATTAGTGTTTGACATATCTGGATAGATGTGATAGTGCTGTATTTGTGACAACAGTGAATGTACTCAACTTCCTGGGTTAAAAACCTACAAATTTGAAAATGTTTCTGTTTTTTGATATGTAAAGCTTTTTAAAACAATACAGAAATGATTCCTCACTTTTCAAAAATTCTTGGGAAAATCACATTTTTGTCACCAGGACTGAGTTTTACTTTAAGCAAATCTTAAAGAAAAGTATAGAAATGTATATTGTTTCCAAACATGTTTGCTTTTACCATGATTGCCTTTATTTTAAGACTGAAAATCTTTCATATCTTTCACTTGTGTTGTTACACAATAAATTATTAATAATTTCCTTTGACACTTGCCTGTACATGACTCTGGAAAGGTGTGTTTGAGTGTGTTAGGGGCTCTTCTTATCACTCTGATTGCATTATTATTAGTAATAGTAATAGTAGTGGATATGACTTTATGATAGATTGTAGATTTTATTATAGATTAGCATATTAGAAGTTTTTGGCTTTTTCATTATTATAGTTTTATTTTTAATCTCTTTCAAGGTTGATGTGGATGTTGGCATTGTAACATTGAGCATCTAACGCATGTACGAATGTTTTGTGTTTTGTGTCCCCCTGCTGGACATTTCCTATAAATGCAAAAAAAACAAACAACAACAACCCACGTCAGGTGACAGCATACCTGCAAAACAACATTTTTGAAAAAATAGCATAAAGGTATGCCACCATCCAGCACAGCAGATTCTTAACCTCTTCCCTATAGCTGTGTTGGTTTCTCTCTGTAATCAGTATGAAAGCCTAGTTCAAAAAAGAACATAGGTTCAAATAAGAAATAAAGTTATATTGTGAGATAATTCCTTATAAAGTTGTAATTGCAGGCCAGAATAAAACGTTACACATAAAACACATTTAAAAAGTAATTACGAGAAACATCATCGCAGTTGTGAGATATAAAGTCGCCCTAACCCTAGCCTAAACAGTACCGGTGAAACCACTGTATTATAGGCCATAATGACTGTTAATGTTAAATGTCGAACCAAACCTTGATCCCACGACTGTAAATATGCTTTTAAGTTTAAACGACAGGCCAGGGTACCTCCGCCCACGCTGACATATCATTGGACAGAAGAACCGATGCTCATGTATATTAATCAGGAGTGAGCTGTACTGACTGTGTTTTTGTTACTGTGCCAATAAAAAGTCACATTTCTTGCCGCTGGAATCTACTATCGTTTCCTAAGAAGTCGTTATCTTAAAAAACAATAGTATAAAAATAAAAAAAAGAATAAAGAGTAGTTCAAACGTAAATCTTACTTTGAAATTCACCATAAGAAACAGGTAAACAACTGGTGCTTTTTTGTAATTGCCAAAATGAAAGCCAGCTAGATCTTTGTTAAAGATTTTTGTATTGTTGTCACATTTATTGTATAGAAAATAGCTGCCCAATATCTCCAATGAAGGCAGGTTTTGAACAACATCTACTAGGCAAGTGGCTAAACTAAACTAAGCTACTTCATCTACTGCTGGCTAAACGGCAGGTCTACCTTCATGTTTTAATCTGCTGGTATGACTTATTTCAGTCTTCAAGCAGAAAGAAACTGCTGCTTTTATTAAATAACATAAATCCAAAAATCTAACTTGTGCTGCAGTCTGTTGTGATGCATACCATGTTTGTTCATTTAGGCTGGAAAAAAACTGATCTCCCGGCTGAGCCTGGTTTCTCCCATGGGTTCCTTTCCTCCATTTCTGTCGCCTGATGGAGTTTGGGTTCCCCAGGTGCCACTGTCACCTAGACAATATTAATATTTAGGGGTTCAAACAAGTAGTGCTGAAACCCTATTGTAATTGTTAGAATGGCCAAGGATCAGCAATTTCCATGTAAAACTGATCGCGCAGACCAAACTGTAAGTTTGAGATTTGAAGATTTGAGATTTTGATCGCACTACAGCAATCAAAAGGACTAAATCGCTAACTCCTAAACCATCAGTCGCAGGCTCGTGTCTTATGTCGCTGAAATCCTTGGCTCACGCCAGACAAAACACATGCCTCATATTTGATTGTGAGCCTGCATGATGAAATTTTTGGGTATTTTGGATTTTTTGAAAAACCTACTTTTGCGAACTAGCCCTAGGTTTTTCACCAGATCGGAACCAAACCAGTGCAGAAAGATTCTCTGCAGAGTGAATATGAATAATTATTAAAAAAAAAGTTGAACTTTCGACTCGCTGTCGCAAAGGGATGCCAAAACATTCAAAAAGGGCAGGGCCACTTTTAGTAAAATGCATATAACTCCTGAACAGAATGAGATATCTTCACCAAACTCAGAACAGGTATGTAAGAGCTCAATCTGAGGTCACAGGAAAAAAAACATGGAGTGGCCAAAGAGGGAAAAAACATAAAAATGGCTACAACTACACAACCATTTGTCCTATCAACATGACAATTGCGTTGCACAATCTTGGTCCAAAGTGCCACAAGTGTCTATAAGAACATTTTTGTATCTTAAAAAAAAACATGGCTGCCATTGGCCCATGAAGTTCAGCTATTAGACAAGGTTAGCAGAGGCCAATCGGAACGAAACTCAGTGGGCCTGTTTGATTCAAGGCCCCAAAGGTCTATGAGAAATTTAAAAGAAATATTGCATTTTTCAAGGGTGTAAATAACTGTACATTGCACGTTTTTTCACACATACATGCAGTATTCATATCGTACAATAGAACTCCTCATTTTGAACAACTTTGCCTCTAGAACCGCTACTGTCAATCAAATCATTTGTTAAATGATTGAGAAGATGTAAAAAAAAGCTAAAAAAAAAAAGAGCTTATAACTGCTTATAAAATGCTTATAACTCCTGAACGGAATGAGATATCTTCGCCAAACTTAGAACAAGTATGTAAGAGCTCAATCAGAGGTCACATGAAAAAATCGCAGAGCTTGGCCACTTGGTGGCCAAAGAGAGAGAAAAAAAAAAAAACATAAAAATGCCTACAACTACACAAATATTTTTCCTATCAGCATGAAACTTGCTTGCACAATCTTGGTCCAAAGTTCCACAAGTGTCTGTAAGAACATTTGCGTATCTTAAAAAACATGGCCGCCACTGGCCGATGAATTTCACCTATGAGACAGGGTTAGCGGAGGCCGATTGGAACAAAAGTTGGTGGGCCTGTTTGACTCACAGCCCCAAAGGTCAATGAGAAATTTGAAATAAATATTGCATTTTTCAAGGGTGTAAACGACTGTACATTTTGTAGTTTTTCGCACATACACGCAGTATTCGTATCTTATGATAGAACTCCTAATTTTGGACAACTCTGCCTCTAGAACCGCTGTCAACTGAATCGTTTGTTAAATGATTGAGAAGATGTAAAAAAAGCTACTTTCACGAACTAGTCCTAAGTTTTTCACTCAGTCTGGAAAAAAAAAAAAAACACTGCAGTACAATTCTCTGGACTCTCTAGGTCAATAACTATCATAAAAAAATGTTACAATTTACCCACTGGGAAGCTATAACGAGGTCATTTAGAAAAGGGGTCTGTCCAAGTTTACCCCAAATCCTGTAAAGCCTAAAGGAAAAATCAAAACTTCACAAAACCTGCTGAGCATATGCGACGGGTGATTCTAAACAAGCATGCAAACTTTTAAGGAGATCAGACCACAGTTGGTGCTACAGTCATGAACGTTAAAAAACATCATATTTCTATGGCAAATTACCCATATTTTTCAATCATTGATTTAAGTGGTTAAAGGCTTACTCAACAATATGTAATGTCTTTTTCCATATTTGCATAAATGCCTTAATGCGCTTGAACCCCGGTAATTGCTGCTTGCAGCTATATTACTATTATTGATATTATCAATTTGATGGCACTGACACTATCGGATCAAATCAAAACTTGAAGTGAATTAGGCTGAATAATGACACACTCTAGAGCTGCTTTGTAGCTGAATCGGATTTGATCTTGACGGAAGAATTCTGAAACATCAACAATGTTGTCAAGAGTCAATAGTAGGTGGAAGTCACCTACATATTGGATGGCCTGAGGGTGTCAAATTGTCATTATTCCTTTAAAATTCCTGTCTTTGTTAGCATAATTTACCAGAGAAATAACTGTTTATCTGTTGTTCATGAAGCTATGCAATAGCAATTTCCAACTCTATCGGTTTTCCATGCACTTTATTTCCTTATTAATTTAGTACCATTAATAAAATCATTTTAAAATCCTACAGTAAGTATTGATCTTGGATTGTTTTTATACTGTTACACACTATCATTTAATATTTGTCATTGTGGTAAATGAGGGTGAATGTGGAAACTTCTGCAAGAATGCAAAGAGCGAGGGGAGGAGAGATTCCATCACATCCGTTCGTGTTGAATCAGACAACACAACCCCCTTTTTCCCTTTACTCACTTTACTAGACATGTTTTCTAGTTTAGCTGCATATTTTCCATGGTTCAGTAAAAAAAACTAGCACATAAATACGTCCGCTTTTACTTTCTTTTGACAGAAAAAGGAGCAGTTGCACTAGAAAGAGTAAGTAACCCATTTCTTATTGTTTCTCTTTTTCTTCAGCAGTTAAACCAAATGTGCACGTTACAATCTGTCTTTTAAATATTGGCAAGGGCTGAAAAAACAAGGTGAAAATTTTTGTTTTTAGAATTGTAAAGTTTTCTCTTTTGAAATGGCTGTCTACTACTCAGATGCTAAATGCCCTATTTATTCTATCTGTGTACAGATAGATTTTTCTTTTTTTTTTTTTTTAATTACTTTGCAAACCTGAACACAAAATCATGTTACTTTCAGCCTACATAAAACATGCTACATGAAAAGCATTTCCTCAAATGTTGTCCAACACTGAACTTGCCAAACAGGGTTGTTAGAACATCAGTTTCATTCTAAATGCTGCAAAGGGTGCATGAAATTAGAGTTTCATATATCAAATAACACATCACTACGATCAGTGAAATCTTAATGTTTTTACATCTTTCCACATAAGCAAGATCAAATCATTATGGCTACTGTAGTTGTGCAACAGCCTCTCGGCAAGGTTGGGATGGAAGCTTGGAATTCAGGAATATGTGATTGTTTCCAGGACTTGAGTTCTTGTAAGTATGCTTAAAGCCATTTTTACTGTTCATTAGAATAACATGCAAATGAGATCACATCATGTGCATTTTTGGCCCACAGGCTGCTATGCCTACTGGTGCTTTCCTTGCTTTGCCTGCTCCACCACTGGGGAGTTTGGGGAGAGCACCTGTCTGCCTCTGTTGGACATACTCGGCCCAGCTCTCATGGCTGCGTTTGGAATTGGAGTATGCGTTCCGCCTGTTGGTCTGGCAATGAGGGTGGCAGTTCGCTACAAATATCAAATTGGGGTGAGTTTCTCCTGTCCCTCTACTGATAAAAGAAAGAGGGCCACAAAACAATCATTTGTTTGTATGTTTTGCAACAGGGCAGTATCTGTGAGGACATCATGGTGACTTGCTGTTGTATGTGGTGTTCTTGGTGTCAGATGAGTAGAGAAATCAAAGCACGCAAAAACGTCATTAACATACATTCCGTGGTTCAAACAGTTCCAGTGGCAGTCAACCCACAAGTTGTTGCTGTGCAGCAGCCGAGAATGGTTGGTGCAGCACCGGTAGGAGTTGGTCCTGCAGTTCAGATGGCACCAATTAATACTGGTGTCACAACAGTTGTTATGTAGATGTTCAAGTCTGGAGGTCTGCCACATGTATCTTGCTTGAGTAATGTCATAAATGACCCATAGTGTAATAGCTAATCTGTTTAATCAGTATAAATGATTTTGCGTGAATGGGTTGGGTGCATTTGGAAATTGTGTTTAAAAGCCAATTCACCCGCACAGACAAATGCCAACAAACACGTTTGTTGGGTTTTGTTGGATCAGTGTGTTACCCTTGTCTGTTGATCAATCAGCATTGTTGGTGTCTTTTGGGGCTGTGAGTATGAAAGTTATTTTTCATAAAAATCTAAATTCAGTGGCCAACTTATTTGCTGGGGTTTGTCTGTGCGGTGTGAATTGTTCTTGTATTGTTATGTTATATTGTTTATTCTTTGGTAATCAAATGTATTCAAATGATTTATTTTTCAAATGATTTAATAAAAACAGAGTAAATTGTTATAGAAGTCTTGTTTTCTTCAAATCTGATGATTCTTGATAAAACAATTTTCTGTCTGTTAATAACTTTAAAGGGATAGTTCACCCAAAAATGAAAATGACCCCATGATTTACTCACCCTCAAGCCATCCTAGGTGTATATATACACTTCACAAGAAAAAAAACCTAAAAAACGTTATTTCAACAAAAAGGCATCAAATGTTGTGTCATGCAGAGAATTCTGGGAATGTCAATTTACATTTTTTTCGTTGTAAATCACACAATGACTTTTTCACTTCCAAAAACTGTGATTCTAACAGTACTTTACTGTAAAATTACATTAAATTTAATGTCTCAGGTTATGTATGTAATCATGAGGTGCTGCGTCCTCTAGTGGACACTATGGGGAAGCGTGACCAGTGTCTGAAGCATGTGTGAAACAACGCCAATCCTATTGGTCCATGTGGCCTGTGAGGTCGTAGGCAGGTGCCCGGAAGTATAAAAGGGCAATGCTGCTCAATTCGTCACCAACTTTGTCGTCTAAACGAGATGGAAACTGACGGCTGAAGGCATGACGAGGGGACCCAGCATCTTGTTCCCTTTTGGGGAACCATGGCTACATGCTTAACCCAAGATGTTCTCCTTCTAGGGAACTCACGCTGCGTCCTCTAGCAGACACTATGGGTGAGGCACATGCCTGTGCATCTGGTGAGAGAGAACCACCACCAAACCTTTCCTCAGAAAGGGGCCTAGCCATTGATGGCCCAAACTACTCACACAACCTGGCAGAAATGGGGAACCCGATTAAAGGGAAATAAAGGGGAACAACCTAACCAAGTGCATCAAAGACTGAGACAGCTGCCTGACTATTGTTCTTAAATATTTAATAACTTTTGCCTCTCATCCAATCTGAATGCTTTAAAAAGTACAGCAAAGCTGAGATTCCCCACTTTTTTCCTGTATCAAGTTTGTCCCCTTTGGATATTCAGAGGCTCTGTAGTGAACGTGATTACGTCATCACATTTTGATTGTATTGAATTGTCAGCCAAGCAGCAATGATTGTTCATGCTTAGTCCCACCTCCGTGCCCAGATTGGTTCAAACTGTCATCTATTTAACCAGTAAACATAGTTTTTGGACTTTTAAACCACCAATTAGCATGTTTCTTTGGAAATTTGAAAGTGAGTTTCACTCAAAGTGAAAGTAAAGTATGTCTTGCGTGCATGAAAACAAACACAAAATAACACATTTGCATGACAGCACTCTCTGAAAAAGCATAGAAAAACACACAGCAGGCACTTTGACACAAAACAAAAACAAGGATGAAACAGCGGTACACAATGGATAACGCACTGGAATTTATGTTTTCATGTGGCTATGCACTGTCCCAGTAAAATGTGGAATACAGCCAGTGGATCGATCTATTTGGCTGTTATATTATGGTAATTCTTCTTATATAGTTTATAAAGATCTGTTTTCTGTTGCACTCTGTATATTTTCCTCTTATTTTGTGTGTAGTTTGTGAATCATTTGCACTGTTTGTATATTTGTTGCACAAGACCATTTGTGCAATTGTTTTCACTACTTGCTTGCACTGCATTTGTTGTTCATACTCTGATTGGAAATATTTTTCTCTGTAAAAAAAACCCTCACCTTTCAAACATTTTTGAACACCTCTATATTGTCAGTAAACTAAATAGACCTCCTTTTCACTGAAGAGCGCCTATAACAACATTGTAATAAATGGCTATAACTTGGGTGATTTTTTATTTTGAAGTGTAAAACACCCAAATACAACTTTCTAAAGAAAAAATCCAAACTTCATGAGTTTCTGTTTGAGTGGACAGTAAAAAACCTCCAACTGTTTTTTTGCGATTTTTTTTTTTTAAATTTTGGAAATTAATTCATTCTTAGAGAAGACAAAAGGAAAACTGGGACTTTAAATTAGCTAGACTGAAACTTCATGTTCTCCTGTTTACAATGATGTATAGCACTTGATGCTGACTGCGAGAATAGGTCTGAAAAAACAAAGAAAAGTGAAGGCGTGTGATGTGCCCTGAAAATGTCCTAGATCTTTAAGGGTTAATGAGCTTGTAGCACTGAACACAAGTGCTCTTTGCCGAGACAAAAACACAAAAACAGAATATGCCCTCGAGTGTTAGAATCCAAACATGGAGGCACACATTCCCTGAGGCACTGCTTAACTCAGTATAGCGCTATTACTGGACTCGATAGCCCTAAAAAGAGCATCTAAATCCTGCGAACCCTGTGATCTGAGTCTTTGCCATGCAGGCAGCATTCCGCTTAGTCATGGTGGCAGTATTTCCCATAGTGTCCGCTAGAGGATGAAGCGCAAGTTCCCTAGAAGGGGAATTACAGTTATGCACCGTATATCGTCAACATAGGGTCACTGGAAATACATGCCTCTATATACATGCCTCCATGGTGTTGCACTTGTATGATGAAGAGCTCCGGTATGAACCCCGTGAAACTACGGTTCGACAAAACAGCTCTGATAAGAAAGTTCGACTCGTAGCTCGGCTGCATCAAAGAGAGTTAGAATTTAAAGAGAAAAAGGAGGAGTTGAAGAGATTCCATCACAATCATTTATGCTGAATCAGAAAATTCTGACCCTATTCTCAACTCAAACCTACTCACTTCATTAGAAATGGTTTCAGATTAAGCTGTATTTGTGTGTATGTGTGTGTGTTTTTTTTTTTTTTTTAAATCTCACAAATATAAAAACACCTGCAGTGAACATTGTCCTAATTTTGAAGGAAAATAAAGTGCATCCATCATCATAAAAAGTATTTCATGATGGCTTCAGGGGGGTTAAAAAAGGCCTTCTAAAGCAAATTGATGCATTTGTGTAAGAAGACCAAGATTTTTCTCGCGAAAACCAAGTTTTGTTTACAACAAAGAAAAACCAGTCTCCTTGTGGCTTTTATCAAAATCCTATGACATTTTTCTTTACAAATCCTTCTTTAATGCTCATTAAATGTTAACTAAAAATTATTTATTGTTTTTGTAGTATTTGTATATTGTACACTGAAGTATATGAAGGCAAATGTGGAACAGTGTGATTTTTTTTTTTTTTTTTTTGTCTCTCTTCTAGAATTTCAAGAGAAAGAGAGTTGGAATTCAATGAGAAAGAGAGAGCTGGACAGATTCAATGGATCACATCCATTCATGCAAAATCTAATTTTTTTTTTTTTTTTACCTTTTTCTCCACTCAAACATACTCACTCGATTAGAAATGGTTTCAGGTTTAGCTGCATTTGTGTGTATGTAATCATTCCTTGTGTTTGTTTTCTTTGAAACCTCACAAATATAAATACACCTGCAGTGAATAGTGGTCCTAATTTTGAAGCAAAATAAAGTGCAACCATCCATCATAAAAAGTACTTCATATGGCTCCAGGGGAGTTAATAAAGGCCTTCTGAATCAAATTGATGCATTTGTGTAAGAAAAAATTCTAAATGTACAAATTTACAAACCGTAATATCTAGCTTTTGCAAACTGTCGTACGCACGTTCATGAGAGAGTGGCATGGGACTTGCCGTAGAGATGCTGTAAGACTTAAGGCGTAGCATAAACTCCGGTGAGAATATGTTAGTCTCGTGAAAACCAAAAAAGCTCCTCTTGGCTTTTATCAAAATTTTTTCTTTACAAATCCTTGTTTAATGCCTATTAAATGTTGATTCAAAATTATTTATTGTTCTTGGAGTATTTATATACTGTTATGCATTGGGCACTATCGTTTAATATCATTTTCCATTGAAGTATATGAAGGGAAGTGTGGAACAGTGTGATTTTCTGTCTCTTGTGGAATTCAAGAGAAAGAGAGAGTTGGAGAGGTTCCATCACAACCATTCATGCTGAATCAAATATTTTTTTTTTTATTTTTTTTTCCCCACACAGATCTACTCACTTCAGTAGAAACAGTTTCAGGTTTAGCTGCATTTTGTGTGTGTTTGTGGCTAATACCTTGTTTTTTTGTTTTTTTTTGTTTTTTCACATATATAAATACACCCGCTTTTAGTTTCTTATGACAGAAAACGGAGTGCAAGAAAGAGTAAGTAAACCATTTCTTGTCTTCTTTTTTCTTCTTTTTTTTCAGCAGTTAAAATAAATGTATAAGTTACACACATTGTCTTCCTTTTTAAAATGTGACAAGATGATTGACAAAATGGGTTTAGTATTGTTTTTAAAAATTTTAAGTTTTTTTTTTTTTTTCTTTTTAAAAGTTTTTATACCACTCAGATGCTAAATACTATATTTATTCCACTTCTGTACTTTGGTAATCATATGTCACAGCAGACAGCAGTCTAAATCATCTGTCTATATAATGAATATAAAAGAAATGTGACCCTGGATGACAAAACCAGTCAGGGATATTTGTAGCAAAAACCAACAATGACTCAAAATTATCGATTTTTCTTTTATGCCAAAAATCATTAGGATATTAAGTAAACATCATGTTCCATGAAGATATTTTGTCAATTTCCTACCATAAATATATCAAAGCATAATTTTTGATTAGTAATATGCACTGCTAAGAACTTAATTTGGACAAATTTAAAGGTGATTTTCTCAATATTTGAATTTTTAAATGTTTAAGTAAACATTTATTCAAGTTCAGATTAGGAGGGTACTTTAAAATAAAATCATTAGGATCAGTGAAAAACTTTCCTTCCTTTGTCATCCTTCCATTTCAGTAAAGTCAAATCACAATGACGACTGTAGTTGTGCAGACGTCTCAGAAGAGTGGCTGGAATACAGAATTATGTGACTGTTGCCAAGACATGAATTCTTGTAAGTATGCTTAAAGGCCTTACAATAAATATTACATATTATTACACAAATAATATCAAGTTATGTGCATGTTTTTGGTCCTCAGGCTGTTATGGGTTCTGGTGCTTTCCTTGCTTTACCTGCACCACCACTGGGGAGTTTGGAGAGAGCACTTGTCTGCCTCTGGTGGACATGTTTGGGCCAGGTATAATGGCAGCTTTTGGAGTTCCACTATGTGCGCCGCCCGTGTCTCTGGGAATGAGGGTGGCAGTTCGCTACAAATATAATATTAGGGTGAGTTCTCCTTTCCCACTACTGATAAAAGAAGAGCTTAAGAGGGCTACAAAACAATAAAATGGTTTAACTTGTTTCAACAGGGCAGTATCTGTAATGACATCATGGTGACTTGCTGTTGTGTCTGGTGTTCATGGTGTCAGATGAGTAGAGAAATCAAAGCACGCAAACAATCCCCCACTGTAGTGACCACACAACCCGTGATTCAAACCATTCCAATGGCAACCACTACACACATTATCTCTACACAGTAGTCGGTTGGAGTGACACTGGCACCATTTGTTTTTGCAGCCCAATTCTGTCTGTCACAACAGTTGTTAAATAGATGTACTGCTACTTGCATCTCACTTAAATAAATTGAAGAGTTTTTTTTTTTTAAATTATTATTATTATTATTATTTTTTTTTTTTGCAAAAACAGATAACTCATAACTCAGATCACACATTTTTATTTATTTTCAGAAATCGTGCTTTTTATTTATTTTCAGAAATCACGTTTCTGCACTTAAAAAGGTGAAATCGCGATGCCTTGATAACATTTTTTTGAAAATGGCGTTTATCGTTTTTTGCAACCCAACGTTTCATAGACACAACATACCAACTGATGCATAGTGTAATATCTAATCTGCTTAAATGATTTTGCACGAATGGCTTTGGTGAATTTGAAAAGTACCTGTGTCTTTATATGTTTTATTCTCTGATGATTCTTGATTAAATATTTGATCTTGATTTAATAATTGATCTTGTCTGTGAATAACTAGCAGAAGTGAGAACAACTCGTATCTTAAGTAAACTGATAAACCAGTGCTATTCAATTAGTTTCATTTGAGGGCTGGATGAAGGGGGCCAAGGGGTTCGGGCCCGTCCGATCTCTTTCTAGGGGGCCTGTAAAATGCATATTTAGCAGTAAAATGAACTAATATTACCACATATCACCAACATCTAGAAAAGGCTAACATGCTGTCTGTCAGTCAATAAAAAATTAACTAATTAATCACACATTTTCCTGTAATTAATCATGATTAATCATCTACTAATATATTTATATTGTTACAATTTCACATTGAACCAACATAAAGATGGTATATTTTAAATATGTGTTTTAATGGCATCTTTTTACTAAGTAGCCTATTATTAATTACGTGCTGATACCAATACTGCTACTAGTCTATTAAATGCATTTCCCCCTCAATTTTACCTATTAATTATAGTCACTCAACATTGCAGTATAACTGAAAGCCATTATTGTTAACATTTAATAGGCTCTAAAAAATGACAACTTTTAATTTAAGTGATTTTAAAACAATCTGCACATAAACTATAAATTGTATATGCATAAACCATATAGATTAATCTTTATACAAGCTACAAAAGTTGATAAGCAACTAGAGCAGTTGCTTTTTCTTTTGTTCTTTGATTTACATCAATGACACATTGTGCAGGTTTCACTTTAAAAGCAGCGCTGTCTCTTTAAAACCTGACACACATGGATTTGACACATATATGATTTTCTGCCAAATCTTTATGGTCATTTAGAACTTTGTGGAGAGGTTCCATCACATCCATTCATGTTAAATCAAATCTTACCTTTTTCGCCACTCAGACACTTTATAAAAATGATTTCAGGTTTAGCTACTTTGTGTGTGTGTGTGTGTCTGTGGCTAAATTATCATTCCTTGCTTTGTTTTTTTAAAGTCTCACACATATAAATACACCCACTTTTACTTTCTTATGACAGAAAAAAAGGAGCACTAGAAAGGGTAAGACGTCTTATCTTTCTCATTTTTCAGCAATTAAAATGCATAGTTACACTCAATGTCTTTCTTTTTAAAATGTGATGAAGTAACTTGTCAAAATGGTTTTAGAAGAACTGTTTTTTAAATTTGTAATGTTTCATCTTTTGAAATGTTTGTCTATTACTCAGATGCTAAATGATATATTTATTCCATTTGTGTACATTGGTAATCAAATATTAGTCACAACAGACGATGAATATAAAAGAAATTGTCTTATTTTGTTTTAGAATGTACACAGCTCTGTTTATAAATGTGTTTCAATTCCTTCCTTCAATTCCTTAATTAAATCAACAAACTTTGAATGCAAGTTTTAATTATTAAACTCCGATCACTACTCTGAACAACTGGAAAGTTACTACTAAGCACATTTGAGAATAAATGAAACTGTACCCTTGCCAGTTTTTTTTTTTTTTTTTTTTTTTGTAACTGCCAGTTTTGTTGCATTTATGATCTTTGTTTTACATTCATTTACATGCACTATCGTCATAAGATGTAAAGAAAACAAATAAAATCCAGAGGAACCAGTTTAGGCATTACTGCAGTTACATCAGAGTAAAAGTATATAATTAATTTTGGACTGAAGGTGTGCACAAATAATTCGGTCATCAATGGAAAAATGTTGATAACATAGATTGTTGGATCTAATTTGACATTTCTTATAGTAGATATTGTGCTTGCTTCAGAGGATAAATTAACACAAACACACACACACACACGTTTGTTTTTGTGAATTGTGGGGACTCTCCATAGACTTCTATAGATTTTATACTGACTAAACAATATTGTCTATCCCCTAACCCAACCCTAATCCTAAACCTAGCCCTCACAGAAAACATGTTTGCATCGTTACATTTTCAGATAAACACCATTTACTATTTTTAATAATTTTTTAACATTGTGGGGTCCACAGGCCAGGTTTTACTATCCTTGTGGGGGCATTTGGTCCCCACAATGTAGCAAAAACAAGTACACACACACACACATTTGATTTAAGTATACCAGGGGTTTTGAAACTATCACACAAGTGTGCATACAAACTTGTCAAACAGGGTCAAACAGATTCATCCTGAGGAATATTGTAAGAGGTGACGTAAATGCATACCAGTGCATACAAAACAATATCCAGTAGTTCCCAGCATACACTGCTGTATATAAAAAAAACAAGGCGGGTAGTTTAAAATAAAATAAATCACTAGGATCAGTGAAAAACTTTGCCATCCTTCCATTTCAAGTCAGATCACAATGACAACTGTAGTTGTGCAGACGTCTCAGAAGAGTGGCTGGGATTCAGGAATATGTGACTGTTGCCATGACATGAATTCTTGTAAGTATGCTTAAAGGCCTTACAATAAATATTACAGGTCAATTTTTACTGTTCATTAAAAAATATGCAAATAATATGACATTATGTGCGTTTTTGGTCTTCAGGCTGCTATGGGTTCTGGTGCTTTCCTTGCTTTATGTGCACCACCACTGGGGAGTTTGGAGAAAGCACTTGTCTGCCTCTGCTGGACATATTCGGCCCAGCTATCTTAGCAACTTTTGGGATTCCAGTATGTGTGCCACCTGTGTCTTTGGGAATGAGGGTGGCAGTTCGCCACAAATACGATATTGGGGTGAGTTTTTTCTTGTCCTTCATCAGTGAAACAGTAAATCATAGAAGGCTTCAAAACATTTGTTTCTATGTGTTGCAACAGGGCAGTATCTGTGAGGACATCATGGTGACGTGCTGTTGTATCTGGTGTTCGTGGTGTCAGATGAGCAGAGAAATCAAAGCACGCAAACAATCTGTCACTGTAGTGACCACACAACCCGTGATTCAAACCATTCCAATGGCAACCTCACAAGTTTTCGCTTCTCAGCAGTCGGTTGGAGTGATCGGTGCTTCGCCTGCAGCATTTGCTCCTGCAGTTCAGATGGCACCAGTTTCGTCTGTCACAACAGTTGTTAAATAGATGGACTGCTACTTGCATCTCGCTTATATAATGATGGCATACATAAATATATAGACACAATATATATAGACTGTAATTGATTCATAGTGTAATATCTAACCTGCTTAAATGATTTTGAGTGAATGACTTGGTCTTATATTGTTTGTTCTCTGATGATTCTTGATTAAAGGTTATAAAGTGATCTTGTCTGTGAATAACTAAGTGAGCACAACTCATATCTGAAAAAAACTGATAAACTTTTTACAGGAATACATAGATATGCTATTTCCACATTTACTTACAGTATACAAAGTGCTTCAAAATGGAAATAGAATAAGATTTGTCAAAAACTAAAGCATTTAATTGTAAGTGAAGTTGTAGTACACTATAAAAAACAACTTTAAAAAGGTTGTTTCAACTTAAAAAGGTGTGCTGCCTTAACATTTTAAGTTTACTCAACTCAAATATCCACTTTTTCCTGTAGTACAACTTAACATTTCATGTTGACTAAACTTAAAAGGCAGCACTAACACTAACTTTTTAAAGTTCAAACAACCTTTTTTTTTTTACATTGTATATAAAAAAAAATTTAAATGCATTTGTGTTTGCAATTCGACATTTAAACAGCACGGTTTATTTTGAATATCATGCTAGACAGAAAAAAATGGGGCTGAGAAATGTTTCACAACAAAAGAGGAATTATGCTAAATAGGAAAGCTAATCTCTCATCCTTCAGAGACTGTGTGAAGGCTCTTTCATTTACGTAGCAACATTTTTGTGGGACTGAAACTAGAAGGCTCAGCTAAGGTATGTGACCTGAACAATTACAGTGACGTTTAACTTGCATAGTTTTAATTTATACACCATACATATACACATATACACGTAAAATAAATATGCATTTCACCTTTTTACATTTTTTAAACGTTTTTAAAGGTTTGTTGTATTAGAAAGGAATTGAAAGTGATTTTCGTGCTGATTATTTTTGTTATTCTGATAGGGGTAGAGAGAGAGAGGAAAAAAAGAATGTGTGGATACATTTCTCTCATTTTCCTTTGGACAACCCTGCTTCTCACTTTACCCTGTGGTTATAATGGCGACAAGATCCTGGTTTTCCCTGTTGATGGCAGTCACTGGGTGAACATGGAGGTACTGATTTGCACAGAAGATTTTTAAAAAGTTTGCAGTGTTTCAGCAAATTTCATATTTCCTGGTGTGGAAGCCTGTTTTCACTTTAAAGTAAAAACAAAAAGGTCATTTAAAGTAATAATTCACCTAAAAATTGTTTGTTGAAAAAAAAAAAGTTTGTTGAAACTCATCTAAGATGTAGGTGCATTTTCAATGTTGAACTATTCCTTTAAGATAAATACAGTTGCATTTGTGAGAAAGTTGCAATAATAAAAAATAAAGTCACAATCAACTACACAATTTTAAGTCTCAATTGTGAGATGTAAAGTTACAAATGAAAATGTGAGGTGAAAACTGGCTTCCACATGCTGAACCTCCTCTGGAGATCAAATTTAGAGAATAACCTACCATTTTAGAAATTTCAGTGTCACTTCTTTCAGTTAGTCCTATTAAAATTTATTCTAACAGGGCAGTTTTTAAAGCCTATTTCATAAATTAAATGTATTCTGAAGCACAGTATAAAAAACTTAAAAAAAAGATCTTTGAAAAATTAGACAACACTTACAGATAATTCCAAGTTATTGGTGTTAATCTGGCACCTAGTGTTAATTTGTTAAAAAAACTGAAATAAATACTGAAATGAAATACTTTCCTCAAAAACCATAATTTCTTTACGACTGAAGACAGAAAGACATGAACATCTTGGATGACAAGGGGGTGAGTAAATTATTTGTAAATTGTTGTTCTGGAAATTCTCCTTTAAAATGCCTTGGGAATTGTGTCAAACAGGTAAAAATGTTTTCATTCACATAAATAAAAAAATGTAGGGTAATGGTTCACATCTATATTTTATCATTTTAGCCAATGAAAAATAAATAACTTGCCCTAAACAATATTTTCTATGTCTATGAAAACTATTTTATAAAACTTGACACAAAGTACATTTTTCTTGTTGAACAAAGTCAATTATTTTAATTATTTTGTTTAGATCCAAATAATATTGTTTGTGCCAAGCTTTATATAATAGTTTTCATAGACATAGAAAATATTGTTTAGAACAAGTTATTTATTTTTCATTGGCTAAAATTATAAAATATAGATGTGAACCATTACCCTAAAAAAATTTTAATTAGTTGAATGAAAACATTTTTACTACATCTACATCAGTTGTTTTACTATTCCAATTTGTTAAACTATAAAATTAAGAAAAACAAAAAGTGATATGCTGTTTTATTTTAATTCAATTCCAAATAAATTTAAAAACACAACAAAACGTGATTTTTTTCTGAAAACGTTTCCACATAAAACATGAAAACACTAGTTTAACAAACTTTTTATTCCACTCTCAGTTCACAATATTGGCAGTACTGAATTTTAGGTGCTAACTCACCTTTTCTGAGGTTGAGCATTACCTGCTGAATAATATATAAAGTGCTTTTCATACACTTAGTCCAGGTGCAGGGCATAAATCAGTCTGAAAACAATGGACACAGAAGGCCTGAGATCGGTCAGTTCACCCATTACAAAATTTGATGATTTCCACTGTGGACTTTCTTGATCAATGCTGAGGATTCGTACTGGAGTCTGTCATGTCAGCTGCATCCTAACAGAGGAAGAAACAGATTGACAAAGACATTATGAATAATTATGAGTTCTACAAGGACATGAACGCTTTTCCCAAGTTAGAATCTTGTAATTATGATGATTATAACATGGGATGAATGCACTTACATACCTGTTTTACTGTAAAAAGAGCTGGCCTTTGAATTATCATGTGGGTGATGTCAGGCTTGTCATTGACAACTTTTCTGTGAAGAGCAAAAGTTCATAAAAGAGCAAGTTAGTCTTTATAAGGGCATCTGACTTAATGGTTTGCATTTAATTGTGCAGTGTGCTAGTCAATAAAGTGATCATCCTCAGAGTTATTTTTATTTATTGGATTTATTTAAGTTGCATTTTTTGTGTACTTTTATTTTTGGACTGGTAATAAAGTCACATACCTGTATGTGAGAGACAAAGGGCTTACCTTAGCCTGACAGTTAGCCTGCTCTGGAGCAGGTTAGTTTCCCAGCATAAGTTGCCAGAGTTACTGAGCTTGAGCTATGGTAAATTTGCTTTCTGAAACCAAAGTGACAATAAGTCAGACTAACTGAAATAAGCCTGGCTTATTTGGTAAACCTGTTTCATGAAACAGCCCCCAGGTCTCAGTTAATCCACAACATACAGCTGATCTGGAGTTTTGGTATGAAGGTGGCATAAGTGTACAGTTTTTGTGCATAAAGTGATTTAAATGTATGTATATGTCTGATGTAAACAAGGAAATTGTTCTGTTCTTGTATAAGTTCTATGTTTGAACATAGAGACAGGGTTTCACAGACAGGGCTTAGCTTAAGTCAGGACTATGCCTTAGTTAAATCAGGATATTTAAATAACTTTTATAAAAAGGCCTTAAAAACTTTACTGGTGTGCATCTTGAGACAAGACAATGGCACTGACATATTTTAAGATGCGTCAGTAAAGATATTTTCAGTTAAGACTGCTTGAACATGCATTTTAGTCTGTGACTAGCCTTAAGTCTTGTCTGTGAAAGCGGGGGTATAATGTTTAACACAGCTGTGCTCTCTTATAACAGTTATGTGGATCATACTTACACTTTCAAAGCATCTCTTCTATTTCTTGTTCCCTCCAAAACAAGACAGTCATTAAGAGGGCTCTCAGCCTAGATAGAACAGAAGTATATTTATCCGTTTTTGTATTTATACCGTTAATTAACTTAAACGTACTCTTTCAAACAATAGCCATGTCTCAAATAAACGTGGTAAATTATTGCACTCACCATATTAGCTCCACCATTGTCTCTCTTCCGCTGAAATCGCGGCTGCGGTATGACTAAAACCAGTTTATACTTCTCACAAACAACTTCGAGTGAAAAAAAGGAATAGGCGAAAAAAACGTCACGCTTGCTCACTGGTCCGGCGTTCAAGCACGGGTCTGTCCGCTGGGAGATAAAGATTAACAATGTTTCAGTATTTATAGATTGTTCTCTAATTTTGATCTCCACTGTATGAAGAAAAAAGGAACGCCAGCTTGCTTAGTATGATTAAAACCATAAACATGCACTGTATTACTGCCCCCTAGGTGCTGGTGAAGAAGCTGCACTCTCATGGACACGAGCTGAGTGTGATTCGTCTGACGGACAGCTGGTTCATCCAGGAGAATTCACCTTACTACACCTCCATTACGTTGAAGCTTAAAAAGAAATACATAGGCCTGGACTTGTTCGAGAATGCAGTACAAAAAATTCTTGAGGCCCGCAGGAAAGGCCCAATGATGGGAGTGGTGGTCCAATTGTCAGAATTTATTGGCATCATGAACATAGCTCACACTGCAAACTGTGCCATGCTCACCACCATGCTGGAGAACAAAGATCTGATGACACAAATAAAGATGGCGAACTATGACTTGATGCTCACTGACCCTGCCATACCTGGCGGTGTCATCCTGGCACATTACCTGCAACTTCCAATGGTCTATAACGTCCGTTGGATGAGTTTCGGAGAAGGCCACTTCTCCATTGCACCTTCTCCCATATCCTATGTGCCTGTGCCCGGCTCAGGTCTGACGGACCGAATGGGTTTGTTAGAAAGAACTCGTAACTTTCTACATTATGGGTTGAACCTCATTCAAGAGCGCTGGTTGATGATTCCCATGTATTCCAACTTGTTGCTCAACTACTTCCCTCCTGGCGCTGACCTCCTCACCATGCAACGTTCGGCGGAGCTGTGGCTTGTCCGTGTAGACTTTGTGTTCGAGTTCCCACGACCTTCCATGCCAAACCTTATCTACATTGGCGGCTTCCAGTGTCGTCCAGCCAAGCCTCTTCCTGCCGAGCTGGAGGAGTTCATGCAGAGCTCAGGAGACCACGGGGTGGTTGTGATGTCTCTGGGAACGCTAATTGCAGGATTGCCCCGAGAGGTCATGGAGGCCATTGCCACAGCTTTCGCCCGCATACCGCAGAAGGTGATCTGGAGGTTTGTTGGCGAAAGACCTTCATCACTGGGCAATAACACTCTACTGCTTCAGTGGATACCTCAGAACGACCTGCTAGGCCATCCAAAGACACGTGCTTTTGTGGCTCATGGAGGCACGAATGGTCTATACGAAGCCATCTATCATGGGGTGCCAGTTCTGGGACTCCCTTTGCTATTTGACCAACTAGATAACATTGTACGTCTTCAGGCAAGAGGAGCAGCACGGATGCTGGATGCAGCTACTTGCACCACAGAAGAATTTCTTGAAGCTTTGAGAGATATCTTAGAGAACTCAACGTATCATCAGAACATGCAGAAGCTTTCCAGTTTACATCGAGACCGGTCTCTGCATCCTCTCGACAAAGCAGTGTACTGGATCGAGTTTGTCCTGCGCAATAAAGGTGCACCCCATCTGCGCACTGAGGCCTACAACATGTCCACATACTCCTACTACTGTCTAGATGTGGCTGCATTGGTTCTCCTCACACTTCTGCTGACTCTGGGAGGTGTCTACATAATGTGTATACTAAAATTAAAAAGAAAGACAAACAAGGCTGTGAGAGACAGCAACAAAAAAGCTGTAAAGGAAGGCAGTAAGAGGCTGAAAGAGACCATTCATGCACTGAAAGACAGCAATAATATTCCCATCTCAAAACTAAGAGCAAGCAAAAGAATTTAGTGAATAGGCAAGGAATCCAGAGAGCTATACACTTCATTCTTCTTTATTATATTTTTCTAAATTTTTCTTACATTGTTTTCTTCTTCAATATTCTTCAAGTGTTATTGTTAATTAAAGCGAAAAGCATTACAGTTGTTTCTGGTAATTGAAATAAAGCTGAAATAAAATATAAATATTAGATGAAAAGCTTAGAAATTTCGCCTTGGCAACTGAAACTTTATTAACTGAAATAAATAAAGTACTAAAATTATTAAACATTAAAAAAAGGCTATATAAATATTTATATATAGATAAAAGCACAACAAAATGATAAAGCTTGGAAATATAAAATAAAAGCTAATTAAAATTATTAATAAATATTATGGTATATAAATAGTACTAAAATTACACTGCCTTCCAATTATTATTATTATTATTATTATTTTTTAATAGGACAGTTGAGAAGTGACAGGAAAGTACAAAGATAGAGGAACAGGAATAAGACATGGCCCAAGTTAGACTCGAACCCAGGTCCCCATGAGCACAACGGCTCTTCGTGTCAAATAATTTCACTACCCCTGTGTCCTAGCTCTACATGCTACACTCTTAAAAATGCTGGGTTAAAAACAACCCAACTTGGGTTATTTTGACCCAGCTGGTTGGGTTAAATGTTTTGACCAAACATGTTATTTTATTTAAGTCAACTGTTGTTTAAAAATTATTATATTGCTGGCTTAAAATGGAGTAGAACTTATAAAAAACACACAGAATTACTAGAGGTAAGAGCAATAATCAAAAGATGAACATGTATTACTAAGCAAGAACACGTGGACAAAATAGAAGTTATTTGGGTGAATACAGCATAGTTTACAATATTACATACATTTAAACTCGTTTAACAAGCATTTAAGACATAAATGTAACATTTAAATGTTGCATTTTAATTTTAGTGTTTTCAACCGTTTTTACCGAAATAGCGCTAATTCTCGTGCCGGTGTGTTGCCGAAATCAGAGCCGGTGAAGAGCTGCTGTTCGGCGGTGTAATTGAGAACTTCAGACCGCGGCCTCGCGTTTCACTCGTAGCTGAAAGATGCCGTGACTGACTCCAAAATATGCCCATAAAAAAGTACTGAGATCTGATAACACATTTTAATATCAAAATAAATTAAACTCAGTACAATAACGAATCCATTTATTTTATGCAAGGCAAAATGCGTTTTCATCCTAACAACCGCTGCAAACGCAGCTGACTGACATCTCCTCCTTATGTTGTATTGCGTGAAATAATACAATTTACAACACACTAAAGACTTTATAAATTAAATAAAATGTATACAAACCTATATTTCGCTTAAGAAGTGCACCAAATCGGCAGCTGTCTCTCCTGTAGAGGACACAAAAAGCCAGCGCTTTGATTGTAACTCAGCAGCTGGGGTGTTTCGTCAGAGACAGGCTCAACCCATCTGTTGGGTAGAAAAAAATAACCCAGCGTTAAATGACCCAACCGCTGAACTACACAGCACCTGGGGAAAAATATTAAAAATAACCCAATAAAATGACCCAACGGGCTGCATTTTTAGAGTGTAATAATTCCTTTCTTTCTGTTTCTTTCTTTGTTTCTTTGTTTCTTTCTTTGTCTTTAATTATCTTTCCCCACTTCTTGAGCTCTTGCCAACTAAACTGTATGTTGGTGATTAGGTGCAGATCCCTTCCTGGAATATTTGAAGTAATCCCCCTTTTTTGCAAACAATGCATTTAAGGGCATTTGCAAAGGAAATAGAGTCAACAGTGACAAACAGCTGCTGGTCAATATTCTGGTATGATGTAACTCTTTGCAAGATGTGAATTGTTGTATAAGCTAGTCAGCCTGTTCAGCATGTGACATGCAGTGCTGTGTTGAAAACTTACAGAACATCTAATCATTTGTAGCTCCAGCAATGAAACTTAATTGGAGCCATTCACATTTTCGTTTTGTAAAACATGGTTAATTAACAATGTGATGGATAACAAATGCTCAAAATAAACGCTCTTATCAGAGTCCAAAACAGCGGGTTTCATTTTAACACACGTTTATATTTTGCAGCTGATCACCAGCAGATGGCGCAATGGATATATTCAAAGTATAGCTTGGAATCATTTCTGCAATCCAAAATCAGATTATATCCTATATTCTTTTACATCAGCTTGGCGCTTTTTATAAACCATACATCAAAATACCATGGTTTCATTAAAGCAAAAATGATCTAAAACTAAGATGATCACAAACCAGACCAAAATGCTGCGTGTCACAGCACTTTCTCTTTACCAGCCGGAGGAGGACATCCTTTTCTCCAGATATGAGACAGGAGATGGCTGGAAGCACATGCAGGGACAGAATGATAAAAAGAAGACAGGCAAGGATGAGAGAGCTCTAACTGATTGAGGGGACATTAGCCTGGGCTGTACTCGCTAATGTATGCTTCTAATGACTCGTTATCTCATTATCAATCTTATTCTCGCTCATCTTTTCTTTTCCTCACTCTCTCCCCTTCCTCTATCTCTCTATCTCCTCCCAATCGACCAGCAATGATGGGAATAGCAATTAGGACGCTAGGCTGCCAAATGGCTATTTTAATTAGCCTTTCTTAGCAAGAGAGAGAGAGAGAGAGGTGGTACGAGAGAGCGAGTGAAAGAGAGGGAGAGAAAGAGACTAATGTTCTTCATAAGTGCTACAGATTAGAAGGTCATTAGGCTTTTGCTTGAATTAATGATTAGGAATTCCTGCAGGTCACAGAAACTTATTACACAAGCCTACTTAACATTAATAGAACCATCCTATTTGTGTTAAACACAAAGAAATTAAAACTAAAAACCAATTACAGAGAGATGACATTGTCTTTCGCTCTACCCCTGGTCACCCATAACGGAGAAGCGGTGTAAAACTCTCTGGACAGTAGCCAAAGACCCGTCGCACGTACGAGAACAAATGATAGCGGTTCGGTCGCTCTCTGTCGTTTCATTCTTTTCCAGTTTTACTCCATGGTCACTCATTCTACACCCCCGCCCCCCTCAGCTTTCAATATCTTCTGCTTTTCCACTCTGTGTCCCGTCAACCTCAGTAAACTGCGGTGTTACTCCGCCGCTCCTCGCTCATTGTGGTACGTAATTTCCTTCAAAAGCACACTGCAACATTCTTGTGTGTTATTTGTTCATTTGTGGCTTGTTTGGGACACGGGCTGGTCTGGTGAAAATCTCTTCAGAGGCACTTTCCATCCCAAAAGAGATAGACTACTCATTTCAACCCTCTCTTAGACTTATCCCCCTGACGCATTAAACGGCAAAAACACGCACACACAAGGCCTACTTTTATGTGCGCATAGCGTGCATACGGAACAAATACATGAACATCGCATAGCGATGTATACATGATGGTATACATGATAAAATCATGATTAAAAATATGTCTTCTTATGTCATACCAGATGTTTGTGCGAGATACCAACTGAAATTTAAGTCACTGATAATCTTCCCCTCCAGTGGGCTGTTAACCGCTGCAATGAATCAGCGAGTGAGTGAGTTGAACTTGAACCGAATGAATTTGATTCATTAACAGATCATTCAGCCTGTGTTTGTGAAAGGAATCTGAAACGATTCAATGAAAGGATCAGACTCAAAGGAACGCTCTTTAGAAAAAGTCTTCTAGATGCTGCATTACAAATTCATGGAATTGCTCTACTGTGTTTCTGACCGGTTGTGTTTATACATAAACTCAAGTAACTGAAAGCTAATAATATGGTTCATAAATTCAATATTTCTCTCAGTTGCCTGCTTAGAGGAGAAGAGGAGAGAAGTGTATTCTAAACATAGTTGTCCACTCTGAAAAATAAAGGTTCTTTATTGGTTTCTTTGGATTCACAGAGAACTTTTAACACTTGTGGAACATTTTGATTGCACAAAAAGTTCTTTGTAGTGGAAAGATTATTAAAATGTTCTTCAGATTACTGTTTTAGAAACTGTTCATTGAAAGGTTCTGTGGGGAACCCAAAATGGTTCTGAATTGCTGCTAAAAACCCCAGTTGGAACCTTTATTATGGTTCGCCTACAATTTGCAAGTTAAAATTTATAAACATTTTAAGAAGGATATCAAGTACCTGTTGAGAATGCATTGACAGTCTGAGTAGTTGGATGTTGATATATGAGCTCCCAAAAAAATCAATAAAGTGGTGGCATTGAATACATTTTTGACAGTTTCTGTATAAAAAACAAAAGGGTGGGAATAAAAAACCCTAAACTATAACACAAAGAATCATTTAATCATGAAAGGGTTCTTCAGGATATGTAAACAACCTCTAACGACGCATTTTTTTTTTTTTTTGTTTTTGAGTGATTGACTTATGAATTTGAAAATACCTAATGAACTCTTAGAGTGAATATTAAGATTTCATATTTAGTAAATAACAAATTGTATGTTTCTCACACAAAGTGTGATTTCAAAAGACGTATATATAAAACGAGTCATACAGGCTACTTTTATATTTTATGGTCCTTTTGAATCTTTCTTGAATGCTCTAGTCATGCATTGTATTTGCAAGAATAAAAACTATTTCATTACGTCCATACATTTGGGGCCTTCACAATTCATATATACTGTATAATAATCATAATGTACAAACCCTCATATTTTAAAAAATAAACATCACAGCAATTCCTATGGCTGTACATTGCGCTTGTATTTGTATAGTGTCCCTCACTTTTCTTTCTTTCTTTCTTTCTCTCTGTCTCTTTCCTTCTCTTCTTTATCATGACGTGCCCTGAGGTTATGATTGTTATGATTTATATCGGACTGTTTTGAGATCTCTCTCTTTCTCTGCCCTCTGTCTTCATCTCTCTTTAGCTTTCTCATTCCTCCTCTCTCCTTTCTAATCAGTTCTCCTTGCATCCCCCCCAGGTCGATTTGGGGAGTAATAATGAAAGAGATTTAACCCTTTAATGTTCAACCGCTTTGACCCCAAACACCTTCCCTCCATCGTGTTTCACACCCACACACATAAATAAATACACACATTTCCGAGTGTGGATCACAGCACTGATTGCAATGGAAAACATTAGATTCAATGTAAAAACAGATTTTTTTTTTTGTTGGAAAATGGTTGGCTTCACGAATTCACATGTTTGTGTGTTTTTCTCCCACACATTGTTTCTTGGATACAGTCTAGTTTTTATCCCCATCCGTCTGCGATTCCGTCTACCTGCCCATCTGTCTGTCAGACTCTCGTTCTGTGCATTTAAACCCCAGATGACGTCACGCATAAACAGGATGTCTTCCCACCTAATTATGCGCTGTTAATTACAAATTTGGACTAATGTGCTTAATTAGACGAACATCATTTGCTCTCAGATACAGGACATCTTTTTGATTTAGAAAATTATCTCTTTAACAAACAATATGACTTAATTGCAGATATTTGCATAAACAAATGAGCTAATTAATTACAACCAAGCACTTCCTGATGAGTCGAAGGACAATGAGACTCCAAATGTTTTCCTCAGGGATACGGAAGGAGGGAGGGAGGGAACGCAAGAGAGAGAGAGAGAGAGAGAGTTTAAATGAAAGTTTATGAGCTTGTGAGCATGCTAATATGACTCTGTGAGCATGAGGAATTATGTATGTGTGAGAATTTGCTATAAATGTCCAGATAAATAAGTTTAAGTAGCTTACTTATCGGCTGTGGTGGTTCGGCTCTGGCAATATATCTCCGGATGGTATCGGTGTAACACTTAAAATCCCTTATTCCCTCTCTACATTCATCTCTCTCGTTTTCCCCTCTATCTCTTTTTCTGGAGGGTTTGTAGATAGAAGGGCCTCTCCCCTCCTTTTCTGTGTTGGAATTTAATATGCAACTTTTTATTGGAAAACAATCGTGCGTGCCTGCGTGAATCCTGACCGCAATATATCTGTTAGTGCAACTAATCCGATCAGGCCAGAGAGGGCTATTTATCACTGCAAATCCAGGGCATTTCAGCCCACATTTTATTATTTTAATATATTTCTCAGCTATTAAATCACCAAAATGATGAATTAGAACTGTCTGCCACGCTTTCAGCTGCATGACAGAAAATGATGCACTACCCAATTTGAGTGGTCATTTGGACTTTTTAAAGACAAAAAATGATACAGGAAAAAGTCCAATATTTTTGTGATGTTACGTCTCTGCCGCCCCATCCCTCCGTCTCCCCCATCTCACTGGCTGTTTTTAATAAAACACTCTAAGTGAGCTTTATTGCTGTGTTAGAGAGGGCAGGATCACAACTATCTTTAATATACAGCCAATTACCAAACACACACACACAAACATAGGCGCTCACACACATACTTATGCGCACACAAAGACAGGTACACCGACACACAACTTTGTCTCTTAATCATAGCGGGCAAACATTAACAAATATTCAATCTGTATACACCCACACTTCAAACGGTTAAAGATTAAAATTTATGGTAGGTTGCCAGTTACCTGGGAGAGGTGAAAATATGAATGGAAACACATATTTTAACTTTCTTTACATCTCATACAAGAATATTTACACTTATGGAGCTCTTCATTTACAATTTATCTTCCTTTCTTTCCTTTTGTGTTGTTCTTCTCTCAAATAATGGGTTTATGCAAAATCAAAAAAAAAAAACATCATCCTTATATGTCTGGACAAAGAAAAAAAAACACTTAAGTTGTTTATCTAATAGATTTGTCCTAGACCAAAAAAAAAAAATCTTAGTTGTATTTTTACATATGTAACATGCACAGAAGGATATTCATACGGTTTTGGTAAAGATTACATTTTTTTTCAAGTTATCTTAAAATATTTAAGCTTATATTTATTGATATTGCTTTATTACTATGAGCTGTTTTAGCATAAAATAAACTCTGTAATTCTATATGTGACACTGGACAACAAAACCAGTCATAAGTAGCACAGACATATTTGTAGCAATAGCCAACGATACCTTGTATGAGTCAAAATGAGCGATTTTTCTTTTATGCCAAAAATCATTAGGATATTAAGTAAACATTCCATGTTCCATTAAGATATTTTGTAAAATTACTGTAAATGTATCAAAACTTTTAATTAGTAATATGCATTGCTAAGAATTTAATTTGGACAACTTGAAAGGCACCCTTAGATTCCAGATTTTCAAATAGGCCTAGTTGTGTCCCGGTCAAATATCGTCCTATTCTAACAAACTATACATCAGTGGAAAGCTTATTTATTATATTTTCAGCTTTCAGATAATGCATAAATCCCAATTATGACTGGTTTTGTGGTCCAGGGTCATATATACTTATGTATAGACACACATTTCAGCCACAATTTCAAAGATTTTGCAAAAGTTAGTTTAAGCACGCAAAACAGGCATTCGCGAGCAGAAGTCGCATTCGTGAAAAGGCAACTATAGCAACAGCAGGCTTCTCTAGCTATAGATGCCCCATTTCAGTGGTTCCCAACAATGTTCCTGGAGGCCCCCCAACACTGCATTTTTTCCATGTCTCCTTAATCAAACACACCTGATTCAGATCATCAGCTCATTAGTAAAATCTCCAAGACCTGAAATGGGTGTGTCAGACAAAGGAGAGATGCAAAATGTGCAGTGTTGGGGGGCTCCAGGAATGTGGTTGGGAACCACTGCCCCATTTGACCACTCCAAGCACGTGGATGCGTCCACCATCTTGGAACAGTCAACTTGACATCATTAGCCATACTATAGGTTCGCAGACCAACAGCTGTGCAGGATTGTGGCATTTCGAATATTCCGTTCCATTAAGATTATATAGCGACAAAAATAAGTATAGACCAATTATATGTTTGTAAACATTTGGGATGCGTGTGCATCATGGTTGCAGAAAACCCTGGAGAGATAACCTTTACGGCTAGAGAATTGCACGGATACGGTACACAATAGTTAAATGTAAAAAGATTATAGATCATATTGATTAGATGTCATTTCCTAAATGTTTTCTGCATATTACAAGAGCTTGTCACCCAGGGATAAGCACCATTATTCAACGAAATTCACATTAGATAGTGGGATCCGAAACAGGGATGACGTTTTTTGTGGGCGGGGCCTATCTGGTGACAGGAAATTATGTGTTTTTTTTTTTACTCCGAACTGACAAACCCACTATTTTTGAGTTAACTCGAGTTATAAAGTCTGAATTAGGAGATATAAACTTGCATTTGCGAGTAAAAAGGTCAGCACTATGATAAAATATATAAAAGTTATGTAAAAATGTTAATAGCAATAGGTTCAAATAATATTTAATGCTGTAACTGTAGGACTAATACGATACGTCTCCTATGAACAGCATATGTAAATATATTTAGATCTATTGTTTAAATCAAATAAAAATAGAGTAATCATAGCAGTTTTCATTCATATGTTTAAACGTATGCGTTTTGACATCAAAAGGCACAAACGTTTTTTCTTATTCCATCGATTTTACCCGCATACCTCCACTTGTTACCAGTGTTTTTCTGCAAACACTATGCGCACAGCTGCAAGTGACGTAACTGTGATGGCTACTCCAAATTTGGTCCATTGCCTAATCATTTAGCGCTAAAAAATGTAAAAATATATATATTTAGCGCTTTACATATCACAAAAGAGTTTTGTTTAAACACTATTTTAACCATTACTAACCATTACTAATTAACCATGACTTTTACTACAAATAAAACCAAATAAAATAGTTATTAGTTAATCCATGGTAACTACAAATTAGCCATGGTTTGCTACACTAACCGTAGATTAACCACGATATTTGTACATGGTAAAAACAAAACAAAACAAAAAACTTGGTTACTACAATTTTACTATAATAAAACCATGGTTCATTTTCGTAAGGGATGTTAAATGTCTTTATCCAAAAGACATTTTCTGTCATGCATCAACAGATTTAATCCCGAAAATTACACGCAACTTTGTTTTAAAATTAACTGAATAGTTTGCCAAGTGAACAACACGAACTGTACGGTCTGTTTTGACTTTAGGATGTGCAGGTATGGTGCTTCACCACCGAGACCCGTCACATCAGCACATCGCAGCTTCAAGCACTTAATCTGCCAAGTACACAATAATTACTAATTACCTATTAACTAATTACTCTGCATCCAGCATCTGAAGGCAATCAAAATTACATTAAGCGTGTTGTATCTCCTGTCCACTCGCTGCCCCCGCCCCTCCCCTTTAATGCGGCAGTACACTGCCTATCCAGTAGGGGGCGTCAGTGCCGCAGGTGGGTGGTGGGGTACACACTGCTCTGGGACAGCTGGCTTAAGCCTTCAGACCCCATGAGTCCTCACACTAATCAGCTCAGAGCAGCCAGAATCAATTAGCACCAGGAGGGGGGGTGGGCGGACGGGGGGAGACCCACAGAGGACGACTGGCCCCACACCTGGCCTGTCTCTCTCTCTCTCATCTAACGCACTGCTCTTGTCCATTCAGTCATCCATCCATCCATCCATGCGAATCCTCTTCTAACAGAATTGTTTTTTGCCGATCTTCATGACTCGCTCTCTCCTGCTCTACCTTTTAAAGATGTGTGTTAATAACTTTTAAATAGTCTGGCAGCATAGGGCCGCAGGGCTGGTTACTCACCTTATTGCTCTCCTCTTCTCTCCGGTGCGTTCATAAAGTGGCTCTATCTCTCCCTCCTGTTCTCATTCACCTGTACACTCCTTCCCCCTGCCCACATCCATGTCCATTTCCCGCTCTCTCCGTACAACAATAATAGAGAAAAGATGAAAAACTTGTTTTGAAAAGCATTATGGGATTCGAGAATCTCCCCTCTCTATTTCAGCTAATCTATTCCTCAGTGCTGCTCAGAGAGTGTAAATGATATTTTAGCATGTTCATAAAATACCGTGATATATTCACAGTACAGCACGTATTCCACTTTATGGTTCGCACTGTCATCGTCTCTAACTCAAATAGAAACATTACATTGAAACAAATTATTGCGCTGGAATAACACACATACACGCGGCAATGGAAATTTATTTTCCTCTCGCGCAAACTCTATACATCAAGCGAGGTACAGTACGATACAGTGTGTATTATAAAAGCACATGTATCATCTACAAGACTCCTGCACTCTTGTTTGAACACACACGCACGCAAGCAAAGTGCAGTCGGTACGAAAAGTGCTTTATAAACACATATAATGATAAATCAATAACGTCTGTGCTACAGAGTCGACAGAGACGCTGACCAGCAGGTGTCAGTCTGCCTTCCAACTACCGACCGCATGGAGCAGATGGACGGAGAGGGCAACTTTTCAAGTCCGAACGGCGCGGACCGCACAACCTCCACTCGAATCACGAAACGGGAAAAGTTGAAGGAGCAGAGGGATGGAGAAAGGAATGAATCGAGGAGAGGGAGTTGAAGATAGCCTTCTCCTACTCTCACACTAATTGCGTTTTCCCTGAGCAGAATTGAGTTCCAGAGAAAGAGAGAAAGGCCAGAGGCTTTTCATAATTGTATCGACAGGAAAATGAATATGATGAATGGCGTTCATTCAGCGCGGCCAGGATTTATTGTCTTATCCTCCGGGCGTTAATCGCTCTGAAAAGTGGGGAGGAGGGAGAGAGAGACGGGAGGAGAAGGAGAGGGAGAGGGAGAGAGAGAGAATAACTAAATTCCAAACCCCTGTCCTGACAGTCCTCTCGCAAACTTATGTCAACTTGCAGAACCCCTTCATTACAAACTGTTCTGGCCACACGGAGCCGCGCCCACGCGCTTTGATTGACACCTGAGGCTCGTCGTTCACCTGTGGGACATTTTGAATGCATCGCGGTAAAACGCTTCTGAATTTAATCAGGACTCTCTTTTTTCCATTTAAAATGCTCAATAATTTTGAATGAAAGTTATATTTGGGATCCCAGACAAAAAAGACCACAGAATCGTGAAAAAAAACGTTCTATGCCATTTTTTTCCGCACCTCACTGTTTCACTGTCTCTACCCAGTTTTTTTTCTTCTCACATTTGGTTCACACATGCGTGTGCATTCACACACACACATTCATACACGTCCCAGATAAATCTGGTTGTGGATGCTGTGAATCCAGATGAATGCTCAGCTCATAAAAAGTGTGTGTTTGAAAGCCATCCATCATGTAGATGTCAGAAAGAAAAGAGCAGAAAGAACCCTCTCTGAGTGTATGTGTGTGTGTCCATTGCTTTTGCTCATGAGTGCTACTGGTTTGCAAGAGCATTTGATGGACATTGCTGTAACGAAGTATGAAACGTACATTTTTAATTTGGTTGAAACATGTTGAAACTGGTAGTAGGCTAATGAGGAAAGAATCAGAGTTTTTCTTTTATTTCATGTAATAGACCATATACATGATATAATAATCAAACTTGTATGTCTTTATTTTAAAAAAAAAAATCCACCTTTTTTTTAACGCGGAAATATCCGCTATAGGGAAATAACGAAAAGAATAACAACGTACAGTAAACAGTAAAACTGTTTGCACTACAAACCAATGTGTTCAGAATTAGGATAATACATTAAAGCAACATGGTAAGACGCACCAATTTGCACAGCTAAAAAAAACTGGACACAGATGAGACCGGAGGTCAGACCCATAAAATTTACAAACGAAAAAAGGTGGATACAATGAAAGTCACTTTGGGTTCAGTGTTGTTTTGGACCCCAATGACTTTCTGTTTATAGGTAAAACAGTTTCTCAAAATGTCTTCTTTTGTGTTCCACAGAAAAAAAGAAAGTCATGCCGTTTTGGAACAAAATGATGGTGAGTATATTAATTTTCACTTTCGGAAGAACTATTTTACTCAGTATATGCAGCAAATTTCACAATTCATTACAAAGAAATTGCAAGTAATATTAATTAAATGTGAAGTTTTGAAGTAGAAATACTTAAATATATATGTGACCCTGGACCACAAAACCAGTCATAAGGGTCAATTTTTCGAAATTGAGATTTATCAAAGCTGAATAAATAAGCTTTCCACTGATGTATGGTTTGTTAGGATAGGACAATATTTGACCGAGATACAACTATTTGAATACATGGAATCTTAGGGTGCAAAAAAATCAAAATATTGAGAAAATTGCCTTTAAAGTTATCCAAATGAAGTTCCTAATAATGCATATTACTAATCAAAAATTAAGTTTTGATGTATTTACAGTAGGAATTTTACTAAATATCTTCATGGAACATGATATTTACTTAATTTCCTAAAGATTTTTGGCATAAAAGAAAAATCAATCGCTTTGACCCATACAGTGCATTTTTGGCTGCAAATGTACCCCAGCGACTTAAGACTGGTTTTGTGGTCCAGGGTCACATATTTTCATGTAAAACCTACTTCAATAATATCTACAACTTCGAAATTTCGATCTTTTTTAAAGCACACAAACTGACAATGAACAATACTTTTAGAGCATTCATTCATATATATTAAAGTTAATACATTTTAACATTTCATTTTGCATCAATTAAAATTCACGTAGTATGAACAAAAATTAAAAAGGAAAACTAACAAATTAGTTTTAAAGTTAACCTAGATTAATAAATACTGCAAAACATGCTGTTCATCCTTTATGAAAACTTACCATGGTTTTACCACAAATAAAACAAAACAAAAAAAAGTGTTTTTTATGGTTTTGCTACAATAACCATAGTTTTACAATGGTATCCGTAGTAAAACTGTGGTTATACAACCACTTTTACTACAATAAAATCATGGTAAATTTTTTATAAGGAAATGTTAACCCCCCGATTGGCTACCTAATGCTAATGCTAACGCTTCCTAACTGAACTTCACTGTAAAATGTTGCTATTGTTTTTCAGTGTCCGTAACTCAAACTCTTATCTCTTAAATCCCACAGTAGCCTCATGTTGGATGTCAGCACACACATACTCAAGACAGCAAACAACATTAATAGAAAATCCTATAAACACCCTCAAACCAGTAGAAGAGTCCATAAACCGCGCTACAAGTTTATGTCATCACCTAATGTAACTTAAACCTGACAGTTAACTCTGTAAACAGACGAAAACAGCTTGGAGGGGAAAACAACTATTGCTACTAAAAGAAAATAGGACTAAAACTAAAGCCCCAAAAAGTGACAAAACATAAAATGAACGGACTGGAAGTGAGCGGAGATGGATGAGACATAGGAGGAGACAGCGATGCCTCGGGCTATGCTGAGAGACGGTGTGTGTGTATGTATAAATGTGTGTAGGGCAGGTGGGACAGCAGGGAGACTGGTGGCTCAACAGCTTGCTCCACCCTGAGGGCCCAGCGTGCTGGGAGGAGCAGGGGCTGTAGCAGAGGCCTCTGCCAACGAGAGGGGCAGTAAGACTGGTGGCAGCTGGTCCGCGCTCCCTCCCCTCCCGCCGGCAGGCAGCAGGCAGGGTGAGAAGGTCAAAAGGCAGTCGTTAGGAAGACAAAGAGAGGCACAGCGACACACTGCATAATCGCCTTTTATTGAGTGCCTCTGACACGATTCACAGCGAGGCTGACACCGACGCCACACACGCGCAAAACACACACACACGGACTCAGTGTATCACATGTACACACACAGGAACTTAGGAAAATAAAAACAACGTACATGTAGTACGGTTACAATTAAGTAAAATAAACAACCTGAAGGTTATTAAGAAGTAATAATTACAATGTACCATCAAGTGTCCCAGCAAAAGTTGTTCTCCAGGCCAAAGTTCTTCCTGCAGCTGCCCTCCTCAAACACGCACCCCCAACTCGTCTGCCCCGTCTCATCTGCCATTAAAGCAAAACAGAGCCACGCACTCAACCATCAGAGCAGCGGTTCTGCTCTCCACATGCCACAGATCTACTATCCCCTAAGGCACACACAGTGTCAGTCGACTTTCCATGTACAGCGATCACATCTGCCCCTTTTGATGATGGCTTTACCTGCAAACCTGTTAGAGCAGTGCATTCTGTTTGGGGTCTGATTAGGTTATGTTTGATATATAATGTTCTGTGATCATATAATGACTGCCATTAATGTTTACTTTATTAATGCAAATGAGAATATCATGAGTAAAATAAAGATGGCATCATGGTAACATTTTACAAAAATACAGCTTGCTGTATTGACAATTTTATGAATCTGTCTCTTATTAAAATGGTTTTTAAATGCAAATAGAGTTGAACATTATTCTGAGAAATATTAAAAAATGGTTCAAACAAAAACAGGTTTGTGAACATTGATAGTTGTACACAGTTTTAGATTTTTGTTACGTTTATTGTACTTCTTATTTTACTTCTTTTTAATTATTTTAATTATTATGTATTTCAAAAGCCTGACTAGGGACTGGGGCTGGAAATTAACCATTGGCTAGAAGCCTGTATGTAGAACATCTGTAATGGTATTTTGCATTGTCCCTGTTAAATAAACAACTAATAAATAAATAAATAAATAAAATAAAAATGATTTTAAATAAAAAATAATTAATGTACATATTGAAATTATATTAAAATATAAGATATTATAAAATATATTAATGATACATTGTAAAATAAGGTTATATAATAATGCTAATAATTAAAAAATATCAACTATTAATTTAATATTAAAGGAGTAGTAAATTAAATACATTAAATATTATAAAATATCTTCATGCATAATATATTAATGCATAAAAATAATATCATATTATTATAAAATGTAATAAGAAGTAGCATTAAAACAATGTATACTACTACCATCACTACTGCTACTACTACTACTACTAGAAACAACTTGTATGCCTTTATTAAACTGTCTTTTATTATAAAATGTGTTTATTTTAAATATTATAAAAAATGTCTCTGGATTTGTTTTTCATACAATGAAAGTCAGTAGGATCTAATGTTGTTTTGGACCACGCTGACTTTCCCCAAGACACCCCAAGACATTTTTTTAATATAATAATAAAAATATACAACAGTTTATTTTATTGATCTAGATGAGAATATCAGGTTATTAAAATCTAAAATAAATGCTAAAAAAATATGAAATTATATGAAATTATATTATATTATTCTGAATTCTGTAACAAATGCAACACATTTTATTCTTTAGGATAAACCCTTTGAGATTAAAAGGCAACACTTTACAATGTGTCATTTAGTTACCATTAGTTAATGTATTAACTAACATGAATGAACAATGAACAATACATTTATTAAACTATTTATTAATATTTGTTAATGTTAGTTAATAAAAATACAGTCATTCACTGTTTGTTCATGTTAGTTCACAGTGCATTAACTAATGTTAACAGACACAACTGGTGATTTTACTTATGTTAAATAACGTAGTTAACTAATGAACCTTATTTTAAAGTGTTACCGTTTAAATCAAATACATAAAATATATAATTATATTAAAGCATACAACATTATATTACTCTAAAATGTAATAATATGTTTAATTAATAATAATAATAATCATAATTGTAAACAATATTTAACAAACAAAAAAACAAAAAAATGAAGGAGTAAGGAGTTTTGTTTAGTTTGTGGATTAGTTTGAATTAGATGAGGGAACCTAGGCAGTACTGTTTTGTGTTACTGATAAAGCTCATCAAGACAGACAGAATGTGGAAATAGTAAATGGCCATAGTGAAGCATTTACAAGACCACAATCTTTGCATCACATCAAACAGGGTCCAGTCAAACACACACATCGAGAGGAGCACTTCCGATTGCGGCTCATTTCTCCACAGCGTGGTGTGTTAAACTCTCTCCATCTCTTCACTCAATGGAGCGTAGCTCATCTGAACACTGAGCAATAATGAGGCATAGAGATGCACTCGTGTGTCTGTGTGAACCAACACGAGTGAGCGAGAGAGCTCTGCGAGAGGAGGGGGAGAGAGAGAGGCTATCCATTTCCTCCCTGGGGCAACTCCTCTTTGGCTCTTTGTTGCTGAAATGCTCCCAGTGAGCAGGTTACACTAAAGCCTGCTCTATTGTCTTAAACAGCTGTGCGTTGCACGCTCTCTCTCTCTCCCTCTCTCTTGCTCATCTTTTTTTTCAGGTTCCTCAATCAGGGGCAGTTTCTGAGATCTCTAAAAGCAAAAGCCTGTGGCAGTGCTCCTCCTTACCCAAAGACACACACACACATACACTGAGAGATCTGCTTCTGTTTACACTGTCCCACGGTAGGGGGTCTTTCCTGATTCAGCTGCTTTCTGATTCTCCATATAGAGAATGCAGATAAATAGACTCATATTACCATACATTGCAGATTGCTAATAAAAACAACAAGAAAAAATACAGCAGTGAAGACAGAGAATAATAATTATAGCTGATTGTAAAATGTCTGGGAACTATAAGAAAAAGATGTTCTAGATGCATATATAAAGTCAAAGCTCTGGCATCTAAAAACAAATGTCTGACTGTATTAATCTGTCTTGTATATTTCAACATACAGGCTGCTAAATTTATTCAGAAAAACTGATGTGTGTTACATTATAGTGGTCAATGGTTAATTGATCAAACAACACATCTCAGTGTGGCAGACTGCTCATTTAAGAGGTTTAATTAATCATGTTATGAAACTGTAAATCTGTCAGTTGGATATCTGTAGGGACAAATACAGTAAATATGTATGTATATGCAAGAGAATACCTGAACATATAATCAGAGAATATTTACTGATGTGAGTACTGTGTAAACTATGTTTTAAGTTTACAGTATAATATTCCATATTCTGCAAATTAAGGTAGTTTAGAAAGCTGCCAACGACTGGTGGATTGCGATATTCTATAATTTGGTGTGGTGATCATATTTACTTGTTAATAAAAATAATCACTATAGCATTCCCATTACCCCGATTTTCAGCCGTTTAATTCAAAATGGTAAATACATTTTAAATTGTTTAATTCTGAACAGCAAATTGAGAACAATAATTCAAATGCTCACAATTTTGGCAAAGAAAGATCTTAAATGATGGCAGGTTCTCTTGTTTAATTTGATATACAAGACCCTAGACCACAAAACCAGTCTTAAATAGCACGGGTATATTTGTAGCAATAGCCAAAAATACAATGTATGGGTCAAAATGATTGATTTTTCTTTTATGCCAAAAATCATTAGGATATTAAGTAAAGATTGTGTTCCATTAAGATATTTTGTAAATTTCCTACTCTAAATACATCATCACTTAATTTTGATTACTATATATGCATTGCTAAGATCTTCACTTTTTCAGTATTTAGATTTTTTTGCACCATCAGATTTTCAAATATTGTTTTAGGGCCAAATATTGTCCTATCATAACAAACCATACATAAAAAAAATAACCCTTATGACTGTTTTTGTGGTCCAGGGTCACATATTTTCTCCACACAAGCTTACATGTTTAAATATCATAGAAATATGATGTACAGAGAGGAGGGGTTAAGAAACTTTCCAATGTGTTGTTTTGTAGACACATTAACTGCACAAGTTTTGTCAGTGTGGAAATCCATCAATTAAATGACTAAAATACATTTTACTTTCTTACCACAAAAATTGTTTGAATTTTATATTTTTTTACGCAGAAACTTACACGGTCTACTGTCACTTCGAACGAGTGGCGCACATGTACAGTACATGTACACTGTCACACAAGAAAGAAAGAAAGAAAGAAAGAAAGAAAGAAAGAAAGAAAGAAAAAAGAAAACGCAAGCAAAAGGCGCAGATGACGCACCATGTAAACTAAATTAAAAGGAGTTCTATTACAGCCCAAGAATAATAAGCAAGAACAACAAGCAGAAAAACAAAGAAAAGCCATAAAGGACATTAGGCGCTGAGCTTTATATAACATTTGAGTGAATATTTCATGGGCAGAGAGATAGAGAGAGACTCTAAACTTTCATTAAGCAGGGTATTTCGCTGGGAGGGAATTTCGGCGCCTTTCACTTTTTCTTGGCTTTTATTGCAATAATACAGATATCTCTCTGGCTCCCAGCCCCTCCTCATTCAGCCCATTTCCTTCCCGCCGTCTCTCTCACTCTATGCTTTTTAAAATATAGTAATAAAAACATACTAGATCCTTTTTAAATGCACTATTACTTATCATGGTCTTTTCATATCGTAGCATCACAGGTGTTTTAAAGCCGCTATAAAAGTGCGTCATTTATTATTCAAAAGCAGCGTCGTCTTTTTGCATATTATGTGAGCGCTTTTATACTGCGGGCTGCCAGACTCCCATTTAAAATGTTCGGCAGAATTGATAACGGCAGACACGCGCAATAAAAACAGCGCCGGGGGCAGGGTGGCACGCGCGCCCGCTCATATGCAGATCCCGGTAATTACTCCAACAATTCGCCAACCATTCCTTTATTTGCTCTTTGAGCGAGGGATTTCACGCTTTTAATTCAGTTTTCATCAATCTATTGATTCTCGTCTGCTAAATTGTTTGCACGGGTCAAAGATAAGAAGTGGGTCCGAGTTCTCCTCCAGCGCCCTGCCAGGTGAAACCGTTTGTGTCCCTCATAGAATCGGGATGTTTATGAGTGCATTTTATACCCACCGCCCCCAAAAAGAAAAGGTTAAATCATAGTTTAATTTAGACCTCAACCTTTCACTGACGTACAAAAATGTAGCTAAATTTTACATTTAAAGCGATTTTAAAACAAGTTTTGAACAAAACACAAGCCTAATATTTTAGTGCACGTAATAATTATAATAAGAAGACAAAAGGTAAAATATCGTAGCCTATATACTTTTTTTTTTACGATATTGTTTTGGGGTTTTATTTTTTTGCGTGCATGAATATCTATCTATCTGTCTATCTATCTATCTATCTAATGAAAGGAAAATATGTGGCATGAGAAAAGCAAACAGGCTTGGAGCGAAACAGTGACCATGGGTCAACGGCGGGAATGACGTAAGCGTCTTCAGCCACTGGACGAGGGCCGAGCTCCCGGGGGAACGAGGCTTTTTAGCGTCAGCACTCACTAATGGTCTATTAAAATATCAACTACTTCAAAGTAAACGGATTTGCTCCACACCAGCTCCCACCCCCTGAAGCTAATCAAACGCGGCGGCCAGGCCAAAGGAGCATAATCATTTTTACGTGGCAGATTACAAGGAACCACTTAGATCCGCTGTCAGAAGATCGGGTGTCCCAACACTCTCGATTAAATAAGCGCAAGGGAGTGCAGCTCTCCAAGCGCCAACAGTGGCTCCTTTAGGCTCACAGCTGTGAAACTGACGGTTTCCGGATGCAACAACTAAAGAGCATCTAAAAGTCACTGAAATGATGCTGGGCCCATGTGCTAATTATAGAGGACTCAATACAGTAACGTTTCAGAAAATATTTAACAGAAACTAAATGATTTGCGTGGCTTTAAAACATTAAGTAAGCTGATGTGTGCATTATTAACAAAATTAGTATTTTTTTTTAAGTGAGTTTTAGGTAGGCTTATCCATGTGCAGGATTTAATGTTACCATTATTGTATGATATAACGGACAAGAATAAACTATTTCTAATCAGTTTAGAGAGACAGTCTATTCAGTCTATTTTCCGTTTATTTTTGTACTTTTTAGTCTGAATACTATTCAGAATATGTAAAATCTTCGTAAAATTCAGGAATTAAAAAAGCGCTTAAATGAACATGATTTAAAAAATAAATTAGAATTTTAATAGTCCTATTAGCGATTAAAATGTGAACAACAAAAATTTAAACCTTAAACGTATTGTTATTATAATAATAATAATAATAATTATTATTATTATTACTATTATGCTTTTTATCTTGATGTGATATGATTTTATATGAACAATAGATTCCAACTGCCCCATGGACAAAATAAATAAAAAGGATATTTAATTAGTTTTCTCTTCGTCTAATAAAGCCGAGAACGAGTTGATTGACATATTAGAAAAAAGGTTGAGGGCAGCTTTGAGGTCAAAAGCACTCATCCAATTGCTGCAGGCGATTTAAAAATTCGATTTTTTTCTTTTTAATCTTAAAACGTGACTTATATGCCGATTAGAGTTTTTATTAATACGTATGTCATCAAATACGTTCCTTATTTCATCTGGTGAAAATATACTAACAACTTTTTTTCTACACAAAAAGGGCCATATGGTAAATAATACAATTGATGAATACTTTATTTTCCACATGAGGCCACGGTAGAACCTCAATTAAATACTTAAGTATTTAAAAAGCCAGTGATGACGTGCTGATGTCAGCATGTCCATAATAAAGAGATACTTGACCAATACAGAATTTGGGGACTAAACGATCTGCATTTTAAAGAATGATGTCACAAAACGCGTTATGTTTTGTGACTTGTAACAAAATGAAAGCCAATAAGGAGAGGGAGACTGAGCACTGTCCAATCAGAGAACAGAAGCGCTCAAGCAGTTCCGTGCAGGGATCCAGTGGAGAGAGAGAGTGCCAGAAATCTGCCAAGTCCTCGTGCCAAAAACTTTTCACCCACAGACGAATGCGTCCAAGCCATCTTAAGTCAAGAATTGAATCTCGAGGAGTAATATATCACAAATTAGATATTACTAGGGATTCCCTTACTTCACAGAGATAGAGTTTTCCATAGTACAGTTCCAGGGCAGTCCGAAATTGTCTGTGGAATAAACTCACTGGAAAGGTTCGGGTGGTGAGGATGGACCGAGCCCCAAGCTCCAGCCCAAGTGGCACCAGTCAAACATCACAACCTACCCAACATGAACCCATCAGCTTCGGCATTGACCAGATTCTCAGCGGCACCGATCAAGAGTCACAGCAGAACTCGACCAGGAATAATTCCGAGAGCAGCAGCAGCAGCGCGAGCGGAGGCAGTTACCATCTCGGCAGCCCAACGGGAGCGAGCGCAACGCCGTACACGACACTAACCGGCACTTTTCACGGTATCGCTGCTCCATATGAGGAGTCCAGTCCATACGGAGTGAACTTGACCCTTGCGCCCGGAGGAGTGATTAGGGTCCCGGCGCACAGGCCCCTGGCCGCGGCCGTGCCTCCACCCATGGCCAGCGCGGTACCCGGACTTGGAAGCCTCAGTTTTCCCTGGATGGAGAGCAGCCAACGCTTCGCGAAAGACAGGTTTGCAGGTAAACAAATACTTTTATTCTTTCGATCTGTTATTTTCTGTTTTTCTAACAAAAATCCTCGTGGTTGAAGTTATCAGAATCAGAAAATGGTGAACTGACTGAGAAAACAAAACACTCAAGTTCACCATTTGCGTTTTATAACAATAACACAAACATAATTTTAAAAAGTCTAAACTCGAAGGGAATTATGTTTTAAAATATTTGTAATGTGAAATGGCGGTGGTTTGTAGATTTCTGACAGTAAAAGTCAAGCAGAATTACAACTTAGTAAATGTAAAAGCGTACTAATTTCTTTTTTTAAGCAACCTAACAGTCTACTCTTTGGTGTGTCTTTCCTGTTTTAAATATATTTATTTGTACTAATTTATTCACTTTATATAGGACGGCATTGTTATGAGAGAAGAACTAAAACAAAAAAGCACTTCAGCTATTGTTGGCGATACGCTATAATAACATGCTTTAACAATAACTTTAGGCCTACGATATTGTGTGATGCTTTAGTTATCATTAAAGTGCGTGTATACAATTAGACAATATATTTTATTATAGCCTAGGCTATATTTATACCAACGCACTACGGATTACTCAAATATTCTGCATTTAAAAACAAAGTATTTGAAGTCTTTGCGAGTTATCGCAATAAAATTGTACTCCCCAAAATAGCATAATGCACTCTTTTATAATTTGCCATTTTAGTTGTGCAAACTGATGCTGTTGCATGTAAAAGAATCACAAGGATGAATTGATGGAGGTTTCAGAATAATAAATATTAGACAGTCTGTCTGGGAAACTTGATCCTAGTGTTTCCATAAAGAGGCGGCAGATGAATGGATGCTGAAGAGCTCGTTTTAGTTTTATTTGACCTTGAAGAGCGTGAAACACCTGTGCCAGTTAAGGGCAAAATTAAATGAAAAGGCCGATGGAAAGTCTACACCTCAAGATGCTCAGATTAGGGCAACGTCTGTTAAGAACGCGAGAAAATGATTTTTTTTTTTTTTTTTACATGATTTGCTTTATATTTAATCTTATTGGAGGCGCAGATTTTGACACAAATCTGAATAATTATCTAATAATTAAAATCATTGCGTCTTGTTTGTTCTTTTAGATTAAACCGTTTTAATTAGATATACAGGCCTATTTGTTTTTGTTTTTTCACAGATGTGCTGAACATCTACCAAGCGTGCTGCATAAATACAGAAATAAATGTGTATTGTTATATTTAGTTTAACCGCTCTTTTGCATATGAATGTAAACTTACAATTCAGAGCTGTCACATACATCACCAGCTTTCTTTATTCTGGGCTAAATGGCGAACGCTGTGCCATTAGAAAGACATATCAATATTTCACCAGCTTTAATTATTACCACCTATAGCTGCGGTAGCAGGCGATCTCTGCTCTGTCTGTTTTAGGTAATAAATAAATTAACAATATAGGTAATTACTGTCATTAGGTGAACAGCTGCTGTTTGTATTTGATGCAACATTAATAGGATATGTTTTGTGTGATTTTATTGTACAGCTTATATGTAACCTGAGTAACAGGCCTCTCAACAAATCCTAAGAGCATCAGCAATCCATCTATTTATGAGGGTTTTTAGTATTTATCAATCAATAAGGTAAAGTCTAATTTGACATCTAAAAGGTATAGTGCATGAAGGCATGGAGTAATTTATAATGATGAGAAACACAGTTTCCCTTTGACTCAGCAAGAGTCAGAAACTTGGGATGATTAATGCAGCACTCAGATACACAAACCTTTAAGTGAAAGCTGGTTTAATGTGCAAAAAGCTATTTACTTCTTAACAGCTTTTATAAAAAATAAATAAAAGACTAAAAGTGCATTCTTCATCTTAAATTAATAGAATCAAAATTTCCCTAATTCTGAGAATGTGCAATGCATCCCATTTTTTGTGGGCTTAGACAACATTTGTCTTTATGACATTTAAATGCATTTAAAATATAAATACTAATACTGCAAAAACAAATTCTTTACAGTGTAGATATATAAAATAGGTATATATTTTTTTTTTTTTTTTTTTTTTTTTTTTTACTAGGGCAAATTATTTATTGTGACAGAAGGAGGTCAGTAAACTGTGTTTCAGACTCTTCATGACTTGCCTCATCTCTCACTGGCTTTTTCCCTTTTTATCCATACCACAGCAGCCCTAACACCTTTCACTGTGGCTCGGCGTATTGGTCACCCGTACCAGAACCGCACACCACCTAAGAGAAAGAAGCCCCGTACGTCTTTCTCCCGAGTGCAGATCTGTGAGCTGGAAAAGCGCTTCCACAGACAAAAATACCTGGCCAGCGCTGAAAGAGCAGCCTTGGCAAAAACTCTGAAGATGACAGACGCCCAGGTCAAAACCTGGTTTCAAAACCGCAGGACCAAGTGGAGGTGAGACAGAGAAAAATGGGAGATAAATTCTAATATAATATATAGAAAAATGCTGAAAAACTCAAGTGTGATGAGATATGAGGAATAAAGGCACAAGAACGCTGCCGTTCCAGAAGGCTAAATTTGCTATTTCATATAATTTTTTTCTGAATGTTTGTCAGGAAAACAAATACTGTAAAATAGGGGTCCTGATTGTTTTACTACTGTACCTTTTTTGATTTTTTAAGCCACAGTCACTGTAAACAGGCAACATAAATTATGGGAATGATAGAAAGATTTACTGTCAAGATTTATTTAAATTTAAATTTGAACATAAAATCATTAAAAGGATAAAGACAAACTAAATTGTAGGCCTATATATATATACATAGACTAACCACATTAGTGTTTGTAATGACCTGAAATCACTTTTCAGATTTGACCTACTAACGACCGTAATACCTGTAAGAATTAATGGGAAAATAATGGAGTTGTCAAGACGAAATATGAATTATTAATTAAGGCAAATACACTAACGACATGCAACACTTTGGAGAAGAGGAGAGATAATGCTTGAACATTACACAAATGTAATGTTTAAATAAACTTAACATTTACCTTGATTACATCGCCACAAAAAATTTGCAAACTTAGATGAATATCCAAATCCATATGTTTGTAAAATAGTCACACAATTAGTGATATGTTCCTCAGAGATCATCTTATCTTGTTTTAATCTTGCTGTAGTTCATTTCACCCTGTAATTCAGCCTTTGCACTTGAAACTGAATATATGCGGTAAATATGCAAGTTTGTGGCAGATGTAAAACTTCTACTCTAATCCTTTCCCTTCATTTCATGTCAGGCGGCAGACGGCGGAGGAAAGGGAGGCAGAGCGTCAGCAGGCCAACCGGCTGATGATTCAACTCCAGCACGATGCCTTTCAGAAGTCTTTGACTGATTCAGTTCCAACAGACCCGCTCTGCATCCACAACTCATCGCTGTTCGCCCTGCAGAACCTACAGCCTTGGGCGAGCGAGGAGAGCGGCAAGCTTGGGGGAGTGACTGCGCTCGTATGAGCACCAGAACTCAAGAAGCAAATGACATTATCGTTCTTTTTTGATGGACCGGGATGTTGGTTGACCTTATCTCCATCCTATAAGACTATTTCATTCCACAAAAAAGTGAGGAACTAATATTGGACATTCAACAGTGAGCAAACCCATATAAATAAAACGGTTCTGCATCGTACGAGCCTCTGCAGAATAAATGAAGTCCGTTTTCTGTGGTGTGTCTGTGCGTACAGAGACTTCTATCCCCATCAGGGTCAGTTTCATTGACAAAGTGACTTGTAGCAGGGAAAAGACCATCTCAACTGACCCTTTTACAGATCCTCTGATCTTCTCCTCCATCCTTTCATTTGCCCTTCTGCCCCCCCTGTGTAATTTCTCCACCACTCAAAGCTGTAGAATACAGGATTAATGCAGAAGAGGGAAGTAACGATGAATTAATTATTTATAATGTGAGTTGCACGACCTAAAATGCCCCCAATCTGGCCATTTGTGAAAATAAAAGAACACAAAGACGCACAAATAAACCCACTTTTCCATCATAAATCTAATTTCTCTTTTTGACAGGCTGGGTTGTATTTGAATAATTTTTTTTTTCAAACGATAACCAGCTACCTTTTTATGAAAATACATCCCAAACATTTGAGAAATCGCATGAAAAGTCCAGAAGACAGGTGTAGGATGTTGTACGGGGTGGTTGCAATTTATTTTATCGGTTAGATTTATTCAGCAGTGACTCCAAACGCGGCTCGGAAACTCCTCAGAATCATGCTTCAGTGGTTGAATGTTGTGTGTCAGAGGGAAAGAACAATTTCAGATGAAACAAGGGTTTGTTAGATGATGTAGGTGTGCTGTTGCATCCCAAACTGTATTATACTTTGTATTTGATAAATATGTAAATAGCAAACAAAAAGTAATAAACATTCTGTTTTGGCATTAACACAAAAGGTGTGCTTTGCTTAATTTGTTATCCCCCTAATGTTTTTTTAGAAGAGGCATTTTGCAAATCCCTAAGCAGCACTCTTCTCTAGAGTAATGTGTTGCTTTCAGAGGTCCTGCACAACTTGATCGACAAATAAACACTGAGTCCTGGTTGCTTGCAGTCGATTATGCCTGCCACAGCAAAGAAGCACTTATGTCCTCAAGCAGATAAATGCGGGATCCTGTGGGACCATAAAAATGCCTTTATGCCCTCTGCAACCAACTCCCTCCTCCCAAAGTGCTGACTCTCAGGAACTGACCTGTTTTAAAGGCCTGGGTGGGGGGTAAATGGAGGGGTGTCCATTATAAAGTGATTTAACAGACTCCTTACATTATGATGCTGTCGAAGCCTCCGCAGGGTGAACCTGTGGAGTTCCGCCACAGCTCTTTGCGGACAGATGGTTAGGAGTGACCTGTGCCAGGGCCTTTTTGACTGGAGAGGGTGAGGTGATGTGTACAGTTGAGTCGGGGTCATCTGAGAAAGCATTCAGTAATATAGACTCAATGCTCAGGATAATTTACACAGGAAGTATTCCTGGCTCCTTTCCAGATCTACAGCAATGACATCACTTCTACAGTTTCTCAACTACAAATCGCTTGGTAAAAGAGTGGTGTTTTACTGCCCTCTGCTGGCTACTACGTGCAAGTAGTTCTATGTCAGTCCTCTAGACTTACAACGAAAAATGTAATGACACATCTAAAAAATATGGAACATATTTAAGTACTCACCTTGATTAAAATGCTAAAAAAGAGGTGTAGAACATGTGAACTGTTTTGGACAATATTATGAACATTTCCAACCCCTATAGCAAACCTGTGGCGCCAAAGAACGTGACGACACTTGTAAACTTTCTATTAAAGAGAACTCGTGACTACTTATAGCACTTTGTAAATTGAAATACATATTTAATTTACTAAGTAGAAGCGAAAACCTTGAAATTAGTCGAAACGTTTCTAAAAACAAGACAAACATTTTGGCGCGAAAACAACATGGTAAGCGACGCGGGCGTTTTCCCTCCATCTTGGTTCTGAGGTAACTTTACAATTCACAAGTAGCAATACAAACAACCCTAAAGTAAGGTAACGTTATCAATCGAAATTGACAATTGACAGTTAGAAAACTCTACATTCAACACACATATTTGCTGTGGTAAGTGCTAAAACAAAAATAACACAACACTAATATTTAATGTCTATAAAATAACACTAATTTTTAAGGTCTGCGTCCTTATCCTTTCTCCCTCTCTCATTCTTTTAAATATAAACAATATTTTCATTCACATTTTTACCACAGTTGAGTGTTGGAAGTCATTTCAATACGTTCTTGTGTTATATTATTTTGTAACCTACTTGTGTTTACCTTGTAATTTTGATCGATCACAAAATCCTAAATTGCATAAAATGCTTAGACTCTTACTAATTAGCAGAGCTGGGTAGCCTAGTAACTCCGTACGTGTAATCTAGTTTACCTAATCAGATTTCAAGTATTTGTAGTTAAATTATACAACTCCTAATCAGACTACAGTTACTTTATGAATTACATGATTACATATTATTTACACAATAGCAATAAATTATTCATAATTTATTGATTCTCTTATTTATCTTTTAATTTGCCCATTCTAAAATAGCCTACTGCTCATACATTAAGAAAATCTGCAGGTTTTTTTGACATTCACACAAAGATCAGTCATTAGTCAGCTGGCAACATAGTATTTGACCACTGATTTACAAAAATCATTTCAGGTTTACGAAGTGTTGCAACATTGCAATAACTACTGATGAACACATTGATTTGTATTTGAATTATCACTCAGTGTGTTATTTAACCACGTATTGCCTTTGGAAAGCTTTGGTCTTTTAAACACATTAAAATGCACATATTCACAAATTCATGCAAACTGTTTTTGTCATCTGATCCTCTTTCACCTAATATGTTTACTAGAAGTACCCCTAAAATTTTAAAATAAACATTTTAATAATTATCCCAGTATCACATTTGCATGTTCATTAGTATTTGACTTTGGTTATGGTCATATGACATGCGGGTAAATAAATATATATATTTAAAATTTAAAATTTTTATTTTATTTTTTTTAATATTTTTTAATTTAACATTTTTTTGATTGAATTATTAGGTTTTCATTAAGCTCACAAGCCCCGGCAGCTCCTTTACAAACACTAGTTTGGAAAAACATGACTTAATATAAGATTCAATGCACTTTGTGTTGTTAGAAACAAATGTAATATATTTTCTTACTCTTTGTATTTTTGTCAATATGGTACAAGATTATCCTATTTAAATCAATGCGATAAATGAGTTAGGACAAAAGTAATCTAAAAGTAGTCTGATTATATTACGTTAAAAGTGTAATGTAATGGATTACATTACTAACTACAATTTTTGTCATGTAATTTGAAATCAGTAACGGATTACAATTTGTAAGTAATTTACCCAGCTCTGCTACTTAGTCATCAAATTTGTGTTTTCTTTAAAACTGATCATAATTTTATGTTGGTTTCATAAAAACACAGATTTATCAGAAAAACAAACAAACAAACAAACCTCATTACTCCTTGCTAAATGCTAATTATTTAGATGTTAAGACACTCCTAAAGACAGGACAAAGACCAGCAAAACTTGACTTCTCCGAGATTAATTATATGAGCCATATTTAATGGGTTTAAATTGAAATATAAACTTTATTTGCATTCAAACAGATTCAAGAAAGTCAAAAAAGTGAACCACATCTGAATTGCAGTCCAGAGATTAAGAATTCTGAGATTTAGCTGCACAGTCTGTGACATTAACTACAGTATACATTGTTGACATTTGGGTTTCTTACGGTTGATTAATCAATCCCAAACATACAGTATATCCCACCTTCCAGCAGGTTACAAGATATCACCAATTACAAAAATAACATGAACTGATGAAATACTGGAATTCATCACTTACACCATTCTGAAACCCATAAATCATGCATTGCAATATAGGTCAAGCTGTTCAAGATTTCCGTAAATCAACTTCTCAGACGCATCTCTAATCAGAATGCTATGCACACATTTCCATGTCATTTTAAAGAAACCACGGACGGGTAGTCAGCAAATCTTCTGCTCAGATTTCTTTTGAGCAACAAGGCTGCCAAATTAAGGCCACACTCCCTGCACATGACAACACCACAGGGGTGAAGAGAGGCCAGATTGCAAAGGATGAAAAAGGTCATGTTCTGAGTAAAGTCTTTTCAGGGAATGGCACGGATTTGACATAAAAACTCAAGAGTATGGGGGACAAACATATAATCGCAGGTAACAAAAAGTAAAAATCACAGTAAAAAAAAAACAAAAAAAAAAAAAAAAAGAAAAACAATGGGGGCGCCTAATAATTTAAGCAAAATAAAATGTGTTAGTTCTTCTATTTGACACTCTGTCTCCACTTCCACAGCTCATCGATTACCTTGGTGAAAAAACAAAAGAGAACAGAACAGGTAAGACCTTCATTCACAACAGTTTCTAATTAATTGTGTCAGTGACATGATGCTCATTATGCTAACATCTATTAATTTATTATAATTAATTCAAGCATACAATGACTTGAATACACCTCTTTGGTAATTAACACGTTTTTACTTTTATTTACTATAAACATTTGGATTAACTACTGCTAAATCTAAAGTCACATGATTTGATAAACATAAAACAAATGATGTGTCATTGACACAAATATCACAACCAATAACAATATAGCACAAGAGCAATTGTTATACCTTTGCGTCGGTGACTTTGAAGCAGTTCTTCACAAAGTTCTCAAACTTTTGCTGTACTTTTGGCAATGATACACCCTGAAAAAAAAACAAACAAAAACTTGAGTGTTTATTTCCTCTTTAAACTCTTCTAATTGTATTCCATCAAAGCATAGAATGACACTGATTTTGTACTATTGTCTCATTGTGTCATCATATGTGGAGAGGACGCAAAGGAAAACATACCTTTTCTACACTCGCCATCATCTTGGTTTTGATGTCTGGGACAGTTAAAACCTGTGGCGTTTTGGGTGACTGTGCTTTCTTGTTGTCCTTTTTGTTCTTTTCAGGAGTCTTGTTTTGTTGTTTAGCAGGCGTATTTGGCTTGGGCCCTTTTCCGTTCTGTGCAGGGGTCTGTGGTTTGGATGGTGTCTTCTTTGCCTAACAAAACAATTAGGAAAATAAGCATTTCTGACCATCCTTCTAAATGTTCTACAAGATTTAGGGCCTGAATGACTCATTTTACCTTTACAGGAGACTCTTCTTCACTTTCCTCCTCCTCCTCATCATCATCGTCATCGTCGTCAATATCATCATCATCATCTTCATCCTCATCATCCCTGGAAGGTAAAATGAAAATATTATTTCTAGTGCTGTCAATCGATTAAAAATCGATAAAAAAATAAATAATCGAAAATGAATTAACTAATTAAATCGTACATTTTTTCCTGAATTAATTGTGATTAATCCCACATAACATTAAAAATTTTTAATATACTTTTATTATAGTGCAATAATTTCACATTCAATCTTCAAATTAATGTAGAAACAACAAAGACAGTACATTTTTAATATTTGTTACTTTTTTAATGACTGAAGGTAGTATCACTGATCCCAATATGTCTCTAGGAAAATATTTTTTTCCCTAAAATGTCCATTGACTATAGACCAATTCAATGTTTGCAAACAGTGATGACATTTTTTGTGAGCGGTGCTTATCTGGTTGCAGAAAATGATGGTTTTCAAGTAGCTATGGAGCCATGGAATATAAAAAAAAGGTAAATTTGAATTTACATTTAAAAACTTTATTCTTGCAATTCCGAGATTAAATCTCACAGTTCTGATAAGAATAAACAACTCGTCATTCTCGCTTTTCCCGAGACTTGGCAAACTCACTAATGTTGAGTTAAATCGAGTTATAAAGTCAGAACTAGGAGATATAAACTTGCATTTGCAAGAAAAAAAGTCAGAACTGTGAGATGTTTTATGTAAAATGTTAATAGTAATAGGTTTAAATATAATGCTGTAACTGTAGGGCTAATACAATGCGTCCCCTATGAACAGCATATGTGAATATCATGTAGACATTGTCAATCAAATGTATGCTTTAAAAGTAATCATAGCACTTTTGATCCACAGTCTGTCTGTTTAAACATCTGCGGTTAACTTCAAATGGCATCTTTGACGACCGTGTTCTATAAAAATGATTTGCATTTCGATTCTGGCATCAAAAGGCACTCAATTTTTTTCTTACCCTCTTATTCAATGGATTTTACCCATTTCCCTCCACTTGTTACCAGTGATTTTCTGCCACCACTATGTGTGCGCAATTGCGAGTGACATGACTGTGACGCCTACTATGAATTTGTCTATAGCTATTCAACATTACTGTAATTGACAGCTATCAATTTTAACATTTATTAGACTTATAATTTAAGTAAACTTAAAACAATCTTCACATAAGCCTATTATTTACATGTGTCTTTATTAGGTTATTTGGCTGCTATTACTTTAAGAGCTGCCGCTGCTGAATGTGACGGAAATCTGACATGCATGCTCGTAGTTTCATTTGCGCTTTAATATGAAATGATACAGGCTACAGTGCACGCCCCCACATTAGTGTGCCTTTCCTGTGCTTGTTTGACTAGCGCCTGGCGCAGAAGTCATAAAGATGCTCTGAATAAAATAAAGCGACAGAAACAGCAGTTATGAGTGGGGTGGCTAGCCCTAGCCTTGCAATAACTACATTAAATATTTTTAACGCCGTTAAACTGGAAAAATTAATTACCTTCATTAATGCCCTAATTATTTACTTATAAATATTATTTCTAAAACACTAAAGTCATATGACTTAACATGGATGGCAAAAACAACACTTACTCATCTTCATCGTCATCATCATCCTCCTCTTCATCCATCTTCATTTTTTTCTATGAGAGAAAGTTGGTTAGAAAATGAGCCACAAAATTACACACGTCAATAGAGAACCCTAATTCATTTCATAACTTACTGAAGGCTTCTGAGTCACTGACGCTGGCCTCTTCTTAGCTGCTGTCAATGTCTCCTCTTCTTCTTCCTCCTCCTCTTCTTCAAAAGGACTGGTCTCCTCCCATAACTGAAAGAAAAATTTCAATGAGAACCTTCCTGAAAATTCCCAAAGCTGTTTTTCATGTTTATCTAAGACAATCCCAAATAATCATACACCTCTTTGTGTGTTATACTTACTGACAAGATGCTGTCCACTAATGTGAACTGGACCGGAACCAGAGCGTAGACGGAATACAACAGGTGGAGTGATTTCAAACCCACCCAAACACACCTGCGAAACAAACACATCTTTACTTAAAATCAACAAGAGCAATTCACATCAACTTTACCCAAAAAGATGTGAAATGTGATGGACATTCTACTTACGCTGGGGAGAGTGGAAGGCTTGAGTGTGGCCAGAACTGCTTTGACCTTCTGACCCTCTGAATCCTGACCTTCAATCTCCACAACGTTCAGTTCGTCTTTTGTTGAGGGATCAACGCAGGCCTGCCGCAATTGACAAACAGGTAAATACGTTATATATGAAATTTAAATACTGATAAAACTTGGAGGACTGTTTAAAACAAGGCCACACACCATTCTGACTGATAACTGATGATCGAAATCATCATCCTCTGGATTAAATTTGACCTCCTTGCCTGCCTTGAGCTCACAACCTGTAAAAACAAAAAAACATAAGTTTATTTTACAAATATAAAATAAGAGTCTCTGTAATTGGAAGTATAATTTCCTGGTATTTCAAATATTTCTCTCTGCAAACCAATTTAGAGATTCATTTTCTTTGGCATGTGGTCTCTGATAGAATCTTTGTTTAATAAACGAGTCAGTGAACCGCTTGGTCTGATTCAATTCGTGAGAGAAACATTCTGGTCGGTTTTATGAACCGATTCCTTGAAATATTCTGGCTCCGAAGAACGGTTCGTTCACGAACATTTTTACAGCCTGCATTTTGCGGCACAGCACGTTGCGTTTTTAGAGAATTACGTTTAAAACAGCGTGCTGCTGTTAACAAAACTAACAAAATACAGCCATGGTTTCGTGTGGATGCAAGAAACTACACGTGGCAAGGTTTGTGGGATGTTCTAACTTACATTCATGTTGAAATTTTAATTTACCGTTCAAAACCTGACAATGCAGAGAAAATGTTTAAATCAGGGTTTGCGTTTCTAAGTAACGGGAAGTAGATAATGGAGAACACCGATGCCAACAGTTTCAAACACCGTTAGCATCGGTATAATTCGAGCAAACGTGGCTGTGATTTGTTAGAAAAACGAAATTAAGAAAAAAAGTACTTAATGAGCATTCAAATGACATCACATGAAACGAAGAATACGAGTTACAGGCTAGCAAACGAAATTCAAAAACTTAACGCGTTGTCTCATCTAACACGTGTAGCACAGTGACGCCATTTTGGAGCGCCAGGGCCGGTGCACGTGTTTAGAGAGCGCGTGCAAGGAGACACGAGCTGCGGAGGTTTCATTTTTTTCTATAATACACTAAATTCAGAAGTTTATTTTGAGTTTAACCATAAAGGCTATAACAAAGATAAACGGTGTCAGGTTAATCGCTGACAATGTGAACAATGTGGCGCTAACCGATTAGCTAGTGCGAATGAGTATGCGCTACACGTGCTGTGGTTTAATGTCACTCCACATTTATCCATTTAATAGCAATATTAAAATGTATTTATACTAGTTAACACATCAACATGTGCTTTTAAGCAGTTTAAGTCTGATCATATAACTTGGGTTTGTCGGCAGGCTAACGTTACCACACTATGCTATACTCAGTTTGCGTAACTTACAAGCGCTTATTGCCACGTTTACGTACTATACGTGTGATCTAATATATTGTATGACAAGAGCGCATCAAAATAAGTATTTAACGCATTACATACCGTACAGGAAGGTTTGGGGACCCATTTGTTCAAGATCCATCTCTGCAGGCTATACAAGTGTCTGTACGTAGACTGAACTGTACCGTGCGTTCGAGTGCAGGATGGACACACTAACCCACATTGAGTATATCACGCCCATTACTGGGACGGTCCTCCAGTCCAGCCAATGAATCCGCTTCATAGACAGAGAATCACGGAGATTGGGGTTGGATTGATATGTACTGTAGGGCATGACTTTTATCCGGCTAAGCACGTCTTAAAAAAGGTTTAAATTAAATACACCCACGAATTTTGTGCACTGGAAATGGAATTACACTGTAAAAAAGGTTTTTGTAAGGAAAAAAAAAAATATTTTGGCACTTTTTATGAATACGTTTTAAAAGGAAAATTAGACAACTATTTAAGTATTTCTCCATTTTTATGATTTACAGTTTCTTTTTAATTAGATGTAAAATTTATTAGCAATTTCAGAGTGATAACAGTTTCTGGAATGCATGAATTTTATGTGACAAATAACTGGTGAATACAAAACTGTAGTTTGGTTAGCATAAACTGAGTCAATTTATGTTGCTTTCCTTACTATACATTATTATATACTATTAAGTTATTTTATGGTTTTATATTTATATTGAGGTTATATTTATATTGAGGTTATGAGGTTGTTGTTATTATTATTATTATTATTATTATTATTAATTTTTATTTTTTTGCTGTCTATGACATATCCAGCTGTTTATGACCCGCCAGTTGAGAATATTCTACTGTCTCCATTTCATAAGATAGCAAAGTGATTAGTGAAATATTTTAATAAAGCATTTACATAATCAACAGTAAGCATGTAATGGAAATATGTCATAATCCAGTTTTTAAATAATAATAATAATAATAATCCACAATAAAGTGCTGCCATTCATACTCTACCAACACCTAGGGACAAAAGAAAAAAAAATATCATAACCCAACAGAATGACCCAAAATCAGTATAAACAGTGAAATAAGAAAACACAGCTCAATATTATTCCATAAATGTTTTTAATTAGTTTTGACTGAGATTTGAATTGCACAGCATATTTCTGATACTTCGTTTTCACAGTTTGTTTGTGCCTCATTAGACATTTGCTCATGTGGCACCATACTTGCAAGTATATACATAGCTTATATGTCTTACGACTGACCCTGACCCATAAATAATAATAATAATTATTTTTTTATATATATTTCATGTGATTTATCTGGAGTTTTCCTCTTATACAGTTAAAGTCAAAAGTTTACATACCCCTTGCAGAATTTGCAAAGTGTTAATTATGTTACCAAAATTAGAGGGATCATACAAAATGCATGTAATTTTTATTTAGTACTGACCTGAATAAGATATTTCACATAAAATATGTTTACATATAGCCCACAAGAGCAAATAATAGTTTAATTTATATAAATGATCCTGTTCAAAAGTTTACAAACGTTTGATTCTTAATACTGTGTTGTAACCTGAATAATCCATTCAGTATATTATTATAATATTATTTTCTCTTGTAACTATGTACATGTCTTTTATGCAAAATATCTTATTCAGGTCAGTACTATTTTGTATAATCCCTCTTATTTTGGTAAAATATCTAACATTTTGCAGATTCTGCAAAGTGTATGTAAGCTTTTGACTTAAACTGTAAATACTGTCTTGTCCTTCTTTAAAGTATGCAGAGGTATCTGGGCGCAGAAGGGTATCTACAGACTAGATTGTCATTTGTTGGGTCTGAATACAGTTGTGATTTTGTAGTTTGCTTAATACTCCTCACTTACTTCCATACTTAGACACACACTCTTTTAAACTTCTGTCCCACCTTATTCACTATGATCTGGTGGGTAAAGATGGCTTGGCAAGTACTGAGACAGATAGACATACATTAAGCGGGCAGACTAAAAACAACAATTACTAACGCTGACAACACAAGACAAAATCAACATCCAAGTAAGTATCCTTTAAACCCCATGTCATAGATAAATAAATCATAAAATTAGATATTTTAAAGGCCAGCATTATTTTCAAGCAACTCATAGGGAACATATCTGCTGTTTTTTTTTTTTTTTTTTTTCTCATGCAAGCTCTTTTGGCAAAGAAAGCAAGCAAAGGAGGCTGTATTTCCTCCTGGATGCAGTTCCAGTACACCATTAGTAGAGTCCTGAGCTCTAGGGTCGAGCAAATGAAAAACGTTTGAGAGTGGAGTTCTTTTTCGTAGGGAAGAGGGATGTTGATCATCAGCACCCGCTAGTCAGGAAACGCACAATGCTTTTCAAACATATGCAGTCTTCCCTGGCTGGATCAAAGTGGATTCTGGGCTGGTAATTTCCCAGAATACCAGCAAAACACTGAATATGTTACAAGGTTTGAAAAGAGGGAGAAAAGCAAAGCCCACAGACTCTCATCCCTCTCAGGCCATCTTATTCCCCAAGAACTCAGTTCAGTGAAATATAGCAAATATATATTTAAACGTAAAATCCCTCTTGCGTTCTTGCTTCTTCTTTTCTTCTTTTGGCAAAGCTTCTCTACATCACATTTTCAAAGAGCTGCATGGATCTCATCATGTTTTCATCCTGGTGAAAAAAGAGAAGCTTTTAGATGTAATTCATCAGTTTGACCACAGTGAGGCAGCATAATCTCTTCAGTGAAATTGGTCACATTGCATGAACATGACAGATGATTTTCAGTTTTTTTTTTCATACTGTATATATACAGTATGTGGCTTTTACACATTTAAAATAGTATTAAAAATAATATTAAAGTGCTTTTTTAAAATAAAATACCACGTGTAAATCACTCTTATGCCTGACAGATATCACTGAAACAATCAGGCTCTGCAAACAGTAAAAAAAAAAAAAGTAAATAGTGCTGTTTGTGAGTCGTAAATCATTTTGGATGGACATGTCTTTAGGGGGTGGGGTTTGATGAAAGGGGTGTGGCTGAAGAAAGGGGGCAGTCTAATTCAGCAAATAATCTAATCTAGTATACTTTATTGTGCTTGTAATTCTTACTATTCTGGCATGGAAAGATATTGTGAAAGTAGTAACAGTATGCTAGTATGCAGTTAGAAATTCACCATAAGACTAATGCTATGTGTACACGAGGGCTGTTGTTGATGATTTTGGTTATTGAGTAATCTGTCGATTAATCTGACAATTAATCAAGTAATCTGATAATTTTATATGTATATATATATATATATATATATATATATATATATATATATATATATATAATTTGTGTGTGTGTAGTAATGAAAATAGACCTAAATGAACAATAGCCTTTAAAACGCCTTAAAATACATATATATAATAGCAGTGAGGCAATAATAATTAGTTCAAATAAAATATCAAAAGCAAGTAATTATATGGTTTTATTAAACAAAACTATTAAAAAACATAATGTATTATAAACAATAGAGCTAATGTACGTTACACATAATGACAAATGATTGCAGAGGTTGCCAATGGCCTGACGATTGTTTTTACACATTACTGTGCGATCTAATCCATGTTTAACATTGACTCAACAACATTTAATTAAAATGTCCACTTAATCTTTAATATTTGCCCATTTCTTTATGATACAGCCACTGTAATTTCTTGAATATGTGGACATCAAAATGTGTAAACTCAGAGTGAGGGTTTAAACTATTACTTTGAAATCGTGATGAACAGTTAGCATATTGAGAAAGATAATGATCAATTCTCCTGTGTTTCTGTAGGTTTATAAATTATTTACCTTACAAATCTGATGAAATACACGAATAGAATCGATGAATCGTTGCAGCCCTAGTGCACACCAAACACGAAGCAAATATTTTCATCGTGTTATTGCTCTAGATTACTCTTAGGATGTTTTTTTGTGTAACTCAAACTGTACGTGTCAATAAGCTCTAAGGTGATGGGCTTGCGTGACAGCGTGTCATGCAAAATTTCTGCTTGACTTGAAATTTTTCAACTTGGATAACACAATATCGCATGTTTGCTGCAATCACGTCGCCCGGCATGAGTTCATGTCTGTTTGTGTCTTTGCGTTGACTTTGTATGTAATCTGCTTGCGTGAATATTTAAATTAGCTTTTGGCGTGCACACATCTTAAGGCAGACGTAAATAAATTACAGAAGTAATATGAACATACCTCCTGACAGGCAAGCACAAACTCTTCCAATGTTACAACTCCATCTTTGTTTTTGTCCATTTTCTGTAAGAGAGAGAAAATTGATTTGGGTTGCTCTGCCATTTATTTCTTCTCTTTTGTTGGTTTTGATTGCTTCTATTGTCCTCATTTCTAAGTCGCTTTGGATAAAAGCAGCTGCTAAATGACTGAATATAAATGTAAAAATCACACATAGGGAATTTCTATGGATAAATATAACTGTTTTATCCAAAAGTCAAAAGAAATGTAGCCTATAAATCCATATAAAACTGTTTTGAACAACGTAATGTTTTTAAAAAGAATTAGTTCACTTCCAGAATAAAAAAAATCTGATAATTTACTCACCCCCTAACCCATGTCATATAAGATGTGTGATATGTAGGATTTTTCTACATATAGTGGTCTTCTGTGGTTCACAACAGTTTGATCTTCCAAATTGCAGTTTCAGTGTAGCTTCAAAGGTATCTAAACGATCCCAGCCAAGGAGTATGGGTCTTATTTAGCAAAACTATCGGTCATAAAAAGTTATATATTTTTAACCACAAATGCTCGTCTTGCACTAGATCTGCAATACGCATGCGCATCTTCATGCATTGTGTAATCACAATGGAAAGGTCACGTCACATCTGTGTACTTCTGTTAACAAAGGTAGGGTAGAGCGAAAAACCAATATCCAACTTCAAAATCAACCAACATCTTTGTTTTACCTTATTTTGTAAAGGGCATTTGACTTTCTTTGCACATTCGCTTTGTAAACACTGGGTCGGTACTTCTGCCTACGTCATGCATGCATGATTACGTAATGCCTGAGGTCGAGCAAGACTAGGATTTGTGGTTAAAAAGAAAATTAACGATTGTTTCGCTAGATCAATCCTTTATTCTTCAGCTGGGATCGTGTAGAGCAATTTGAAGCCCCATTAAAACTGCAATACAGGGTATGCACAGGCGTCACTTTCCCGCTGAGACACGCCCCCTCAGCCAGACTGAGTGGCAAAAGAGCTTTCAGCCAGAATGGATTTAATAGGGAAGATGCGAAAACACGATAATCAGTTTAAACTAAAAGTTGCTGAACCTGATATAAGGTTCCTAACAACTTAACAAATATTCAGTGCTTAATAGATATCGATGCAGCCTGAAATTGTGTTTTCTAACAGGTATATGTGTCTGATTTTGATGCTGGGGAAAATAAATAAAGCATATTTGCCTGTGAACTCATTTTGTAAATACAAAATAGGTTGGTTTAACCCCGGTGTTCACTTCATATCACATTATTGATCACATATCAATAATATATATCGTCCTATTGTCCAGCTGAAAAACGTATATAGTTTTTGTCAGTGTTTATTTAAAAACATCCAGTTATGCAGAATTTAAGATGGTAAATATTTAGTTGATGACTTGTCAATATGTTATACTACAATACAATATATAGGATATGATTTTACTGCACAATTCAACATAACATGAAATTATTTCGCTGCCTGGAGACCATTTTGTTTCTTTGAATTGCAGCGATTCATATGCTTCTCTTTTCAGTAGCTTTCTGCAGTCTGTATAAATATACCTCAGGTTTCTTATCAGATCTCTTTGTACAGTCAATCGCAAAACTCGTTCTTGTTTTAGAGGTGTTTTGTGTGTTCTGTCGCAGCATTCGCGTTGAAACCGATGCTGCCACTCAGTCTTTTTACAGCCACTTCAGCTGATGGTGACGTCACATGCACATGGAAGTTCAAACTATTGGGAACCATAGAAGTCCTCTGTATGGAGAAAAATCTATGAATGTAATAAACCATAATAAAATAATACAATAAAAAATAAAATTAAACCTATGCGACTGAAGAAAGACAGACATGAACATCTTGTATGACATGGGGGTGAGTAAATTATCAGGAAAATTTTATTCTGAAAGTGAACTAATCTTTTAATGAAAATTATCACTGAATATAATGGGAATTTAAAAAAGAGCCAGAAGTCTTCATTTTAATTTAATTTAATTTAATTTAATTTTCTCAAAGAATCCACTGAATAACTTCTTAATACTAACCTGAAAGAAGGCATCCACATGCTGTTTTGGTACATCCCCTTTTAAAGCCGGATACGTGTACTTCCCCATCATGTCATAGATGGCCCTCACAATCTCTGTCATTTCCTGTAAGGTACATGAAGATTGATTGAGTTATTGAATTAAGTTATATTAATTATGGCTGCCTTTGTAAATATGATTACCTCCTTATTAATGAATCCATCTTTGTTAATGTCATAGAGATGAAATGTCCATTCTAGTTTCTCTCTGACCGTCCCCCGCAGTAGAGTAGATAGTCCCATCACAAAGTCCTGAGAAAGAGCCAGAAAATCAATCTGGTGTGTAACATCACTAAAATCTATATTTTCCTGCTGTGCCAGAACTCCACATTGTTCATACCTCAAACTTTATGGATCCATTATTTCTGGTGTCAAACGCATTGAAGAGATAATGTGCATATGTGCTGGCATCTGGTACGGGAGTGACAACAGACGAAAACATTAGACACTTTAATTCTCTAAAATGTAGTAATTATAGGAAGCATATCGTATTTAAGGATTTCACTTTTCAAGTACCTCCATGTGGAAAAAACTGTGCATAAATGTGTTTAAATGTCTCCTCATTCACCACTCCACTTGGACACTCCTGAGAGGAAAAACAAAACGTATTATTATCATATTATATTATAAATGGGTTATTGGCTTGAGACTGATTCTTGGATATGCAAATTTGATGTGATTTCTTTAATTCTTCCACAAATCACTTGCAGTTATGCAACACATTTTAGTTTCATAAGAATGATGAAATATATGATGGGCTTCAATGCTCTGCCACTGCCATAACATTTTACACAGTGGTTTTGCTAAAGCTTTTTAACCCAACAAATATGAGCTGCTTTGTGGGTTGCTGAGCCTGAGTGTTTATGTGTATCTAATAGAGCGTGTGAATGCTGGTATTGTGAAATATGACTGGCTGACTGTTGCTTGAGGCTAGCACACAGTGATTAGTGACACGCTGGATAATGCAAAGAGGAACAATAAGAGTTTACAGAGTTTTAAAGACAGATGAGACACGGCAAACAGAACCACAGGGACAGTATATTCAGATGAGATTTGATGATTCATAAGAGAAGATATTGAGGCATAAGGATATATTACATAAACACTATAAGCTTCTTATCAGATTCCAAAATGTGTCAAAAGACATTTGTATAAAGTAAATGTGCAGATGTGGGAGTGATGAGAAGAGAAATACCGTGCAGCATACATTTTTGAAGCCTCTGTAAAGGACTTGTAGCTCTTGCTTGGTGAAGTTCGTCTGTGCTTCGAGCTGCTCGAGACCCTCCGGCCGATGGCAGACCATTGTCATCTCTAATTCATCATCTATCTTATCTAGAGAGAGAGAAAGAGACATTTCAGTTTCAGACTGATAAATGATCACTGCTTGCTCAGAGGTTGCTCTTTCACAGCACAGTAAATATCAACTTATATCTTAGATGTTCCTCAAATTTTGTTGACAGATTAAGGCTAAGAAATGCATGAGAAACGACTGCTTTTGTATGGAAATCTCAGGTTTTATCTTAGCAAATTTGTGCACAGCATGTGAAATTTTTGAGTTGAAACTCAAAAAGTTGAATCTGGCATGGTAATCAGTTCCTTTGAATTTTTCAAGCAATATTTGTATGTTAGTCAGTTTTGACAGGAACACTAAAAATGTAACAAGATGGGGAAAAAATGTCCTAAATGTTGGAAAGAATCCTCACACTTTTTGGTTGCCACCTCTGTAGATACAACAGTAGCAAAGTGTTGTTCCATAATGTGAAAAAGGAAAATAACAAAATGTAACACAATTATTATTGTGCTTTACCAGTGGAGACAACTGGAGAATCAGTAACTCTAAGGCTTACAAAGTAGAAAAGTCAACCTGATCTCATGTGGTGGCAAATTTTTGCTAATTTGTACATGTTTTACGATTTCCCCAATTTGTATGAATTCATACGAATGACCTAACCCTAACCCACAAACCTACCCATCACTTGAATCTAGACAAATCATACAAATTCATACAAGTGAGGTCATATAAATAGGTTGCGAGATAGCATTGGAAAATTTCTAAAGCCTGAAGAAATAGAAAAGACAGAGAGTGTAAACATAGGTATGTTAAACACAAATTGGAAAGATTTGATGACCTGAGTAGTGAAAATCCAGTAACACTCCCTAAAACTTACTATTATCAGTGTAATTTACATCAAACTTATGAAAATATCATGATTCTCACATCAAGTGGTGGCTAATATTTTTGCTAAATAGTAGGGTACAACAGGGCTAAAGGCCTTTGATATTATTTTCCTCTAAATTACTACATGGCAGAAAAATGTGGCGTAGTACTTTCCAAAACATCCACTTTTCCAGTTTGCGAAACATTTTGAGTCTCAAATACAAAAAAATGCTATTTTCTTGAAGCCTTTGTCAGACCAACAAAATTGCCCCAAATGTTGTCACAACTAGTCAAACACAGTTGTCTTAACAAAGAATTTCACATTGTTGAAATGTAAAGGCTTTGTGAGTTCCCAGCATGCATTACAGCATGAATAAATTATGCTGTTACTGTTATAGGATTATAGTTTTGCTGTTTGCTGACTTAATTAAAACTTTTTGTTGTGTAGTTTTAAGGCCTAGAGTATGTTCAACCACTTATCTCTCTGCTGGATATCTTAGTCTTGTAAGATGTTTTATAAGCAAAAACAATGTTGTCTACATATTAGACTAAGTTATCCATTAAAATTTCTCTAACAATTCACTGTTTGTCATTTGTAAATAAACAAAAAAATGATGCATAAAAAAACAAATTACCTCAACGACAGTCATTGTTGTTTTTAGTCGCTGTGACAAGACCTTTTCTATTAGCAAAATAAGACAATCAGCATTGCATGAACAAACAAATTTATGTTGGCTAAACAAAGTATCTTTAATGATAAAAACTAAAAAACTATTGTTGAGAGAACTCAAAAGTCTTACTGCATCAAGTTGCCTAACTTTAAGTTTTCTCAACTGTTTATTTTTTACAGCTTTGACGTGATCACGGGCAGCAGTGCAAAGTCGATTCTGTGCTTACTTCATCTAATATTTGATGTTTTTAAAAATGTTGTAAATTTAAGCAGCAAATAAGAATCGCTAAAATGATTCAATATATCTTAATACAAAGGCCTTCTTAATGATTTTCAGTTTTGTTTAAGATAATTAAAACAGCAGTTTTTAAATAACGAAAGAATATGTAAAAGTATGCTGTTGGGGCTAAAAATGTATACATGAAGCTGTTTTGTTTCTAATAGTTTAAGCAACTTAGGTAATTATATTTGGTTTATAAACATTATTTTAAACATTCTGCACTTTTTATGCATTCATTATGCACAAAATAGTCCTGTTAATTTATTGCTTTGAATAAACGTGCATAAGTACTATTTTGCTCGATGCACCCTTGTGGCCTCAGAAGAGAAGCCAAAAGTTTTTTTTTCCCCCTAACTAAAATGATGCCCTTTAAATTCGGATGTAATTCAAATATTGATAATATTTAAGTACAAAATTTGAGTTTTTTAAGCCATTTTGACAGCCAAAAAAGACACTAAAAAAGCATCTTTCTGTTGGTCTGTGTGACCAACCTGAACCAGTTGCAAAATCTGCATAGGTAAATCTTTCACTCTCATGTGAAATTCCCAATTGTGTGGATTCCAGTTGAGATGACTGGATTTCGCTCGTCAAAATTCCCCACACAACCCTAAATATGACACCATCACACCTTTGTGGTATCAGTATTTAAAATACACAAAGAACAGTGATCCTAAGACTAACTACTGAATGTCTTTTTAACAGCAACAAGCAATCTTTAATTTGGATTTTAATTTGGATAACATTCTTGCTTCCCGGTGTAGTGGGTGAGATTACAGAGGCATCATGGGATTGTCGGTGGTGATTAGAACCACGCTGTTTTCCCTCCGCAAAAACAGAAACTGTGCTTGGGGCAAACCCACACCATACACCTCCACTTCAAAGACTTTCACTTTGGTAGGAAAGAAACTTGGATGACTCATGTGTTTCACACACAGGCCCCCTGCAGGCCTTGCTGCTGCTGCTGTGTCAGCTCCAGCAAAATGATTGGTTGTGGGTAGAGAGGCAGATGGGGTGATAGGGGAAATCAGTAGAACGAATGAAAATGGCCATGGGTGGCTTGAGGGAAGACCTTCATCTTTCACAGAACACTGGAGAGCCATTGCATCTCCTTATAAATGCTTCAGCCCTTTATAAATCCTCTCTCTAGTTTTCGTACACACACACTTTAACCTCCTATATAACCTCAAACACACAAAGAAGTGCTTTTATGGTGCTGGTGGTGCTAACATCACAGCTAAAGGTTTGTAATATTTGAGATGTTAAAATAATTGCTCAGTTTGATACACTGATTAGGTGCAGAAGGAACTCTATCCATAGGTTGATTTCCCTGAAGAGTATGAACATTGTGCTGCTTTCAAAAGCTCGATTTGTTTGAGCGAGCCACTGTGTCACTTTTGGCTTGACCAATAGTGTGTTTCTGGGGCGTGGCTACCTGTAATAAACTTGGCTGGTAATGTCAGGGATGTGTGCTTGAATTCACACAATCTTGGACCGTATTGTGGTCAAACCATATGCTGGTGAAGTCATAGTTCTCTATTTGATAGGGCTCCAAACTATTTTGAATTAAGCCGTCAATGGCAATCTATTACCTCAGTTTTCCCCTTGTAGTCAACATATGGCCACATCAGCTTTATGATTTATAGCACAGCCAGTAACACAACTCTCAGTCACTAATGAGTTTTATTCAGTCTTTATTTCCTATAGCTCTCAGCATGCCCCTATTTCCTGAACACATAAACGCACCAACGCAGTCACACAAGAAGATAAAGAATGATCTCATTAGGCATTTCAGACTAGTTTGGACAATTTATGGAAAACAAATGAACCTGTTTCATCATGTTTAGCAGACTTTGCCAGCTAAAGACCTGCTTAGAGCATTATGAATGTCTGGGGTCATACATATGCTGGTGGGTAACTCGTGGCTGAGAAGCCAGTATGCTTTTCAGCAGTGACATTTCACCAGTATGATCTTTCTGGTGAAGCTGGTTGACAATGGAATTTTGCTGGTTAAGCTAGTTAAAAATCCTAGGGATTTTGGATGCATCAGCATCCAAAATACACTATGCTCTACTATTCTTAAGTTTATATTTAAAGAAATGAACACTTTTATTCAGCAGTGACCCATTTAATAGATTATAATTGACAATAAAAACATCTGCAGTGCTACAAATTATTTGTGTTTCAAATAAAAGCTGTTCTTTTGATTCATAAAAGAACAAATATGATCAAATAAATGCAGCCTTGGTGAACATAAGAGAAAAACATTTAAAAAAAAAATCTTACCAAACCCAGACTTATGAACAGTGGTTTATGCTATGTGGGTGTTTCTGCTTATATGATGCTGGTTATTTGTGAGTTAAATTCATCATAGCTAATGCTGTTCTTTCTTTCTTTATTTTTTTTTTTGGGGGTCATTTTAGAAGCTTGAAGGAGAGTTCTGGAAGTGAAGGAGTACTTCACTTCCAGAACAAAAATTTACAGATCATTTTCTCACCCCCTTGTCATCCAAGATGTTCATGTCTGTCTGTCTGTCTTCAGTCGTAAAAAAATAATATTTTTTAAAGAAAAAAATTCAGGAATGTTCTCCATATAATGGACTTCTATGGTGCCTGTGAATTTGAACTTCCAAAATGTATCTTCTTATCTAGTGAAACGATCAATATGTACAAAATTGACAATTTATATACTTTTTAACCTCAAATGCTTGTCTTGTCTAGCTCTGCATGAACTCTGTGTATTCCGGTTCATGACAGTTAGGGTATGTCGAAAAACTCCCATCTCATTTTCTCCTCCAACTTCAAAGTCGTCCTACATCACTGCAGAAGTACTGACCCAGTGTTTATCAAGTAAACATGCAAAAAAGGTCAAACTAGGGCTGGGTATTGAGTTTGATACTTTTTAGGCACCGACCGAATTGCCTTGATACCATAGAGTATTGAAAAACCTCTTGTCGTTCGGTACCAAACTTTGATACCTAAGGGGTTAATCTCGTCAACATCAGTGTAAGCCTGCAGCACTAGGTGTGTTTGACTAGAAGCGGCGGTGCACAGATCGATGGCTTTCACACTGCACGCGGAATGCTCAGCCCTTTAGAGCGCAGCGGCAAAAGTTAAACTAACGCTGTGCCTGTGCTTTGGTCGACGCAGCAACACACCTGCTAGTTTACACCGGTTACACTGTGGCTCACACGTGAGTCTGTAGCGTGAAAGCATTAACATACAACCCCCTTATATATAAGGCTACGTTTACACTGGTGTGTTTTTGTTTAAAAAATTAAATTAATCCTCATCCATACTGGCATTTCAGAAAAGATATCTGTCCATACTACACAACCGAAAGTGAGCGTTACGTGATCATTCATGAACACTGTAGCATGATGCTACATAAGACAATAAATAAGATTTATATTCCGCTTTTACTCAAAACTCATGTTAAACCACCAGCGAGTGTTCCGCGAGTGCTCCGAGTCAAGAACAGCGATTACAGAAGAGAGAAGGCATATAACGTTATACATACCAGCAGACAGCACTGGAAGGAGCTAGTGCTTAGTGGAAAATGAATAGAAATTATGATTCTGTCTGAGGTATGCATTTTAAAATGAACATGCACTAGTGTGAATGTAGCCTAACAGATGTGTAAACTGAAAACTTTTTGAGCTTTATTAAAATAATTTTCACTGATTTATTGTGTTGGATATATTTTGTTCCTTTGTGCAGTGGCTCAGGAGTCTTTGAATCTGTATAAACGTCAATAAGCTAAATAAATTATTTTGAGATAATGTAATTATAAATTGATTTTATAAAATTGGTATTGAAAAAAGTATCATTCAAGAACCGGTATTGAAGTCAAGGTATCGGTATCAGTATCGGCATCGATATCGAAATTTTTTGAATGATACCCAGCCCTAGGTCAAACGAGTAAAAATGATCTGTAAATTTTTGTTCTGGAAGTGAACTTCTCCTTTAATAGCTGCTGAACACCATTTACTTTCATCGTATTGAAATGAACAGCATGCACATTCTGATGAACATCTTCTTTTGTGTTCCACAGATAACGTAAAGTCATACAAGTTTGGAGCGGCATGAAGGTGAGTAAATGATGACAGAATTCTTATTTTAGAGGAACTAGCCTTTCAAAACATCACTGTAGTATCATCTTAAAACAACACACTCTCCACCAGCAATTTTCAGGTCCTACAGCATCAACTTCATTCTTTTGCCAATCTTGCTTCAGACTTAAATCATCCTATATCACTGTTTTACCTTTTTTGTAAAGGGTGATTAATCTTCTTTGCATGTTCACTTTGTAAAGACTGGGTCGGTACTTCTGCAGCGATGTAGGATGATTTTGAAATGATCTTTGAAGTTGAGGGAGAAAATACAATTTGAGTTTTTCGACATACCCTAACTGTCTTGAACCAGAAGTTCAGGCAGAGCAAGACAAGACGAGACAAGAAGAAAAAAAGTATTTAAATTGTATGAAAATAACCGATTGGTTCACTAGATAAGACCCTTCTTCCTCGGCTGGGATTGTTTACAACATCATTCGAAGCCGCATTTAAATCGCATTTTGGAAGTTCCAATTTAGGGCACCATATCAGTCCATTATATGGAGAAAAATCCTGAAATTTTTCCCTCAAAAAACATAATTTCTTTACCACTGAAGAAAGAAAGACATTAACATCTTGAATGACAAGGGGGTGAGTACATTATCTGTAAATATTTGTTCTGGAAGTGGACTTCTCCTTTAATCTCTGATAGATCTCTGACATTTTCAAAACAAATTCTGTCTCCTTGGAAAGCTTGCTAACTATTTTAATCAGCTCGACAAGATAAGTTTGTAATGAAGAATATAAACTTGAAGCTGAACTGACAAAGCAAACAGCATCCATTAGCTATGTGTCTTGAAGAACTCCCAGATATTGTCGGATCTGTCGGATAACTGTGATGAGAATGTAATGGATACATCTCAAGGGAATGACTGGAGGAGAAGCTTCTGCTTGCACAAGAACTCAACAAGGCAGTCCTTCATTTCATCACTCTTAATTATCACCTCTATTCTTTTTAACACATGCAAACTGATGTGACAGTGAGAATGAAAAGGGAAGGTGAGAGAAAACTAAGGGGAGCACACCTAGGAAAGATGTAGTTTTAATTATCATTGAGAGAAGAGGTGAAAGAAAGAGACCAATAACAGATTTATTATTATTATTATTTATTTTATTTTATTTTTTGCATAATGGGTATCTATCAATAACCTGTTAAAAGATTTATTTTCCATATCTCCATATTACTTTATTTATTGTCTCCACAATGAATGTCTATCAGTAAATTAAAAGAATTTTTATTTTATTTTATTTTCCATTTCTCTACATTCATTACTTCATTGATTGCATACATATCAATAACATGTTGAAATAATTATTTTTAATCTATTTATTTTTTACTTTATTTTCCATACACTCTTAAAAATAAAGGTGCTTTAAAAGGTTCTTCACAGCGATGCCATACAAGAACCATTTTTGGTTCCACAAAGAACCATTCAGTCAAAGGTTCTTTAAAGAACCATCTCTTTCTTGCTTTTTTATAATCTGAAGAACTTCTTTTGCCACAAAGAACCTTTTGTGAAACAGAAAGGTTCTTCAGATGTTAAAGGTTCTTTATGGAACCATTTAGACAAAAAGGTTCTTCTATGGCATTGTGAAGCACCTTTATTTTTAAGAGTGCATATATCTATATTCATTACTAGGGAGTTTTCACACACATTTCACGATTCGATTCAATTCTGATTCACGAGCTTGCGATTCAATTCAGTACTCGATTAAATTCGATATTGATTATCATGGATATATGTCAGGTACAATACGTGCCAAATTTTCTGAAGGAAAAAAAAAATAACTATGCCATAAAATATAGGCTACATGAGAGTCACTTGTGCTACATTACTATAATATTGAAGGCTAAAATTAACTGATTTGTACACAAACTTAATAAAGCTGCAATTACATAATTATATTTCTACTACAATTCCTTTTTTGAAATATAAACATTTAAATGGTGGCTGTCATAAAACTAGACAGATTTATTCCAACGTAAATTAAACATTGAAGAACAGTCAAATTATGTTTTATGATGCACATATTTAGCAAAACGCTCCTCTCTAGAATACATTTTTTCTAGCTGACTAACAAGTTTATGGTCGCTGAATATGTTTTTTCTTTTAGAGGTAAATGTGACGTGGTGCATTTCCATTTGTGCAAAACTTAGAAACGTTTCCATTAACTAATGTTATGCGACTAAAACATAATTTTTTCCTCTCATGATAAGTCATGCCGATGGATGTTGGTAGGTTTTACGTAATTTGCAGCCACCGCACTAGCCAATTGTAATCGTAGGAGGCATAGGTGTCCATCTTTACAGTATTTACATGCTATAATGACGTCTTTCCACGGTTAAAACACTGATTGAGCGATTACATGAGACATGATACGGATTTCAGTAAGCTGTACTCTTTCTTTTAACAGACTTTTAGATGTTTTTCATGTTTATTTTGTGCTGAAACTAATAGTAAAGCAGAGGAGATGATAATTTCACATTCCGCTTCTCTTGAACTGAAGCGCTACAGCGATCTGTCACTTTGCAGCGCCAACGTGGTGTTTATTGTTTAAATACTGTAATAAAATAGGCAGAATTTGAAATAAGAGACTTTGTTTCATATCAAAAGTAATAAAGCACAAAGCTTATTGTGATTTATTGGATGGGAGCCACACTACAATGTTCCACTCATTGGGCCTCATTCATGAAACTTGCATAAATATATGAGTAAATTCTGAGTAATTTTCACATAAAACAGACCTTCCTGAAAACTCTCCTCCGGATTCACAAACGCTTCGTAAACAATACAATAAATAACAATAAATAATAACGTGTGTCCACCAAAGAGTTTTTAGCCAGCTGAAAAAATATCAGGCTTCTTAAAACGACCAGCTGGTGGCGCTTGTAAACACTTTGATAGCACAGCGTTTTTCCAGCTGAGACGCTTTAGCTGCTATGATTTGGAATATCCACAGTGGCAAGATATTTCTAGTATCTAATCTAGTATCTAAAATTTTACCAAATATAACCAGTAATATTGACTTCTCCATTGTTGTAAGCAGACATTGTACAAGCGGATGGTTGGTTGGTATTTGTCCCATCCCTCCTCTATTTACAGCTGGGTAAATAGTGCCAGTTATCAACTCAACTTAAAAAAAAAAAAAAAAGAGGGTAAGGGCAAATGATCTTGTATTTATTATGGCAGTGCATCGAAATTCAGTGTCACCAGTTTGCCAAAAAGAACACAGAACGTTTTACGCACCATTTACACGTGGTAGGGAGCAGGTGTATATTTTTTTTTGTACCAGCTAACATTTTGAAACATTTTCACAAATTCGAAAGATTACGTCAGAATGGCTTTACTAACGATTTACACAAAAATTCGTCCTGCTTGTGTTTCATGAATGAGGCCCATTAAATTAAAACATGCTACACTAATCGATTCTTGGGACTTAAGAATCAAAATTGTTTTGTGAAAATGAGAATCAGTTAAAATCAAATACATTTTTTTTTTAGACAGCCTTATACATTACATTTATTTATATACCGCCTTTAACGATACAGAATTTAGAACATTACTTTATTTATTGTCTGCACAGTAAATGTCTATAACATAAACAATAAATTAAATTGGAAATTGGAAATTGGAAAAATGGGGAAAACACATATTACAAAAGATGTGTGTTTTAGTATGTAAAGATGTGTGTTTTTAGTATGGGAAAACAGAGATCAGTAGAGAAAGAAAAAGGAGTAAGACATCAGCACATAAAACTAATTGGTAGAGTGGAAGCGCAACAAAGCACAGCATGGGACTGAAACACTCTCCTTCCATCTATTTCTCTCTCTTCCTCTTTAATGCTTAAAACAGCGACAAAGCCCTGAAAACAGCGGCAGTGAGAACACACTAAAATAAACTTAAAAAGACACATTGTCCATTCAAGTAGCTATTAGTGCCATTAGAGTGCTTCCTCTAGCACAGAGATGGAGGAAAGTTAAAAACAACAACAGCACAAGCTTTCTTGTCAATAATTTCTTTGATTTTAGAACTGAGATTATCTCTGAGATTGATTTATGTACCTATTGAACTCATTAGGAAAAATACTGCAGATCAAATTTGTTAGCTACAAGCAAATTGCAGTGCAATTTATGACTTTAGTTTAAAACTAAATTATAATCTAAATTAAACTATTATTTTGTTTCCTCAGATGTTGTTATCAGTGCAGAGATCATTGTTTGACATGTAGCTAGATTTAATGACACTTTAACACTGGTCGAAATGAAAACCAGTAATTATGACTTGCGAGTGTTTAGTTTAATTTTCTAGTTATGTGTCAATTACATGTGTTTTTAATGAGGCAATTATTAACAAGTCAGGTTGAATCAAGTTTACCACCATTTATTCTGAAGACAGGCCAAGTATCAGAAAATAAATTGCAGTTCATGGCACTACATATAAGAAGACTGTCATTAGAAGCCAGCCCTTGACGTCAAGCTCAACAATATATATCCCTCTAACAGGTAATTAACCAAAGCAAGCCGCCCACATCAACCGCGGGGAACACTAGACCACAGTGTTCTGATGGATCTATAGGGGAAGATGTCAGAGAAAAGCGACAAATAGCAAGCAAATAGTTAAACAGCAGGATGAATATTCATGAGCAGCTGCTGTAAGCCAGTGCAAATCACTTGTTACTGCAGCTCTAAACTCCCCTCTTATTAGGACTGGGGTTGGGACCAGAGTCACACCCCTCAAATAGAGCTGAGAAGCCAAGCAAATGCCTCCAGACCAGTTAAGCGTCTTGGATCACTGATCTTTGAGTGCGGAAATGGTTTGCTTGGAGCCTAATGTCCCAAAGCATTTGTCATACGGTAAGCTGTTTGGCTGGAGCAAAGGAACAGAAGACCATCTGCCAGATGGCAGCAGTTTATTATGTCATTTAATTTTGCATTAGACCATTTTAGGAGATTGTAGAAGAATAATTCACCTCCAAAATTGCAATTCTGTTCATTCAAATAAGTTACTCCTCTTTATGTTGTTCCAAACCACCAGTGATTTGAAACAAAAGGGGGGTGTGCAGAATTTAAATTCTTAAGAGAAATCTTAAATGTGAATATATTTAAATTAGTGCTGTCAAAATTAGTGCGTTAACACGGGCGATTAATTTTTCCAGTTTAACAGAGTTAAAAATATTTAACGCAATTAACACAAGGGCTGGTTCTGTCTCTTTTTTTCTTGACAATCTCTTTACGACCACATCAAATGGGGGAGACGCACTCCATCTTCACTTCAGTGTCTGGCGCTAGTCAAACGAGTGCGGGAAAGGTACAGGTGCTGAGGGAGCTTCAGTAGAACAACCGTGAACTATGGTCAGATGAGATGTTGTCAGGCCGTATGTCAGTAAAAACTAATTTACCTGTCCTAGCATGCACGCTTCAATTAACTGCACAAATGTGGCGGCATGTGCTGTAGCGTGTATCATTTCATACTGAAACACGAATGAAACTACGAGCATGCGTGACAGATCTGCGTCACGTTCTGCAGCGGCAGCTCTTAAAGTAATAGCAGCTAAATAACCTAACAATCCAGCTGCTGTGATGTCTGTTAATCAAAGAACAAAAGAAAAAAGAAGAAATTTATAACTTGTGTAGCTTTAAAGGAGAACTCCACTTCCAGAACAACAATTTACAAATAATTTACTCACCTCCTTGTCATCCAAGATGTTCGTGTCTTTCTGTCTTCAGTTGTAAAGAAATTATGGTTTTTGAAAAAAACATTTTAGGATTTTTCTCCATATAATGGACTTTATTGGTGCCCCAATTTTGAACTTCCAAAATGTAGTTTAAATGCAGCTTCAAAGGGCTCTAAAAGATCCCAGCCAAGGGAGAAGGGTCGTATCTAGTGAAATGCTCTGTCATGTCACAAAACTTTGTGTAGCTACTAGCTCTGGGATGCACGTCCACGACTCTACGTACTATTGAATCACGCTGAAAGGTCACGTGGAATGTAGGCAGAACTACAGACCCAGTGTTTACAAAGCAAACATGCAAAGACTATGGAAGTGCAAGTAAGTCAAACGCTGTTTACAAACAAAAAGGTACAACGATGTCGGAAAAGGTACAATGTTGGAAAATGTTGGAGTTTTTCGCCATACTCTACCTTTTCGAGCCGGAGTACACAGACAATGAACTTAGACGCGATTTGTAGTGTCATGGACATGCATCCCAGAGCTAGTGCTACACAAGCTTTTGTGCTTAAAAAATTCTTGTTTTTCAAAAAAAATGATAGATCGTTTTGCTAGATAAGACCCTTCTTGCTCGGCTGGGAGCGTTTAGAGTCCTTTGAAGCTGCATTCAAACTACAGTTTGGAAGTTCAAAATCGGGGCAGCAGTGAAGTCCATTATATGGAGAAAAATCCTGAAATGCTTTCCTCAAAAACCATAATTTCTTGTCGACTGAAGACAGAAAGACATGAACATCTTGGATGACAAGGGGGTGGGTAAAACATTTGTAAATTGTTCTGGAAGTGGAGTTCTCCTTTGAAGGAGAAGTTCACTTCCAGAACAAAACTTTACAGATAGTTTACTCACCCTCTTGTCATCCAAGATGTTTGTATCTTTCTTTCTTCAGTCATAAGGAAATTGTGTTTCTTGAGGGAAATGTTTCAGGAATTATCACCGTATAGTGGACTTCAAAGTTTAAACTTCCAAAATGCGGTTTAAATGCAGCTTCAAAGGGCTCTAAACCATCCCAGCCGAGGAAGAAGGATCTTATGTAGCGAAATGATCAATCATTTTCTAAACAAATTGACAATTTCTATACTTTTCAACGTCAAACACTTGTCTTGTCTATGCGCATGCAAACTCTGTGTAATCCAGGTCATTACAGTTAGGGTATGTCATCCCATTTACCTTTTTTGGTAAAGGGTGTTTGATCTTCTTTGCATGTTAACTTTGTAAACACTGGGTCTGTACTTCTGCAGAGATGTATACTCTTAAAAATAAAGGTGCTTCACAATGCCATAGAAGAACCTTTTTTAAATCGTAACATAAAGAATTTTTAACATCTGAAGAACCTTTTGGTTTCACAAAAGGCTCTTTATGGTGAAAGAAGGTTCTTCAGATTATAAAAAGGTAGGGAAGAGATGGTTCTTCAAAGAACCTTTGACTGAATGGTTCTTTGTGGAACCAAAAATGGTTCTTCTATGGCATTGCTGTGAAGAACCTTTTAAAGCACCTTTATTTTTAAGAGTGTAGGACAATTTTAAAGTTGGAGAAGAAAATGAGATGGGAGTTTTTCGACATACCCTAATTGTATTTACCTGGATTACATAGAGTTTGCATGCGCATCGCAGAGAATAGACAAGACGAGCGTTTGAGGTTAAAAATGATAGAAATTGTCAATTTGTTTGGAAAATGGCTGATCGTTTCGCTAGATAAGACCCTTCTTCCTTGGCTGGAATCATTTAGAGCCCTTTGAAGCTGCATTTAAACTACATTTTGAATGTTCAAACTTGGGGGCACCACTGAAGTCCACCATATGAAGACAATTCGTGAAATGTTTTCCTCAAAAACACAATTTCTTATTGACTGAAGGAAGAAAGATATGAACATCTTTGATGACTACGGGGTGAGTAAATTATCTAATCATTTTTGTTCCGGAAGTGAACAACTAATATTTCATCTATTTAATTTAGTATTTAGTGTTTGATAACTTTATTTAATATATGTGTATTTCCTACTTACTGAAGGGCACAGGTAAATAATTGGTTTATGTCAAGATTGTTTTAAGTTCACTTAAATTAGAAGATAATTTTTAAAGTCTAATAAATGTTTACATTTATAGCTCTCAGTTATACAGTAATATTGAATGCCTATAGTCAACGGTTAAATATTAGGAAAAAAAAATCAATTCCCTAGAGACATCAGTAATATTGGTATCAGTTAAACTCGAACAAAAAAACACAAACAAATATTAAATATATCCTGTATTTATTAATTTGAAGACGTTAGGTGGGATTAATTGCGATTAGTCACAAATAATTTTAGAAAAAATTTGAAAAAATTTTCATTTTTGGGTGAACTATCACTTTAAGTTCTTCATAAATAAGGTATTCTATATTTAAAAATAATAAGTAAAAATAATTTCTGTGTAAATCTATAAGCACAGAGCTCCTGCCATTCAGATTCTTCATTATATTTCCTGTGCTGTTGACCTCTAATTTAATGCGTAATTTAGCCGATTGACTGAATGAATGAACGACTGATGCGTATTATTACTCAAGTTCAATCATAATTAAACTTGTGATCCATGCAAATGGATCAAGAACAGTAGCAGTGCTGTATAATATTCTTCTGTACAATGCTGCCCTTGCTGTCATGTCGATCATAACATCCCATCATCTGCTGTACCAAGCATTAGAAAGCTGTCTCCATGACAACTACACCATGGCGCATGTGAACAGGAAGAGGGTTGATATGTGAGCAGAGTGTTAAAACACCCGCTCACGTACAAAGATGCCACACACACACACTCTGTCGATGATGTTTATCTGTGAGGGACGAGGTTAAACCATCATTTGTAAACAGCAGACCGTGATGTGTTGCCTGTCAACTGCATATCTTCTCAACCTCGCATCCGTTCTATCCTCTCTCAGCTCTTTAGTTCAACATTGTCTGTACGTAGATCTCGTCTTTTTGAAGTGTTATCTGTCTTTGGACACAAATAGGACGCTCTTTCTTTTCCTTAAGCACTCTTTCTCAATGACTAAGTTAGCTATTGTATCATTGATATAGTGCTATTGTTCATAGTTCAAAACTCCTTTAGTCTTTCTCCTTTCCATTTAACAATAACGCATCATTGAGAACAAGTCTCATTAGTTAACATACCTCTAGATGGTTGTCTTTGTCTTGTCTGCATAGTCAGTGTGCCCACTACTGCTCCCATGTTGTCACCGTAGAGACACACGCGTTCAAACTAATAAGCGTTGAGTCCGCCAGTCTGTCTTTCTTTGTTGAAGCCCCTGCTCTTGTTTCCCTCTCCACTCTTGTCAGTGAATGAAGACACGCTGGAATTTTCTTCCTAAAAGCATATGGTTCCTTCCTTGATGCCCCTCCCACAAATTTCACTCTCTCTCTCCCTTCGTTTCTCTTTCTTTGCTCTCGCTCTTGCTGTTTCTGCTTGGTCCCGTTTGTTATTCGGTGTCAGGAACTGTTGCTGTGCAGGCAGATCAGCCTGATGGAAAGCAGTTGGAAGAGTGTGAGGATGAAATGCTCCTCTCTGTGGCACACACACACAGAGCAAGCAGATCTGTTCTGATGGAATTGCAATTTTTTGCACAAGCTGAATGTGGCAAGATAGATGATGACTTTCGTTCACACTCTACTGCCCTTATATGCACACGCATTTGTTGTTCTACCATGGTGGGGATGTTCCACTGACTGTTGTTCTTATATGTTCTGTCCTCTAACTTTACACCTAAATATCACATAAACTAGTTTTAAAGAGATAATTCACTTAATAATTTTAGATAATTTCATAATTTACCCATGTTGTTTCAAAACTGATTTTTCTTTCTCTAAAAAACAAAGGATATTTTAAAGAACACGTTTTTGTTCATGTTTATGTTCATACAATGAACTGGTGTCCAAAACAACACTGCATTCTATTAACTTCCACTGTAAAAAAAAAAACTGTTAAAAAAAAAAAAAAAAAAAACTACCCCAAAAATGGTTACTGTCCCATTAAGATTTCTTATTCTTATGTGATAATGTTAATTCACCAATCTACACTGACCGAAATTATAAATGCAGCACTTTTGTTTTTGCCCCCATTTTTATGAGCTGAACTCAAATATCTAAGAGTTTTTATATGTACACAAAAGGCCTATTTCTCTCAAATGTTGTTCACAAATCTGTCTAAATCTGTGTTAGTGAGCACTTCTCCTTTGCCGAGATAATCCATCCACCTCACAGGTGTGGCATATCAAGATGCTGATTAGACAGCATGATTATTGCACAGGTGTGCCTTAGGCTGGCTACAATAAAAGGCCACTCTAAAGTGTGCAGTTTTATCACACAGCACTATGCCACAGATGTCGCAAGTTTTGAGGGAGCGTGCAATTTGCATGCTGACTGCAGGAATGTCCACCAGAGCTGTTGCCCATGAATTGAATGTTCATTTCTCAACCATAAGCCGCCTCCAAAGGTGTTTCAGAGAATTTGGAAGTACATCCAACCGGCCTCACAACCGCAGACCACGTGTAACTACACCAGCCCAGGACCTCCACATCCAGCATCTTCACCTCCAAGATCATCTGAGACCAGCCACCCGGACAGCTGCTGCAACAATCGGTTTGCATAACCAAAGAATTTCTGCACAAACTGTCAGAAACCATCTCAGGGAAGCTCATCTGCATGCTCATTGTCCTCATCGGGGTCTTGACCTGACTGCAGTTTGTCATCGTAACTGACTTGAGTGGGCAAATGCTCACGTTCGATGGCATCTGGCACTTTGGTGTTCTCTTCACGGATTAATCCCATGGTTCACGGTTTTCACTGTACAGGGCAGATGGCAGACAGCGTGTACGGCATTGTGTGGGTGAGCGGTTTGCTGATGTCAGTGTTGTGGATCGAGTGGCCCATGGTGGCGATGGGATTATGGTATGGGCAGGCGTATGTTATGGACAACGAACACAGGTGCATGTTATTGATGGCATTTTGAATGCACAGAGATACCATAGCGAGATCCTGAGGCCCATTGTTGTGCCATTCATCCATGACCGTCACCTCATGTTGCAGCATGATAATGCACGGCCCCATGTTGCAAAGATCTGTACACAATTCCTGGAAGCTGAAAACATCCCAGTTCTTGCATGGCCAGCATACTCACCAGATATGTCACCCATTGAGCATGTTTGGGATGCTCTGGATTGGCGTATATGACAGCGTGTTCCAGTTCCTGCCAATATCCAGCAACTTTGCATAGCCATTGAAGAGGAGTGCAACATTCCACAGGCCACAATCAACAACCTGATCAACTCTATGCAAAGGAGATGTGTTGCACTGCGTGAGGCAAATGGTGGTCACACCAGATACTGACTAGTTTTCGGACCCCCCCAGACCTGGCCTTTTACTGTGGCCAGCCTAAGGCACACCTGTGCAATAATCATGCTGTCAAATCAGCATCCTGATATGCCACACTTGTGAGGTGGATGGATTATCTCAGCAAAGGAGAAGTGCTCACTAACACAGATTTAGACAGATTTTTGAACAATATTTGAGAGAAATAGGCCTTTTGTGTACATAGAAAAAGTCTTAGATCTTGATCAGCTCATGAAAAATGGGGGCAAAAACAAAAGTTTTGTTTAGAATTTTGGTCAGTGTAGACAAATCTGCTTTTTACTGCTTTTTACAAATAACAAATATTAAGTAAATTACAGAAAATGTAACAGAATTAGTAACAAAAAGTATGAAGAAAGAAAATTATTTATACAAAACGTAATAATATGTGATGAGTCATATAGGGACTTCTGGGAATGTCCTTTTACCTACCTGATCTCATAACGAAAATGTACCCGTGGGAACATTTTCACAAGACGCGAAATATGCACCAATAAGTACATATCACTGCAGTTTCCAACAGAATCGACACTAGAGGCAGTAAAACAGTGAGCATGTAATTTTTTTCAAACACAGTTATGATTACAGCTCCATATGTTTTGCTTTCCGGTGTTGACCCCTGCCAGATTACTACCCCCCTAGTATTGGTAGGTTTATGCCCAAAGTATACTTTCTGTACGTGTACGCTAGCGTATGCGTACTGTCGAATGTGTAGCCTTTCAAAGTATACTCCATTTGATGTTGTGCGTGGATGTGGACGGTCGACACATGCACTGTACTATACTGTACTTTGGGCTTTAGGGTTAGGTGTGCGGGAGGGGTTCGGAGGCAATCATGTAGCGATTTCATCAAGAGGGGTAATCATTTGGCAGGGGATCAGCTCAGCCAGCACAGAATTTGACTTAGGATGTGGAATCCTTGGGCACGAATCCTGTGAAAACATGACTTGCGATGAAAGAGCTGAAAGACGAGATATCGAAAAACAAGCTAAAACGGCATGCTGGCGATTGCGTTTTTACGTCACATTTACTTTTGTTAATACTATTGGGTGTAGTTTTGGTATAGTTCAGATGGTACGTTATTTCTAAAACATAACGGAGCATTAGTTATAGGTCCACTCAATGGAAATTTCAAGTTAGCACTGCGGAGATGCGTACAAACCATCGTCGCATAAAACATACCTTATGTAACTGTTCCGGGGGAAAAAAACAAACACTCAGTGAATATTTCTGTTGGAAACTGCAGTGATATGTACTTATTTGCACGTATTTCACATCTCGCGAAAACATTCCCACAGGTATGTTTTCGTCAGGAAATCAGATTGCCTTTTACTGTTTTTCACCATAAATGATGTGGTAAATCTTATTTTTTAAATGTAAAAACCATACATTCTTATACCAATTTTCTTTGTTTGCGAGCAGAGGCGTGCTCATAGGATAATTGCTAAATAAAGTCAGTATTTTTGTTTTCTTTGCACACAAAAAGTATTTTGTAGCTTCATAACATTACGGTTGAATCACTGATGTCAGATGGACTATTTTAACAATGTCTTTACTACCTTTTTGGACCTTGAATGTGTCATTTGCATTGCTGTCTATGCAGGATCAGAAAGCTCTCAGATTTCTTGGATATCTTAATTTGTGCTCCGAAGATGAACAAAGGTCCTATGGGTTTGTAACAACATGAGGGGGAGTAATTCATGACAGAATTTTCATTTTTGGGTTTTTAGTGTAGCATTTTTGGCCTTTTTCTGTAAAAATGGTAAAAATTTTACATTGTACCTTGCTGGTCACCCAGTGTAGTTAATTTGAGACTTTACGGCATTTGTAGAGACATTTAGTCCCCATATTGTAGGCAAAACCTGATCCACATACATCAAATGATGAGCTTGGTTTCATCATCCACTGTTCATTTCCAGTTATGAGCCTTTGTGCGTGCGTGCGTGCGTGCGTGCGTGCATGCGTGTGTGCATTTCCAATTTAGTGACTCGGATAAGAATGTTTCATGGATCAAGTACTCTAATTTTGTGCTTTTTTGATTGTGCACTGTATATATACCACGCTTTGTAAAACGACCCATATACTCTTGTTTATTTCGGTATTCTCTCTCATTAGTGGGGAACCAACCCCACAAACTTTTCCGATTAAAGAGATGGAAACAGAGAAAAAGCAAAACAGAAAGGGAAGCAAAAAGACAAACTACAGAGGAAAAGAAATTGCCGTTGGGGGATGTCTAAGTTTCAAAACAGCAGGTCTGTAACCTTATTAATAATCCAAAAAAGATGAGACTTCAGACGAACGAGATTTGGGCTGAGAGTGTGGAGAGAAGTTGAAGGTAATGAGTAATTACATAATATCAACCCGCAGCGCTCCGTATTACGCAAATCCAGCAGGACTGACCTGAAAATCAGGCCAAGATATCCAGAGATATCCTCATTCTAGCACATGGAGATCTGCATACCATCACCACAACTCAGTCTGCACAAAACACACTCTCTTTTTCTCTATCTCAACACCCTGAGGTTGTACAACCTGCCTCACGCAAGAAAAAGAAGACGTTGGTATCAACATTCAAATTTCATCAGAACACATTTTTTGTTAATGTAATGAGATTCTCGCTTTGGCACTCGTCCTTGGAAGAGAAACAATGATATCCAGCAAACGACTGGCATGTGTGAAATCCACAGAGGCAGGTGTAAGCCTCTTTTCTCACTCAGAAGTGTCTGTGTTAGACTTTCCTTTGCAGACGCCTCATTGAATCTGCTAATGCACTTGGGAGATTGTTACAGATGATTGGCTTACCCTTGGAAACATATTCAATGGTGCGAATAACAGCCTGAAACCTTGTAACATTGAAAACCTGTAATCATAGTATTATTGTTAATAGGGTTTTGCAACAGCAGTACAGTAAGAAATGGCATAACAGAATTTTACCAGCAGTGTGGTTTAAAAAACAACATGTTTGGATTAATTAATAATTCATATCTTCTATTACTGTGTGCACAGATCATCATTGTTTTTGCACAGCGTTTCTTAACAAATATAAATCATAATTTGTAGTATTTTATTTTTGTTTTATGTACTGATCTTTAGATTACCTAAAAAATAATTGAAAATTCAACCATGAGATGAAAATATTAGCATGTGTGACCCTGGACCACAAAACCAGCCATAAGGGTCCTTTTTTTTAAAACAACTGAGATTTATACGTTATCTGAAATCTCAATAAATAAGCTTTCCATTGATGTATGGACAATATTTGACTATTTGAAAATCTGGAATCTGAGGCTGCCAAAAAAAAAAAAAAGAAAAAAGAAAAAAAAAAAAAAAAAAGAGAAAATCTTACTTAACATCCTAATGATTTTTGACATTAAAAAAATAATAATAATAAAAAAAAATCGATAATTTTGATGCATACAATGTATTTTTGGCTATTGCTACAAATATACAAATATAGTGCTGTAAGACTGGTTTTGTGGTCCAGAGTCACGTATATTAATATTATTACATTACTATACATTGTTTCATAGTTTGTTTTTATAGTGCTTTTCAGTAGCGCTTAAAAATAGGGGTCGACGGATTATAGACCTGGCAGATTATCGGCACCAATATTAGGCATTTTTATGGTTATCGGTATCAGTCATTTTCAAAACCGATTTGCCAAAAAAAAAAAAACATTTCAAATAATTTAAAGAAAGTTTTTGTCACCTTTGTTATTCTCGATTTTTGACATTAATTTTAATTTTTACACCAGACAAATATATCGGTTATTTGTCTACTAGTAATCTGATAATCGGTATCAGTCGACCTGTACTTAAAAATTATTAAATTACAACCAATATAAACCATGCATACAAATTATTTCAAGCATGTAAAATTAAATATTACTTTTTTGGTTATAATAGTAGTCATTTTATTTCTCAAGTACTGATCACAAAACAGAAAAATATTTATTTATTTATTTACTCCTTAAGGCTGCGATTCTAGTGTTCCCAGCATGCATCAGGGCATAAATAACTAATAAGACTAGGTTTTCACTGTTTGTCAGCTTTATTTATTGTTTAGTAACTTGTTTTGTGACACCTTGAATTGATTTTCTAGTTACTTTTTTTTTTTTTTTTTTTTTTTTTTTTTTTTTTTGCTAAAATTAGGTTACCTGTTGACTGTTACAATTATCATGCCTTGTGTGCTAAGTATTGGGCTCTCTGTTTTTTTTTTTCTCCCTAGAATAGTCTTTAATCAGGGATTAGACATAAGTCTTCCACATCATTAGGCTTTTGAAAGCTATCTTAAAGGAAAGTCCACCATGTACAGCTATTCCTAAGTGAGTTAAACCTGCGAGTTCAATACATACGCATACTGTATTGAAACATAGCACAGCTGCAGTGCTTTATATAGGCCATTCCTAGAAACTACAAAGGTGGAGCAACACTATTTAAAGTTCAGACTGAAATCTCTTAGTTAACATCTTCACAGTTTTCATCCCCAACACCTGAACCTGAAGCAATGCCCTTCAGAAATCCAGCAGAAGTTCTAGTCCGTCAGGGCTGAGTGCCAAAGCCGACGCACAGTTTGCATCTCTAGTTATAAACTCACAGGCAGCTCCTGTAACTCCTGGGGATTTTAGTGAAGACTTCAAACAAGCTTTCTGTCTTTCTGCCCAGAACTCGTAATCCTCTTGGCTCCACAATCATTCTTCAGGTCTCCGGTGTGTGTATATGAAATGTGGCTCTCTCTATTGCTCTTAAGAGTGAGTAAAAACACATGCTCTCACATGTGAGTGCAGTGGTTGTGTTGATTTCTTTCAGTATTGTTTTAGCATATTCTGTAGCGCATTAAAGCTCTGGAGATTCAGAAATGGTAAATTTGCATGGAGTGTAGGTTAATTAACCTTCAAGGCATAAATAATCACTAACAAACCGCCTTCTCTTTTTCCTCTTTTTATGCATTTTCTTATCACATACTTGCAGCCCAATCGCTCCGCTTTTTAAAACCTTCAAATCGCCTCCTCCATGCTCTCAGCTCTGAGCAATACAGGAGGTAGTAATTTTGGAATAAATGGCCATGTAATACTTTCATAACCCATAATGCCTTATATGGAGCCCATGCCAACATGTCCAACATACAACGCTGCACATAGATTTTATCTAAACTAAATTAGGCTAATTAAAATTAGTATTTGCTAGCCCTTTGAGATTTAAATTCTGACATTTGTGGAAGTGAATAAGAAAAACAAGAACTATTTTGCCTTTTTAACACAACCCAAAGAGGGTTTTTTTCCCCTGTTTTAACCAACTTCAAGTGGCATTCTGTTGCAATTTTGTTCTCCAAAAATTATCTAGGTTAGAAACGCACATGCAGATATTCGAGTTGCACAAGAGTTAAGTGGAACAAGAGTGATGAATGTATAAAAAAGTAATATATTTTAATTCTTTCAATCTACTCGTCTATCGCTCCTTTGTTCTCACAAATAAATAACTTACGAATAAAAGTATTTCTAGCTGGTTAATATGTAAATTGGATCCTACCTGCCCTGAAGGTGACCTGTTTGGTGTGCATAGAGAAGGTCCCCAACACTACACCCATCTTCAACAGAGTTCTTCACTTTTTTTCAGGTTCCTCACTTTAGATCCTGGCTTGAAAAAAGCACTAGTCCCTGTTTTTGTCTTTATCTTCTGATCTTTCTACCCTCTCTCGCTCTCAGGGTTGTTGGTTACTTTGCTCTCGCTCTCTGACTTTCCTCCGCGTTCTGTCTGTCTATCATGTGGACTCTGAAGGCTGCTCATCATTTCCTGAGCTTTTATTGGGGGCTGAGAGAGACATGGAAAGAGAGAGAGAGGGAGAGGGAGAGGGATGGTGAGTGGTTCATTTAGGAATACTAGTAGAGAATGCAGGAGTGATAAAACTGTCCATCCAGCAGTGTAATAACAGACTCATGGTGGGTGCTTAGAAAAAGAAACAATATCAGACTTTGTATAGCAGGTTTATAAAGATTGTTCTCATCAGATTTAAAAGTGAAGTATGTAATTTCTGTGGTAGTACCATCATCAAAGAGAGTTATGAAAATAAGAAATGTTTTCCAAACAGGTTTCCTAAACATTGTCTGCTATTGGTCAGTCAAACAGACTGCACTGCCACAAATCCACACCATTAGTTAAGCCAGTGCTGCTGTTGCCAGGCTGGTCGGGATGCTCAAAAGTTTTTGTTTTAATAGTGTCACAAAGACAGAGTGTTCACACATTTTGAGGAGATCAGTCTACAAAAGGCTTATTTATTGTTGATTTGCTGATTATATTAAAGCGTTAGTACACCCAAAAATGAAAATTCTGTAATTAATTATGCACCCAATGTCGTTTCAAACCTGTAAGACCTTTGTTCATCTTCAGAACACAGATTAAGAATGCCACATACATGTGTCGTAGTACTCTCGTGAACAGGCTGCAAAGACTGACACGGAGGAAAATAAATTGCTGAATAAAGTTATTTTTGTTTTCTTTGCACTCAAGAAGTATTCATGTAGCTTCAGAATATTATGGTTAAACAACTGATGTCACATGGGCTATTTTAACAATGTCCTTACTATTTTTCTGGGCCTTAAACATGGTAGTTGCGTTGCTCTCTATGTAGGGTCAGAACGCTCTTGGATTTCTTAAAAAATATCTTCATTTGGGTTCAGAAGATGAACCAAGGTCTTATGACATGGTGAGTAATTAATGATAGGATAAGTCCCCCCCCACCCCTTGTGACTAATATGTTTTCCATGTCTAATACACTACCAGTCAAAAGTTTTTGAACAGTAACATTTTTTACAGAAGTGTCTCTGCTCACAAAGTCTGCATTTATTTGATCCAAAGTACAGCAAAAACAGTACAATTTTGAAATATTTTTTTTTTCCTGTTTAAAAATAACTCAATAAACATTTTAATTTGAAAACAGTATATTATATGAAAAGTAATTTATTCCTATGATTTCAAAGCTGAATTTTTAGCATCATTACTCTAATCACATGATCCTTCAGAAATCATTCTAATATTCTGACTTGCTGCTCAAATAACATTTATTATTAATATTATTATGTTAAAAACAGCTGAGTAGATTTTTTTCAGGTTTCTTTGGTGAATAGAAAGTTCAGAAGAACAGCATTTATCTGAAATAGAAATCTTGTAACATAAATGTCTTTATCATCATGATCATGATCTTTTTATCATGATTCAATGTTTCAGTGTTTCAAACTTTTACTGTTTTTGCTGGGCTTTGAATCAAATAAATGCAGGCTTGGTGAGTAGAAGAGACTTCTTTAAAAAAAAATCTTACAAATCTTACTGTTAAAAAAGTTTTGACTGGTAGTGTATGTTAATATTATAAGATTTGAATACTATTCACATATGTCAGTAAAGTATGTTTTATGCAGTTTATTGCTATAATGCTACAAATATTTGATAGCAACAGTAAACCAGTAATATTATGAAATATTGTTATTGTGAAATATCATTACTACATAGGTAATGTTAAAGTTACTGTTTTGTATTTTAATATGTTTTAAATGTAATTTTTTCCTGAGATAATAATGCTGAATTTTCAGCATAATTTCTCCAGTCTTCAGTGTCACATTATCCTTCAGAAATCATTACAATAGCATCTTTACATAGCCAAGTTAAGGCTGCTCAAAAGTGTGTGTAAAGATACAATTGTGCATAAAAGCCAGGCTAAATTATGCCTGCTCTGACCCACCTTAGTCACTAGTAAAGGTGCAATTGCTGTGTAAATGCATTCATGCCACCTCTAAGCAGCATCAAACAGTCTGTGTAAAGACACCTACATGCCACATTTGAAGCACTTCTGTGCCACCTTTGCAGTGTATAATCAAGAAGCATTTCTTTTTATTATCAGTGATGAAAACAGTTAACTGCTTAATATGTTTGTGAAAACCGTGATGCTTTTTATAATCAATATTCTTTGATAATATTGATTTGTTAATTATAAAAGTATTAATTAAAAGTATTAATAAAAGCACTTTTGAATGGTAAAATTGATTATTTAAATATATAATATGTATTTTTGCATTGATTAGTGTATCTGTCCACATATGTTGACTTTGATGTGTTAAATATTCTATATAGTTCCTTTTTTTTAACAGTGAATTTTGAAGATTTAACTGAGCCATTGGTTTTTTCGCTCAGATACATGGTTTTATGGGCTCTATCAGTGGTCAGAGTATCGCAGTGTGAGGATTAAGATAATCACTTTAACCAAAGCGCTCTCGCTCGCTCTCTAGAACATGCTGAACTCTTATCTATCTGGGCCACTTAAACATTGACATCTTTTAGCGCAGCACTCCACATTGACTCGTTCACAAGCAGAGGGAAAAGACTACAGATTCAATTACACTCCGCAATTAAAATATAAGTGTTTGGGCTATTAAAAAGAGAGCTTTAAGAGTGTCAAATCCTTGAGCTGGAAAAACCACTGGATAAACACAAAGCACCACTAAAGCATGTGTTCAAGAGGGGTGACGAAAAACAGAGAAAAAGGCTTAGGGGAGGATGGAAAGAACAGGGATGATATGAGGACGACAAGGAATTGTGAGGACGAGGCTTTGCACCCTTGATCTTTTCACAAATCTCTCTTCTCCTCTGTCATTCCTCTCTGCGTGCAGAGAAAAATGTGAGACAGCCGGATAAAAGTAAATGAAAGCGAAGCAGGAAAAAAGACAAAGGAAATAACAGGAAATGCTGATGGGAAAGAGAGGTTGAGCTGCTTCTTTTGATTAAAACATTGTTCTGTCAGGAGCTGATCATTGAAACACGTCTCAGCAATGTGCTTGCACATCATTCCATGTTCTTTCATCTGCCCATCTCTTTCTTCTTTTTCTCCTCCTTTTCTTCTACCCAAGCATCCCTATTTCCACCCACCCTGCTGCTGTCAGAGGAAACTGCTGGTGCAATGGAGGATCCAGGAGCAGGTGAGGTTAGAAAAGACGATTGATCTGTGCATTCTCAGTTCAATATGAGATACTGTTTTGCTAGGAAAGAGGAATCACAAAGGAGATCTCTTTATTAACTCAACTGTTTCCCCAAGACAGCAGTGAGATTAATTGGCAAACATATTGAGACTTAATCTTTAAAGGTATAGTACACCCAAAAAGGAATATTTTTGATGAAATCCGAGAGCTTTCTGACCCTGCATAGACAGCAATGGCACTACTGTGTTCAAGGCCCAGAAAGGTAGTAAAGACATTGATAAAATGGTCCATTTCAGATTTTTTTCAAAAATCCAGTGCTCTTCGCATTATTTTCAGAGCACTAAACTCTTTCTGTATGTAAATCGTATCATTTGTTTCTATTTGTATTCCTCCTAAGGATTAGATACAACATCTGAGCCAAAATCGATACTTAAATGAAACATTGCTTAGTACTCGATTAAGTCTCCTGAGAAAGAGCAACCACTTAGCAGTCAAATTTTCCTCTGGGTATCTATGTGCTACTCCACATTGTAACACTAACAAGAAAGAAAGAAAAGTTAAAGTACTGTACCAGCTTGATATTGTTGTACTGGGGTTATTTAGCTCATTATATGGTGTTTTCAAAGCTAATGTATCAGTTGCTCGACAGCGGCAGCTGCAGCTCACAGTATGTGAGTTGCTGCCTGGGGTAGATCATCAGCCTGTGCCCCCTCATATGCCCACAGTTCACAGTCAGCTTCTGCTTCAGGCCTGCTGTCGACTGTATGTAAACACAGCCCCTCAAGACCACGCAAGAACTGCAGTATGATTTGCAAGTGTGATATGATTAAGGTTACCAATGCTACAAATACATGGCATGCCGTTTATGCCATGGGAAATAAACTTACAGACCGGAATATTCAGTTGTGCATTTTTTTTTCAGGTTTCTTACTTTGTAGTCTGTTTCTTTATGAATAGCTGGTACACGTGTTTTTGCCTTGTAGGCAATTCGTTGAGCCTGTTGGCTGCAGATGTATTTTCTTTTTGTCATATCTAATTTTGCCAGCCACCCTCAGAATGCTTACAGAGGCATTAAATCATCTTAATACAGTTCGTGAGATTTTGCTCAGGTGTATTTATTTTGGATATTATACTGTCCTCTTGTGGTTACTGGTGGGACCAAAAACCTTTTCAAGCTTGTCAGACATTAACGTTAAGGTACAGTATGTAACAGTCCTCTAGCGGTTGATGCTAAAATTGCAATTTACTTTCGGGTAAACATTGTTTGGCTAATTACGTCAGTTGTGCTTCTGCTCAGCTATTTCTTCGTTCAACTTTGGAACACAAATTAAGATATTTTTAATAAAATCCGGAAGCTTTCTGACCCTGCATAGATGGCAACGCAAGTACCACGTTCAAGGACATCATAAAAATTGTGCATGGATATCATAGTTCAAGCTTAAAGTTATAAAGCTACAATGATACTTTTTGTGTGTGCAAAGAAAACAAAAATAAGCAACAATTTCTTTTCTTCAGTGTCAGTTTTTAATGTGCTTTTACAAGACGCGTGCGTGTGGCTCTCGCTGTACATAAAACAGTCTTCATAAACATGTCTGAAGATTTCGACTTAAATGTCTGAAGATCTTCAGAGAGGATGACTTGCAATTTTTTGCCCAACCTTACTTATTTGGGCCAGAATATACAGACAATGAACTAAAGGAGATGAACATTCTATGTCCGAACACCAGCTCCTTCATCCGCAGCACCACACGCATGCATCATGATACTCTTGTGAACGCGCATCGAAGACTCACATGGAAGAGAGAAAATTGTTGAATAAAGCTGTTATTTTTGTTTTCTTTGTGCACGAAAAATATTCTTGTAGGTTCATAAAATTATGGTTGACCCTCTGATGTCACGTGGACTATTTTAACAATGTCCCTACTACCTTTCTGGGCCTTGAACGTGGTAGTTGCGTTGCTCAGAAAACTTTCGGATTTCATCAAAAATATCTTTGTTTGTTTTAGGAAGATGATCGAATGTCTTACAGGTTTTTAACGACATGAGGGTGAGTAATTCATGACAGAATTTTCATTTTTGGGTGAACCATCCCTTGTAAGTATGTTAGGCTGGCTGATATGACTTCATCTTGAATGTATAAGTTCAACTAGTAGTTTAGATGCATTATACAAAAGCAATATATTTTATATTATGCTCTAATCTATATTTTATAAATGCTCTAAAACATAATATGATTAAATGGTGAGTAAGTAGTGTTTTAACAGGTGTACAGTTCATTTATAAACCAGAAGGGGGCAGCATTTTACACATAATCTACCATAGAGCCTCAGTGTTGTCAGGCAGTCATACAGTGCAGCTGTAAGTGTACATATTGATATAAATTATAAATGCCTCTGTCTAGTAAACACTGCCTATGAGCTTTCCAATGTAATATAAGAGCTTCTTTACTTTCACTGCATGATCACAGACCAGTTTGACTTTGTGTCAGACATCTATATGATCCACAGATTTGATCTATAAAAATCTATTTATAGATTTTTTAACCTATACTATTAGTGTTTCAGCAGATGAGTTCATAAAATATGCTTAAAAAAAAAGATGAAATCACATTCATATAGGAAGAACATCAGTATCTCTCAGAGCCTGCCTAAAATACCACACGCCACATTGATCTCCATGGAAACCATCTGTACAACCTTAACATGGATGATTTATATATTTAAACTCTTAAATAACCTTTGCTGAAAATAAAATATGTGCCTATAATCAAACTGATGCACAGAATTGTTTTGATGCATCACAGACGCCATATTCATTTCACCTCCTGTACATGTCAGCTGTGCTCGGTCCAGCACATTCTGTCTCCATTTAGTGATTGAACTTCTTCTAAAAATCCTTTAAAGTTCATCAGACTAAGCATTATGCAGCCCTCCAGCCAGTGGCGGAACAAGTTAGAGGTCACATATCTGCCTAGAGTGGTAAAGAGTCGCCTGGCCTTCTCTCTTGTGCACTTCTTCAGTGAAATTACAAAATAAAATACCACGTCCAAAGTCCCAAGTAAAGGGCATTTGCATTTGCAATGATTTAAGGGAACTAAGCTACCAGAAAAGTAATTCATTTTTAATTAATCTTGGCAATAATGATAATAATAATGCCAATTTATTGGTTCAAAGTTGCTAACATTGATTGTAAGCTACTCATTAAAAATAAACTGCAAATTGGGGACCCGCTTTTAGCAACAACACATTAAATGAGTCCTGTCCAGCCTGATGTATTGCTAGAAAGCCCACTAGCATTAGTACAGTGATTAGCAGAGACAAAATCGCTGTCAGTGTGAATGGCACTTATTCTGCCATTCTGATATAATGCGCTGGTCTCATAACTAAATGATTCGTAATGTTTGTTTCAGGGGCTCGTAAACTCCTCAGCGAGCAAATCGGAGCTGACAACGATAACCTCAGTAGGAGCTGTGCAACATCGACCCGACGTGAGGCCTCATACTGTGGGTCAGCGCGCATATGACAAGAGAGAAGGAAATGATGGATGGAGACACAAAGAGCATAGAAAGAGATACTGACTGGGGGAAGTGTCATGAAAATGGAGGAAAGATGGGGAAAGGAGAAGAGAGATGGAGGGGAAGAGTGTGAGAGATGGATGGGGATGCTGAGGATATAAATAAACTGCAGGAGGAAGTAGATTACGTAAAACAGGACGAGTGATTTAAAAATTAAAGGTGGAGACGTGCTCTGTCAGCTTCGATCTGCTGTTAAAAGGAGAGAGAGAGAGCGGGGGAAAGACAGAGGCAGAAGGAAAGAGATAACGTAAGATACCCTACGTTAGAGTATCGTAGTAGATGTTCAGTCTGCAGTGAAGAGAAAGAACTGCTGCCAACCAGACAGAGTCTGTCTTTTCACTCCAGTGAGTTTAACATCTGGCCTCTGCAGCAGTACATCTGGACAGCCAGCGTTTTAACAGCTGTTTCTTAGTCTTTAGTCTCAGTGGATACTCTGTCAGAGTTTTATATGATCTTATTCGTAGTTTAGTGAAGAATAGGTGTATGTTTGTTTGTAATTTTTAACAAATTTGGTGAAAAATGTTTCTGAAAAGTAGGCAAATTGTCCTTTTGATGATGCCTGCATGAAAAAGTCTACCTGATCTCATGACGAAAACGTACTTGTGGGAATTTTTTTGCAAGATGCAAAATATGTACTGATGAATACATATCAATGCAGTTCCAATTCCAACAGAAATTAACACTAGAGGTGTTAAAACAGCGAGCACTTGTAATCAATTTTGTATACAATTATGATTACAGCTCCATATGTTTCGCTTTCTAGACGTAACAAGTTTGCTCAGTATCTCAGCCAGCAAGGAATTTTGATTTAAAATGTGGAATCCTTGGGTACGAATCCCGTGAAAAACGACTCACAATGAAAGAGCTGAAAGATGAGAGATTGAAAAACAAGCTAAAACGGTATGCTTGCAATTGTGTTTTTACGTCACACTCGCTTTTGTTTATACCTTCCGGCAGGTAGGTGGGTAGAGTTGGGGTACTCGGACTCATGCGGTCTTAAGTACAACTTTTAGAGGACTCAGACTTGTCATGGACATTTCAAGTCAGAACTGCGGTGACGCGTACAAAACCAACATCACATAAAATGTACCGTATGTACATTCATCTGTTCCGGGAAAAAACTAACACTCTTTCAGCACCACTCAGTGGACATTTCACATCAAATATATCACAAAACGTACATGGGGGTACGTATTTTGAATCTTGCTTAAAAAAAAAGTTACCAAAGGCACGTTATCGTCATCAGGAAAAGTGGCGATAAATGACAAAAATGCAAATTATGTAGTAATTTTTTTCAAATGTTTTTTTTTTGTAGGGCTGCCCTCAACTACAGATTTTTCTAGTCGACTAGTCGTTCATTTTAAACATTAGTTGACTATTAGTTGCATGTTTATTAATTAACCATATTAATCATAATAATGAGCCATTAATTGCCTACATAGCCTAATAAGCGCTTAAGCGCATGCAAAAAAAAAGCTTTGCCACAGCGCACCGGCAGATATAATAATTATGAATGTGTCAGGGAAAAACAGTAAGGAGACTGCATTAACGTTATTGCTAAACCAGTGCTTCTTTGTTTTTGGTTTATGAAGGCGATGAAGTCTGCGACACTGACTCGTCATCCCTGCAGTAGTGATAGTGCGGTAGTATGCATGTTTCATATGGATTGCATAATCTGAGAATATTTGTTTTGCATTTGAATTGGTTCATTAAAAAATAGACATTTTATTCTCTATAGATATATTTTTCATGTCTGTAAGGCAAAAATACACAGAGTTTTGAAGTTTTGCGCTCAAGTTCACAGAGACCAAGACGGCAGAAAGCGCAACGTGTTTGTTATTTTACGAAAGCAGTACGTTTTGTTGTTATTGTGAGAACAGTAACAACTTCGCCACTTCCTGTGGAATTTATTTTTCTGCGACTAATAAAATTTTGGTCAACCAAGCCTCTTCTCGTTGACTAACAGTTAACTGTTAGAGGGCAGCCCTAGTTTTTTGAAAGAGATCTCTTATGCTGCATTTATTTGATCAGAAATACTGTAATATTGTGAAATATTATTATAAATTAAAATGACTGCTTTCTATTTTAAAGGTGACATGAAAGTCTGACTGTTTTCGTGTTTAAGTGCTAAAATCACCCCTTAATCTGCACATTTCCACCCACAGCGCCATAATTTTGTTTTTGCAAGCGACAACACTGTACCAGTACTAACGCCATGGCAAAAGTTTGAGCAAAGCATGTTAACGGTTCTGTCTATGGCTGCACAGATGAGCGCAGAACACTATTTAGAGTCCCAGCCTCAGAGGAAACAAGAGAGCAGTGGATTTATTGACTTATTTACTGTACAAAACAATCATTTATCTTATATCCGCAACAGACCACTTTATTAATTCCATAAAGTGCCTAGCTTTATGAGCTAAGACCAAACAACATGCCTAAAAGCACTTGTAAATATGAGGACATGGCAACATGGCAACACTGCAAAACAGCGCTCTCTAAAGCAGCCTCCCAAGCATTAACAAAAGACAGCATAACAGTGGTAGTTTAGTTAAAATTGACAGACAGAAAGAGTCTTAGCCAAAAAATTGCCAAACGGCTAAATTCTTATTCACTCCTGCAAGATGCAGCAGTGACTGCTGTTCTGTACACACATGAGGCGATAATTTACGGGACTCACTCCTGCATTAAATGCGGTTGTCACTCCTGAAACTTGCAGTGTGTAAGTGGCTATTGTAAAATTGGCATAATAGGTCTCCTTTAATATATTTTTAAAATGTAATATATTCTTATGATGGCAAAGCTGAATTTTCAGTGTCACAAGAAACATATATATAATATATGAACCATATTATTTTTAACTGGGCCAGGGAAAGTATAAATCTAAACAAACCAGGCAGTAGCAAGTTCCTAATGTTTAGCCCAAAAGAAAAAGAGGAAGAAAGGGAGGGTTGTGTTCATAGCTAAATGTTTCTATTTGTGTGTGTGCGCACAAAGAAAAGGACAGAAAGGACGGCAAAAGAGAGAGCAAAGAGAAAGGTCGTACTTTAGAAAGAAAGCTGACTGCTATCTCTAGAGAGAGTTCAGTCCAGGTGTTTCTGAAACAAGTGCGTCCAAGTGTGTGCCAATGTGCGTGTGTGACCCTTGAAAAGTGCTGAATGCCTCTGCGTCTATGGGTGTGTGTCTGTGCGGCTGCCTCTCCCTCCTCAAACTCACACAGACTCAAACACACCTCCGGGACGCTGCAGTCAGGTGGACTCTGCTCTCATACACATGCAGTACTGTTCCACTCTCATCTCTCTGGGTTCCAGCTTATCTTTCCATTAAAAGTCAATTAAATAGCCTCGGATAAAAACAGCCAAGGTAACCATGGTTGCACAAGCATGCAAACCTCAGTTTGCTTGTGCAAAGCCTATAGTCAGAAAGATGGTCAGAAAGCTGGATTTGTTCAGTTAAGATGAAATGTGCTGCATTGTTGTTTGAGCAAACTACATTACGGAAAGAGATCAGCTACATGAATTCTCTGACATTCTGCAGTTCTTCATTGTGAGAGAGAATTTGCATAGTTGTTCATGAGTACCTTGTTAATCTGTTCAATGTTCTTCAGAAAAATCTTTTAGATCCCACAAATTCTTTGGTTTTTCAGCATTTTTGTGAATTTGAACCCTTTCCAACAATGACTGTATGATTTTGAGATCCATCTTTTCACACTGAGGACAACTGAGGGACTCATATGCAACTATTACAGAAGGTTCAAACACTCACAGATGTTTCAGAAGGAAACATGATACACTAAGTGCCAGGGAGTGAAAACCCTTTGAATTTCAAGATCACGGAAAATTGTAATTTTTAAATTTGTCTTCTGGGAAACATGTAAGTATCTTCCTCTGAAGGGCAGTACTAAATGAATATATATGTATGTGTGTATATATATATATATATATATATATATATGCATATATATGTTTAGGCAAAATAAGAAAAATGTACACCTTTTCATCTTGTTCAAAAGTTTTCACCTCCTGGCTCTTAATGTATTGTGTTTCCTTCTGAAGCATCAGTAAGCATCAGTCAGCAACTTAAAATAATTTGTTTCCCAGCTGCCTTAACATTTTAAGTTCAGTCAACTCAAAGAAGTTTAGTCAACTTGAAATTTTAAGTTGTACTAGGTGACAACTTAGATATTTAAATTTTAAGGCAGCTGGGTAAGAAGCCCAGCTTTTAAGTTTAAGAAACCAATTTTTTTTAGTCAACTCAAATATCTAAGTTGTCACTTTGTACAACTTAACATTTCAAGTTGGCTAAACTTATTTTAGTTGACCGAACTTAACATTTTAAGGCAGCAGGGTAACAAATTATTTTGAGTTGACTCAACAAATTTTGTCTTGTGGATTATATGTAAACATCTTTTATGTGAAATATCTTATTCAGGTCAGTACTAAATAAAAAAATAACATACATTTTGTATGATCCCTCTTATTTTAATTAACATTTTGCAGATTCTGCAAGGTGTATGTAAACTTTTGACTTCAGCTGTATATACAAAAACTGGTTTAGAAAACAGTGTATTTTCCATTTTTTCCCCAATTCTACTAATGTACTGCAGTGCAAATCTCACTGTAGTGCACATATGAATACACATGCATGCACACAGGACCTTAGTTCAGACTCCCACACATACAAACACATGCTAATTCAGGCATATATTTTTTTAAAGGTCATGAGAAGGCCATTAGGATGTCAGAATATGTACCATTTCTCTCTCCTTTAATTACTTTTGCCTTCTTTAGATAAAGGGAAATATGTTAGAGGTTGGGTCCTGCTGGTATTGCCTTTGTTATTGCCGCAAGATATTATGAACCTCAGACACACACACACTCGTATTATCAACAGCTCAGCAGGAACAAGAGGCCGAGATGGAGGAGGAGGAGGACATGAACAGGCCTGAATAAATTCGGGATGTTGTAAGTGTTTCACATCTAATGTTACATTTACATAAGATGATGCTGAGAAACATTTGGCATCTCCACAGCTGCTGGAGCCAAACTGAAACAGAATCACTGAGAAAACGAATTGAGCGAGTGACAGAGAAGGAGGTAAAATAGAAGGAGAAAATGTGCGAAGGAGGGAAAGAGTGTGGGAGAGTTAAAATGCATTGGCATTGTAGCTGTCAGACAGATGGTAGCAAACTAGCATCAACTAAAGAGTTCGACTGAAACCAGATGGAGAACAAAATAACTTTACTGGAAACAAGTAAATAAAAAATATATATATCACATTAGATTACTGCATAATAACATTAGTCCCATTACAATTTGTTTGTCCAATTTGTCAAAATTAATTAAATGTCTAAACCTTTTACTACTAAACATCAAAAATGATTCATTCTGAAGTGTCAGTTTGTATATTTCTAGATATTTGCATATCAGAGGACATGATTATAATTCAAAAACATCTATTTAGCTCAGTTCATCACACAAAATCAGGATATAGCATGTAAATCCTATAATACAATTTAGTGATTTATTTTCATTTTTGAGCTTGACAAATCCAGTCCATTTCGTTATAATAAAAAAAGGGCTATGCGGGAGAAGAATGAAAGTCATACAGGCTTAGAAACCAGATGAGGGAGTCGATAATGCCAGAATTTTCTTCTTTTGGGTGAACTATCCCTTTACTGTAATGAGACACTGAATGACTGAGTCATTCTCCCAAATCTCTTTCTCTTTTTCTCTTTTTGTGTGTGTGTGCAGTGCATCTAGGTCTGCACTATTCCAAAATGTTCTGTTTAGTGTCCTCAGGCAATTGAACTGTGAACGCTGCATCAGCCCTCAGACGTGATATAATTCATAAAAATCTATTAAAGACTATTAAAATCTATTAAAAGTAGGAAAGGTCGAGTAGATGAAGTGGAATTTTGTCTCTGGCCACGTTCACACATCACCACAATATTCTACACAACATTCTACAACCGAACCCAAACCTCATGTTTGAATGAAACCGTACTGAACAACTGTCTGTCGTGTTACAGTGTAAGAGATACTCTGCACTGCAAATACATGTCTAATGTGTTCCAGGTTTAAAAATGGTATTGAATCCCCTAAATTATAGTTTTGTGTGTGTTTGGAACAGAAATCACTCTTGAAACTGTGGTGATTGACACTGTGGTAACCATTCTGGTATGTTGATAATGGTACCTGGATTCTGGTATCTTGTGTGCTTGGTATATATTTTTAATCAAAGTAATATTGGAACGACCAAAGATGTTTTGTTAATGTTTGCAAGACTACTTCGCAGAACACAGTCTTGAAGGGTTGCCATGTCCACTTATTATAAGCAATGCTTATTAAGCATCTCTGGGTTTGGTGTTTGGGTTTGGCTTATAAAGCCATCCAGGTTATGGAGTTAATAAAGTAGGCAGGTGGAGGTCGCTGTAATTTAATATGTGGCTTATTTCGAAGATAACACATTTGGATTGGAGTTTATTATGGGCTTGTATTTATTTATTTATTTATTTCTAGCAAGATCTGGCAACACTAATGAATCAAAATGTACCCTGTGATTTCTTGCACTGTGCATAGGGAAAATACACAGCATGTTTAAATACACCATTAAAGGAATAATTCACCCCAAAATAAAAATTATTTCAAAAATTCTTCAAAATAAAAACTCACCCTCATGTCGTTCCAAACCTGTAAGACATTCATTCTTCTTTAGAACACAAATTAAGGTATTTTTAATAAAATCTGAGAGCTTTCTGACCCTGCATAGACTGCAACGCAACTACTATGTTCAAGGTCAAGGTATAAGAGGATTGTTAAAATAGTCCATGCGACTTTTAGTTTTACTACTACAAATCAAAAAGGATTCAATCTGAAGTGTAAGTTAGTATATTTCTAGATATATAGAAATATCACCTTCAACATCACTCGATAACGCTTATTTTGCTCAGTTTCTCACAAAATTGTTGTATATTTTGGGATATAGCATGCGAATCCTATTATGATACATTTATGGTGCTTTGTTTTCATTTTGAAGCTTGACAAATCCAGTCCTTTTCATTTTCATTATAATAAAAAGAGCCCGTAGGATGTTCCTCAGAAATCCACAATTTTTGTTTCACAGAAGAATGAAAGTCATAGAGGTTTAAAAACAACATGAGGGAGTCAACAAGATTTTTTTTGGTGAACTGTCCCTTTACTGTAATGAGACACTGAATAACTGAGTCACTCTCCAAAATCTTATGTTTAAAATCTTATGTTTGGAAGAAGACTTTGCAGAGAGCATTCTTGAAGGGTTGCCATATCCGCTTATTATAAGCAAGGCCTATGAAGCATCTCTAGGCTTGGTGTTTAGGCAGGTGCAGGCTACTTTATTTTAACATGTGGCATATTTCCAAGATAACACATTTGGATTAGAGTTTATTATGGGCTTGTATTTATTTATATATTTCTAGCAAGATCTGGCAACACTAATGAATCATGTACCCTGTGATTTCTTGCACCACACATACAGAAAAGTCACAACTCTGAAACATGTTTAAATGTGTCATTAAAGGGATAGTTTACCCAAAAAAGTTCTGTTATTAATTACGCACCCCCGGTTACTCACCCACCTTTCAAACCCGTAAGACCTTCATCTTCATCTTCAGAACACATATTAAGATATTTTTGATGAAATCCGAGAGCTTTCTGACCTTGCATAGACTGCAACGCAACTATGAGGTGAGTAATTAAAGGCAGAATTTTCATTTTTGGGTGAACTATACCTTTAATAAATAGTTTGTCAGTTCCACACACACTGCATAGAATTTCTGCAGTTGTCACTACCTGAATTAATACGGTTGTAGAATGCAGTTGTCACTGCCGTAAATCACAGAACTGTGTATACAGAACAAGACTATGCAGTAAAAGGTGAACTCACACTGTGTCTACGGCCTTTTACGTGGAAGAAAAAATAGATATTTTATAGATTTTTCCCCATGGCAGACAAGTTTGGAGCATGAGGGTGAGTAATGTTGACAGAATGTTCCATTTTCCATTTAATTTAATTTTAGAAATGAAAACATACAGCAGATATGGTAAATCGTTCCTCTTTTTCTAATCCTCTTTGCATATAAACATCAAACTGGTACAAAACTCCAATTGTGTCTGCATCAATATTGATTCCTCCAGTCACAAGGGTTCACATCAGCTGTTGTATGGACGTACTGTACACTCTCATGTGTGCTACAGTTCTTCTGGAAAGAACAGGGAAAATTTGCAGCATGTCAAGGGAAGTTGGCAGGATTGATCGACCCTGTACTCTTTCAAAATGTCAAATGCTCTTTCTCTTTCCCCCAGAGACTCATTCTATTGGAGCTGTAAAACTGCAGTAACACCAGAAGAGCCATGTTGTCACTCATAATCACACACACACACTCACATGTGCCCTGCACTTAAACAAAACACTTACACCCTGCCATGTGCTTGACTGACCTTGTCACTTGCACTCACAGTTGCTATTGGTAACAACAAAACAGTTTCTGATTGGGCAACAGCATTTCTTCCTGCAATGTTCTTGATTCTCCAGTCATAGGTTAGAAAGAAGGTTGTGCTGTAAGTTCTGGATGCAGAATGTGCCATACAGCTTACACAGACAAATATGCAGCATGAATTGATGAGTGTGTAAAATATAAGTGTGCATTTTCAGTGCAGAGCAGTAGGGAAGGCTTAGAAATTCATGAAATTCAACATCATGCTATCTACTCCTGCAGGGATAAAGGGTCACCGTTAACCCATTAATGGGTTTACTGAGGTAAAGTGCAGTCAGCTAGAATAACCATGATGGATGTATGCGGGCTCTCTCCCACACTCTATTCACTGAGCTTTCATTACATATTGACACTAATTCATTCTAAAACAAGGCTGTGTAGCCAGAGGGCTTGAGCATCAGCCTTCTAAAATTGCAGAACATGACTAAAACTATGGGATTATTTGGGGAGGAAAAAAACAGGTCCCTTTATTTTGGTTCTGTTTTGTATGGAAGCCTGTTTCCATCACAGAATAATTCTGAGAAAAATAATAATAATAATTGAGAGATTAAAACAGAATTGCGAGATACAAATTCAAACTTACGAGAAAGAAGTCAGAATATAGAGTTTATATCATATCAATTTGCAACTGCGAGTTATAAAGTCAAATTTTGAGGGGAAAAAAGACTGATTATGTTCTAAGAATTGTGAGGTTATATCTGACAATTCTGAATTAATAACTTGCAATTGCATGTTATAAAGTCAGAATTGCAAGATATAAACATGCACTTTTGAGAAAAAAGTCATTTCAACTCATATAAACGTGCACTTTTGAGAAAAAAAAAGTCATTTCAAGTCATTATTGTAAAGTGGTAACACTTTACAATAATGTTCATTAGTTATCATTATTTAACTACATTAGTTAACAAGAAATAAGGATGAACAATACTTCTACAGCATTTATTGTTATCTTAGGTAATGTTAATTTAATTTACTAATGCATTGTTAAAATTACAAACAATGGATGACTGGACGAATTTTTATTAACTACCATTAACAAATGATAATAAATAGTGTAAGAAATGTATTGTTCATTGTTCGTTCATGTTAGTTAATCCATTAACTAATGTTAACAAATGACACCTTATTGTAAAGTGTTACCAATTAATCTATTATTCTCTATAGTGAAGAATAAAATCCATGCTGTAGATTTGTATGAAGTTGTATTCTATTAAAACTATTCTTCTGCTCTCTTCTGTTCTACTTAAGTTTCTATTCTATTCTATTCTATTCTATTCTATTCATGATCCTTATATGTCATACTGTTATGTTAAAGATAATATTCCATTATTTTATCATTTTCTATTCTATTCTATTTTTATAGTCTTCCTATATTCTGATTATATTGTATTCAAAATTCCATTCTCTATTTTTATTACTCCATGTACTATTTTTATTATATTATCATTTATATTCTGTTAAAGTTTCTATTCTACTCTACTCTATTCTACTCTTTTCTGTTAAAGATTATATTAACTCTATTAAATCTATTCTTCTGCTCTAAAGAATTATATTCTATGCTAGTCTGTTCTTTTCTATTCTGTTCTATTATCGTATTTTCTGTTAAAGATTATATTAACTTTATTAACTATATTCTGCTCTTAAGAATTCTGTTCTATTCTATTCTATTCTATTCATGTTCCTTATATGTCATACTATTATGTTAAAGATAATATTCCATTATTTTATTATTTTCTATTCTATTCTTTTTATAATCTTCTTATATATTCTGATTATATTCCATTCAAAACTCTATTCTCTATTCTAATTACTCCATGCTCTATTTTTTTTATTATATTATCATTTATATTCTGTTAAAGTTTCTACTCTATTCTATTCTATTCTATTCTATTCTATTCTACTCCATTCTACTCTTTTCTGTTAAAGATTATATTAACTCTATTAACTTTATTCTTCTTCTCTAAATAATTCTATTCTATTCTATTCTATTCTATTCTGTTCTGTTCTATTATACTCTTTTCTGTTAAATATTATATTATATTAACTTTATTAACTATATTCTTCTGCTCTAAATAATTCTATTCTATTCTATTCTATTCATATTCATGTCCCTTATATGTCATACTATTATGTTAAAGATAATATTCCATTATTTTATTATTTTCTATTCTATTTTTATAATCTTCTTGTATTCAGATTATATTCTATTCAAAACTCCATTCTCTATTTTTATTACCCCATGCTCTATTTTTTATTATATTATCATTATATTCTGTTAAAGTTTCTATTCTATTCTATTCTATTCTGTTAAAGATTATATTAACTCTATTCTTCTGCTCTAAAGAATTCTATTCTATTCTATTCTACAATATATTGTTAAAGGTTGTGTTCTATGAAAAACTATTATTTTGCTCTATTCTGTTCAACTAAAGTTTCTATTGTGTTCTATTCTATTCTGTTCTGTTCTATTCTATTCTATTCTATTCTATTCCATTTCTTTTTCTTTTCATACAGATTTGTTCTGCTGTTACTCTGTGTTACTCTATTTTGTTAAATATTCTATTGCATTCTGCAACAGCTTGTACTATATTGTATTGAATTGTATTTCTGTTCTACTCTAACTCCATCAGGGGTGGAATGGTTATCTACTGTTTATCTACTTCTTTATTTATTTTTATTCCCACAGCCTAAGATAACCCCTAAGATGAGTTTAGAGCACACACAAAATATTCGAGTCACATCTTTCTTTCACAGCTTTAGTGTCTTATTTTCTTACTGTGTTGCTATAGTGGTCTAGAGAGACTGGTTTAGATTCTATAGTGTGGCTCCAAATCCTCAATATCCTCTTTAAATTAACTTCCTGCTCTCCTGTGTATTGGAAGAGTATCTATCTGTGAGGAAGATATAATGAAGGAGTGGAGAGATAGCGGGGTTCATCATGCAGTGCGCGGCGAGGTTCCGGCTCTCTGCACTCACTGACAGCAGATAAACAGCTACTGCTTGGTTCCAGCATCTCCATGGGCCCCGTCGGCATGGAGACGTACCATGCAGTGCTTTTTCTGCTGACACAGTGCTATGATACTCGGAAAAAAAGAAAAAGAAGAAGAGATAAGAGGAATGAAAGAGAGAAACGAATGTCATTGCCCAACAAAAAACCCAGACTGCTCTTCAAAGAAAAAAAACAAGTGATGAAAAGGAGGATTTTCTATAGGACTTGAAAGGAGGTGTAAATGTGTGCTGATGAAAGATTCCAGGTGAAACGTGAAAGAGTGAGGTGTTGGAACTCCATCCTAATATTGCCGTATCTATTTGGCACTGTAATACACAGCTTGAAATATCAAAAAAGAAACAACAGATAAATAAGAAACAGTTAATGGAAATACATGTAAGTTGGGACACTTTCCAAAATTTGGGTTTGTCATTTAGGTTGTTTTAAAATATGACGCTGCATGGCTCATGTCCTCAGAAATAATACCATTTTAAATGACTAAATTTCTTATCTACACTACACAGAAGAAAAATTAAATATAAGGATATTAAAAAGTCTTTATAGTAAATATAATGTAAAAAAATGTAATATAATATTCATAAATATACCTTATAATAAAATATATTAAAAATGTTATATGGAATGAAATAATATTAACATAACATCTTTACGCTATAATACAAATGTAATTAAATACAATTATTTTACAATAAATATTTATAAATATACAAATGTAAAAAATAAAAACATCATTAAATATTACCATTAATAACAGATAATTTAAAATAAATATATTTAAATTTTACATTGAAAATTATCTTAAAATCTTTATATCAATATCTTAAACAAAATTAAAAACAAAAACTTTAAAATAAAATAAAAATAATATTGAAAAAAATGTTATAATAAATAGAATACTAAAAAATTTGCATTAAATATAAAAACAAAAATTAAATATTTTTATGAAACATTATATTAAAAGAAACAACAAAAAATAATAATAATGTTAAAACAAATACTTTATTTTAAATATAATATAGAATAAAATAGAAAACTGCATTTTAAATATAAGGGTATTAAAATGTTTTTATAGTAAATACAATGTAAAAAAAAGACTTATGAAAATAATATTTATTTTTAAAAATGCCTTATAATAAATACATTACAATTTTATCTGTAATAAAATAAAATTGAATAAAATAATATTAACATAGAATCTTTATATTTAATACATACTATAACAAAAATGTTATTAAATATTAAATACAAATATTTTATAACATATACATTATAAATATTAAAAAATGTAAATATTTAAAATGTCATTACATATTACCATTAATAACAAACAATGAATATACACGTTATATTGAAAATGAGCTTACAATAAAACATTTATATTAAATATCATATTAAAAACAAAAACTTTATTAAAAACATAAATGTGACAAGTAATTTATAAATAAATAGAATACTAAAAACTTTATATGGAATATAACATTATAATAATTTTATAGTAAATGCAATATTAAAAAACAAAAATGTTATTAATATAAAATTAATAACAAAAATATGAAAAAATGTAATATTTAAAAAAAAAAATGAATATAACATTACAGTAAATAGGTTAAATGACATATTTAAAACACACTTTATTATTATGATATTTAAATATTTGGAAAAACAATTGTATTGAATGTAATATTAAATGAATGTAATATTAAAAACCATCATTGGAAAAAAAAAAAAAAAAAAAAAAGAGACTTTATAATTTGTCCCACTTTACCTGTACTCACCATTTTAAACAAACATTTTTTTTTTCCCCTTTGAGTTTGAAGTTAATGCAGGTGTCTTACCTTTGCTGAGGGTTCCCGAGACGAGCCTCTGAAGGGACTGAATGAGCTTTAGGACCCCCTGTCTGCAGCGGCTGGTACAGCCAGCCATGATGACAGAGAATCCAAGGGTGCACACACAGCCCCTATAACAGCCTAAGCACTGCTTTCACCAGCGGTGCTCACATATGAGCCTCTCCGTGGCCTCCAGAGTGCTTCTCTTGCTTCCTCTCACTCGTCCAGACCCACAAGAGCTGTGGTTTTAAGAATGGGTCCCAAGTCCAAGAATGAGATGAGCAGGATGTCCTCCGTCCAGACAACACACACACCTTTTGCCCACTCTGCTCAAACACACACACTCACACACACACACACACACACACGCACAAACACACACAAGATGCTCACAAAGTGCCTGGACTTGTTTTCCTCTGCCTCTCTGCCAACAGTTTGAAGTATAAAAGGAGAGTTGCTGAAACAGCCGACTGCTGCTGTGCGAAAGTTAGAGGAGGAAAGTTGGTAAGCGTTGCAGTCACAAAGCTCAGAGACCGACCTGATGAATTATTAAGCGGATGGCAAGAGCCCGCTGCTGCGCTACACGGACTAAGAACTGCTTGGAGGAAGTTGAGTGTCCATGGAGACAAAAGAGTGGCTTTCCTTTTCCTTGACGATGCTTCTCCTGGTTACGCCTCTCCTTCCCTCTTACTCTAGTTGTATGTGTGTGTGCTTGTGTGAGTGTGTGGTGTGTGTTTTGTGGTGCTGTGGCGAGAAAACGGTGGTCCGCTGCAGCGTTTCCAACTGCTCTGTGCTGCCGGACAGATCCCTGCAGCATACAACAGAAGACTACTGCTCTCTCTCTCTCTCTCTCTCTCTTGCCCACCTCTCTCGCACTTGCCTTAGCAGCTGAGCTATAATATAATATATATATAACATATATTATAATATATTATATATTTTATTGTACTTGATTCTGTTTTGCGCTGATCCGTTTTTCTCATATGTTTGCATTAGATCGTATTGTATGAAAGTTTCTATTTATTATATAATAAATAATGTCTGTTGTAATCTACTCTATTATGTTAATGAATATATTCTATTAAAAACTCTTCTTCTGCTAAATTACACCGTATCATATTATATTAAAGATTCTGTTCTATTCTATTCTATTGGATCTCTATTCTTCTGTTACGTTCTGCTAGATTATATTCTTTTAAAATTATATTCTGTTCCATTATAGTATACTCTATTCTGTTAAAGATTATATTAATTTAACTCTCTACTAATTCTTCTCCTCTAAAGAATTCTATTCTATTCTATTCTATTCTATTCTATTCTATTCTATTCTAATCTATTCTATTCTATTCTATGCTATTCTAAATTCCTTTTAAATGCCATACTATTATGTTAAATATCACATTCCATTAAAAGTTTTTTTTTTTCTGCTCTATTTTGCTAGATGCTATTTAATTAAGGCTTCTATTCTATTCTATTCTATTCTATTCTTCTGATTATACTGTATTACAACTCTATTTTTATATTACCATTTCTATTCTATTAAAGTTTCTATTCTATTCTGAAATATTCTGTTAAAAGTTGTATTCTATTTAAATTCTATTCTTGTTCTGCTCTGCTCTGTTCTACCAAAGTTTCTATTCTATTCTATTCTATTCTATTCTATTCTATTCTAACTGTTTCTGATTATATTCTATTAAAACCTCCAGTCTATTCTGCTGTTTTTAATATTACCATTTCTATTCTATCAAAGTTTATATTCTATTCTAAAATATTCTGTTAAATGTTATATTCTATTAAAACTCTATTCTTTGCTGTATTCTGTTCTACTGTTTCTATTCTATTCTAACATTCTGATTGTATTATATATATAAAAAAAACAGTTTTATTCTGCTCTATTTTATATTAATATTTCTATCAAAGTTTCTATTCCATTCCAAAATGTTTTGTTAAATGTTGTATTCTATTAAAACTCTATTTTCCTGCTCTATTCTGGGGTGCGTTTCCCAAAACCAACTATGGTCGCAAGTTCCGTCGTTACCAATAGAGTTCAATGGACCTAAACCACCATAGTTAGCTAACGATGCTTTTGGGAAACGCACCCCTGATCTACTAAAGTTTTTTTTTTTTCTATTCTATTATTTCTATTCTTTTTTCTGTAAAAAGATTACATTCTATTAACTCTCTATTAACTCTTCTTCTGCTCTTAATATTTGTTTTTCTATTCTATTCTATTGTATTATATTTTATTCAAGTTCCCTTTATATCTCATACTATAATGTTAAAGATCATATTCCATAAAAAAAAAAATCTGCTCTATTTTGCTAGATGCTATTCTATTAAGGCTTCTATTCTATTCTATTCTATTCTAAGATTCTATTCTATTCTATTCTATTCTATTCTATTCTATTCTATTCTATTCTATTCTTGTATGCTACTTATATTCTGAATATATTCTAGTAAAACTCAATTCAGTCTGCTCTATTTTTAAATTATATTATATTTTCTATTCTGTTCTATTCTATTCTATTCTATACTACAACATTGCGTTAAAGGTTGTATTTTTTTAAAAACTGTATTCTTCTGCTCTATTCTGTTAAACTAAAGTCTCTATTCTATTCTATTCTATTCAATTCTATTCTATTCTATTCTTTTCTTTTCTTTTCACTACTCTGTTCTTAGATTACGTTCCATTAAAAACTTGATTCTTCTGCTATATTTTCCAGATTCTATTATATTCTTCTATTCTATTCTATTCTATTCTATTCTATTCTATTCTATTCTATTCTATTAAGCTATTTTCTGTGAATGTGCAAGACTTACAATTACTCAGCACTTTTTACAACTAGGAGGATGACAAAATGCAGAAAACAGTAAAACTAATACAAGTTTGGAGTATCAAGCAGCATAACAGACTGTTTGTGTACAACTGACATATGTAAGCGAATGACACTGGAAACCTTGCTTTATATACTTTACTTTATATACTTTATACATAATGTGGATACTGTCAAATATTATATTCTATTAAATACTCTTTTGTTCTGCTCCATAGATTATGTTGTATTACAGTTTTATAATATTTTGGACCTAAACAAGTCTATTTTGTAATCTAAAATTTAGAACCTCTTAGCTTCTCAGAGACTTAATAGTGGTCCATGACCATCCCCAATAGTGGTTACAAATGTAACTAAACATTAATATTCTTAATGTGAGAATATATATACTGTATTGTTTGCTGCAATATTGCTTGTTTGAAATATCATTGTTCCCACCCCCAAATTCCCACACATAGCCCACTCTCGCCCTCATTTATCATTCTTGCCCTGGCTGAGGGGAACCCAAAATAGTCAGACAGAAGAAGAGGAAAGTGAGAGAGAAAGAGGAAAGAGGTAACGAGAAGTGACAGCTGTGATAGATGGCAGGATGATGCCGGAGGAATGAGATAGATAAAGTTAAAAGGAAATATGAAGGAAAGATGCAATGCAAAGAGATATGCAACGATCCACTGTTTCGCTCTTCTCCTCAGAAAATAACCCAAAATCTCACATATTTCTCCACATTAACTTTTCTCATGTCCAAACTATGTACAATGACATCCACATTATTTACATCTTTATACTGTATATCAACAACTGTTTACTTTTTTTTGTAAGGATTTTTAAAAGACACATCTTAGCAAAAGTTTACACCGCAATGAAATAGCTGAGAGCTTCTTGGAAACAACAACCTCTGAGAGATAAAATGTATCTCTAGGCATAAAGTGACATTTTTAATGTCAGTTTAAACATAAAAGTAATGTGGTAATTGAATACTTGTTTCTTTGTTTGAATTATTTCTGCCAGTGGGAGGTTTGTAAAGGTTAGGTTTAGCATGTCCCCAGAGCAGATGCTTCTTATTCTATTAGACATGCTCAGAAAAGCCCTTTTATGTCCTGCGTTGCATATCGAAATATTTTTGGACTGTGTGGGTGGAAGTGCAAAGTGGATCGAGAGCAAGCAAGACAGAGTGAGAGTTTTGTTTTTATTGATTAGGAGATTTACATAACTGAAGCAATTTAATATAGATAGTCTCCAGTGTCTAGATTTCCTTTCGTACATGTATTTCAGTTCTGCTTCTGCAAGATTATAAATCTTTTATAAGCACAGATGAAAATAAAATGATTTATTCTTGTGCTTAAAATGATAAAAAATGGTGTCTCACATAATTATGCAGTAACATGCATATACCGTGCAGTAAAATTCAATGCGGCAAACGTCTGTAAAGCACTTCAGGTTGCTTGTGTTTGTGGGATTTACGTTAGAACAGGAGGATTCGTTCAAAGCAGAAGCATCAGCTAACAAGAGCTGCAGTGTGCTTCAGTTCTGCAGGTCTAACATTCCCAATTCTGTAAATCAATTGCTTTGTAAGCTGCTGGATGCATTTGTTTGTGATGCATTTAGTCTAACTGCATCTAAAGAGTCTCAAATAATATATTTAGAAAGAGATTATGAATATATATACTGTAGAAACTGGCTCCTAAAAAGGAGCAAAAATTCTGCTTCAATATTCATGCCCTGTTCCAAACACAGAGTTCCTTCAAGGACTGATGGTTTGCATACAGCTAACGATCCTCCAGTGTGCCCATTAAAAAACGCCATCCCATCCCAATCTATCCTACAAAGTCTGTGCACCTCAAAAATGTTCCTTGCCACACATCGACACACGCCAGAGACTCAGTTGCCATTACATCACACTGTCTGAGCGCACCCATCTCAGGCTATTTTTACTGCTAACCATTTAATGAAGCTGCCACGGCTCACATTTACACACAAACACACAGTGATACACGCACACGCGTTTAGGGCAAGGAACTGCACTCGGCACTGTTGAATTAACCTTCAGACTCCTCTTTAGCTCCACTGCACCTGTTCAGTCCCACTGCTCTGAACAACACAGTCTTCTAGACTGCTTAGAGAACACTTTAGAGTGCACTTTTCGAAATTATAATTAAAAAAAAAACGAAGTCTATCTGAATAAAACTCTTAAAGGTCATGCAAAAATCTACAAAAGTGATGATTTTGATTGACACAGGTTACCTGCCAAACATGTGTCATCTGTGAGTCAGACCTGCAGTAAATTTGCTGTATTCCAATTTAGATTCAAGCAGGAGATACAGCAAAACCCATGAGATTATAGTTACAATAGTCAATTCATCTCTTAAAGGGCACTTATTATGCCCCTTTTTACAAGACGTAATATGTTTCATGTGTCCCCAGAATGTGTCTGTGAAGTTTCAGCTCAAAATACACCACAGATAATTTATTATATCCTTTTGAAAATGCCTATTTTGAAAGCAGAAACAAGCTAATTAAATGCAAATGAGCTGCTGATCCCCGCCCCCTTTTCCAGAATAGGGCTGTGCCTTTACAGCTCATTCCTTAAATACTCTGCCAAAAAACATCTGTTTGGTTTTGATTATCTTGTCTGTCGTGCTGAAATCATGCGTCTTAAAGCCATATCAGTTTAAACTTCTGATACACGTTTTTCTGAGCGCACATCCGAAACGAACACACAGAAAGCAACTGTCACATGGCATGTGAGTACTAAACAAAATTCTCTATCATGTCTTATTGCGCTTAAACTGTCAAACACATACAAGTTTATGTTAAAAACACACATAAGTTACAAAAACTTACTTGGTCTCATGGCAATAATTTACCTGGGGATACTGAAATGCATACCAATACGTATCACTGCAGTTTCCAAAAGAAACGACACTAGAGGAAATAAAACTTTGACAACTTTTATTCATTTTCACTTATGACTTCTAAACCATTTTATTATGCTGGGAGATTTGAAAACTGATGCTTTTGAATGTTAACATCACATATCCAGCTTCATATCTATGTGTTTTCATAGACAGTAGGTTTGTTCGGTAGCTCACGCAGTACGGAGATGTACTTGAGAGGTGAAGAGCTCCGGTACGAATCCTGTGTAACTACGGTTTGATAAAACAGTTCAAATATGGATAAAAGGAAGTTCAAATGGCACGGTTGCATCAACAAATGTGTTTTTATATCAGTTTTGCATTTGTTAACACTATCAGGTAGGTTTAGGGTTGGGTTTGGTGTAGGGCTTAGGCTGTTCCCCCTGATAACAGTCCCCGGGTATTTGAATTCTGAACCGCTGCAATGCGTACCTGAAGCAACGTAATAAAAACACAGCAATACGTACATATCAACATAATAAAAACGTGCCAGGGTTCACATATTGAACTTGTGTTTTACCGCCTCTCAGTGGACATTGCTCGTTGAAACTGCCACATAACATGCAGTAAGGTACGTAAAAAAAACGGTGTTGCAGAAAAGTACCCAGAGGTACATATTTTTATGAGACTCGGTTGACAAAAACCCAGGTGTTATGTCTGTGCAAGGTAAACAGCTGGGAAAGAAAACATTAGATTTTTACTGAAAAAGAAGACTACAAAAGTTTTTTTGCAGAGTTAACATCTTCTGAATACCAGTGGTTTCTAATTTACTTCAGTTAGTTTATGGGAGAACAAGAAAGTTAATGATCTGTAGAGAGTTAATATGCTAAAATGAGGTAGTGGTATGACATAAATGTAGTGTAATTTATGAAGAGAGATAATAATACATTGGAACATAATGATATAAATCAATACGAATTTGCACTCACAAGCCAAAATGATAAAGCTCTATAACACCTAATGGATTACAGCCCACCACCCCTCCACTAACCCCCATACACCTGAAAACGCCATCACTGTAAAGTAAGATACCACAGCCTCTATTTAGCGCAGCGTTATATGCGATAATGGACAGAGCATGTGTGATTTAAGTGCGTCTGATAGGTGACAGATAGCAGGTGCCAGACAGTTGTGGCACTATATTTTAGAAGTGAACTGGAGGCAGGTTTCAAACTGACAGGAAGATATGCACCTAGCGAAAGCTCAGTGGAGCAATAAATCCATATACTGTCAGCTGAGAATGCTATAGTGATGGTTCGAAGTGTTCAAATCACTTATTTTAGAACCACCAACTTCTTTTTAACTAGTTTACATTATGTAGACTATTAATTTGTGTTTGGATTACTTTTAAATGAATCAACATGTTATACAACTTATGAGCGAATGGAAAAACTAGGAAGCTAATAAAATGATTATAAGGGTTTGTTTTTTCTTGGATCAAATTTAGCATTACATCACTGATCCTCTGGAGTGAATGGTTGTCATCAGAATGAGAGTGTAAACAGCTGATAAAAACATCACAGTAATCTAAAAGCATTCCACACGACTCCAGTCCATCAGTTTATAATTCTGAACAATGCATCCTTCAATGAAAAAATCCACTGACATATTTGTTTAGGTCTGTTCTCGCTAATAAACAATAGTTGATACGTGCATATTTCTCTCCTGATTGACATGAGATGACTTTTTCACTGGAAACAACCATATTATGGATAGAGGACTCTTAGATGAAAGCAACAGTTTGAAATTAGAAACCTCTTAATGATACAGTTGAAGTCGAAAGTATACATGTACATTGCAGAATCTGCAAAATGTTCATTATTTTACCAAAGTAATACGGATCATACAAAATACATGTTATTTTTTATTTAGTACTGACCTGAATAAGATATTTCACATAAAAAATGTTAAAACTGCCCACCGTTCTTCAGAAAAATCTTTCAGGTCTCACAAATTCTTTGGTTTTTCAGCATTTTTGTGTATTTGAACCCTTTCCAACAATGACTGTATGAATTTGAGATCCATCTTTTCACACTGAGGACAACTGAGGGACTCATATGCAACTATTGGAGAAGGTTTAAACGCTCACTGATGGTTTAGAAGGAAAAACAATGCATTAAGAGCAAAATAAGAAAAAATATACACATCCTCATTCAGTTCAAAAGTTTACACCCCCACTCCTAATGCATCGCTTTTCCTCTCTGAAGCATGAGTGAGCATTTGAACTTTCTGTAATAGTTACATATGAGTTCCTCAGTTGTCCTCAGTACATTACTTGTGGTTACTTTGATGTTATAATCAGCTGCAGAGGATATGCAGAGGATATTTATTTATTTAGAATCAAGGATCTTAGGGGATGGATGAACAATGAACAATGGTTACCCCATCGAAAACAGTGTGTGGTTCAGGATGCATGGACACAATACCTGAAGAAGCATCCAGCATCTCATGGTCTCCATGACTCACAAAATACAAGGATTTGAGAAGGTAATGACAATGCAACATATATCTGTTTTTTCCTTGTGTGCCTGATGTCACCTGAAGTAAAAATAGACACTGTCTTCTAGATCCTGACTCACATGCATGCCCCTGAATGAAACCATGTGATGCTGGTTCTCTTCCCCCCCTCGCTCTCTCTTTTCCTCTCACACGTCCTCTTTATTTTCTTTCTACACAATATAAACAATTCTAAGAAACGTACAATCTACTGTGCAGGCTTCTTCCAGCACCTATCTCAGAAATATCCCAGGCTTTTGAGCTCATTTTACATTAAGGGTAACAGACATAACATCTTGCTTGCTTCACTCATATTCACACGTAGGTAATTGTTTTCTTCATGTTTCTCTCGGGAAAGGAGAGAATGTGTGCTTCAATCACGCTGCTTTTCTTCACCGCTTTGACCAACCATGACCAGAAGAAATCCCTCAGGGCTCTTTCTGTCATAATCTTGCTTTCTTTCTCACTGTGGTGAATTTTTTTTTTTTTTTTTTTTTTTTTTTTTTTTTGCTGGTCTCATGTGATTTGCATTGTTCTGGTGTTTTGTCAGTGTGGTTGTTCTTTGGAGATATTCTGTAGTCAAGCCTGTGCTAAATAATAATATTTACATTGTTATACTTTTTATAAAGCTTAATTTTAACACATCACGATCAGTCTTTTAAAATGCACTGAGAGCATTTATGGAACTAACGGTTTGTGTTACTTGAATATTGCAGTAGAAGTGCTCCTTGAAACTCTCCGATGATTGGACCTTCGCATCATGTGATCCCCTTACATCAGCACATTTTGGCTGCCCTTAACAGAAACGGTGAATCCATCAAAGTTTCGCCTTTGTGAGCAAAATCGAGCACAGTTTTACGATCATTAATTATGAAAGACTAAAAGTAAGCAATGATGATGCTGGCATAAGGAAATATACATAAAAATCAATGCTTGGAGGTTCAAGGGCAGGGGGATTCGAGAGAGAGAGAGAGATTTGTAAGTGTTTGGGTTAAAGTTACATAGTGTGCAAACACACAACATAGTTATGTAACCGAAGGAGACAGACAGCTTTTAGACCGCAGTGTTTCATACCTCACTGGGCTGAGGACATTTTCAGTAACTCACTCTCTTTTTCTCTGTGTCACATAGTGCTTCTTGTTGTAATATTTGGTTATGACTGTCATAACTCATCTTCTGAAAGAGAAAAGTGATCCACACAGTACTATAGTGTCCATGAACAACGCACACACATACAAACACACCAAAAAGAGCACGTCAGTGCAGGGGAAAAATAGCCAGGATTTTTGTATCCTGGCTGCTCTTTTCAGTGTTATGAAATTAATGAGGCTTTCCTTGTATGTTCAAGAATAAAAAAATCATAGTTTTAGAATGAAATTAGTAATGACAGAATTTTCATTCAATTTAGTGAAATTGTTCTTGAAGTCATAGGTAGCAAATGCATACTTTTGTGTCAAACATTTGGAATGAATTCGTTGATCCAGTTTTGCAAAACTGATTTGAACAATTTGTGTACAGATCTGACTAATCTGAATTTCTCTCAAATAATGGTACAAATTATATGGATTATTTTTATGGTAGTTCTTTTGGGTCTGTTTTGAAAAAGATCCAGTCCACATTTATTGTAAACAGTGCTTGATCTGTGCATATATCTCCTCTGATTCAGATGAGACAACTTTTTCACCAGAGAATGCACTATTATGGAGAGGACACATAGCCAAAACCAACGGTTTGTTAAGTTAAAAATCTCTTAATGATGGATTTGTTTATTGAATTACTGTGGTGTTTTTATTAGCTGTTTGGACTCTCATTCTGACGACATCCATTCACAGCAGAGGATCCATTAATGACCAATGTAATGCAAATTTTCACCAAATCTATTCTGATAAAGAAACAAACTCATCTACATCTTGGCCTGAGGGTGAGTACATTTATATTTTTGGTAAGCTATTCCTTTGAAGCCAACACGGTACATGATGGCCCTAGCATCTTTAGGCAACGTTTTGCTTGAGCAATGGTTGAGGCATCGAAAACGATGGGGGATTGCATCTGTTTTAAAGCTTAAAAGCTCCGGTCATTCACTGTATTGCATTAACATATTAAGCCTGATCTCATGACGAAAACGCTCCTGCGGGAACGATCTCGCAAGACACGAAATGCGTACCGCCATGCACATTTTGTGTATTTGATGTGAAATGTCCATTGAGAGGTGCTAACAGATGTACATACATATGATACGATTTATGTAGCGTTGGTTTTGTACGTGTCACTGCAGTTCCGGCTTGAAATGTCTGTTCAGTGGCACTATAATTAATGCTCTGTGATGTTTTAAAATAACATAAAATCTGCACTACACCTAAACTTACCTGATAGTATGAACAAAGGCGAATGTGACACAAAAACGCAATCGCAAGTATGCCGTTTTAGCTTGTCATGTTTTTCATGGGGTTCGTACCCAAGGATTCCACATCCTAAGTCCAATTCTGTGCCAGCTGAGCTACCAAGCAAGCTTGTTGTGTTTGGAAACCAAAACATATGGAGCTGTAATCATAACTGTGTACAAAAATGATTACAACCCAGATAGCATGCGTATGTCTGCAAGATGTCTGTTAAAGATCACTTGATCTGGAAACCATCTGCTATGTACAAACATCTGACGAAATGTCTGTAAGATGTCAGTTTTACATACATTCTAAATCATAAACATCTTAAAAACATCTAATAGACGTCTGTTTGACATCTGATAGGAAACGTCCTATAGACGTATTGCAGATGAGCAAACACTCGAAAAAAATCTTCCAGATGTAAATGCAGATGTCAAATAGACATCTCTGTGATATCTGAGAAGTGCTCGCTGTTTTACCGCCTCTAGTGTTCATTTCTGTTAGAAACTGCAGTGATATGTACTTATTGGTGCGTATTTTGCATCTTGCGAAAAAGTTCCCACAGGTACGTTGTCGTCATGAGATCAGGTCAGGACATAATAATATCACCATTTGTGTTTTACAGGAAAAAGAAAGTCATACAGGGTTTAGAATGACGTTAAAGGGTTACTCAACCCCAAAATGAAAATTTTGTCATTAATCACTTATCCTCATGTCCTTCCAAACCTGTAAAAGTTTTGCTCGTCTTCAGAACACAATTTAAGATATTTTGGATGAAAACCGGGAGGCTTGTGACAGTCCCATTGACTGCCAGGTAAATACCACTGTCAAGACCCAGACAAGTATGAAAGACATCGTCAAAATAGTCCATCTGCCATCAGTAGTTCAATCTGAATTGTTTTTGTTTTTCAGTTTGTGTCCAGTGGATACTCTCCAAAGTTGCGCTACGCTGATGCATACAATAATTATTCTCATCACTTCATAAAATTTTGATTGAGCCACTGATGGCAGACAGACTATTTTGATGATGTCTTTCATACTTTTCTGGGTAGACAGTAGTTTGGAACGGCATGGGGGTAAGTGATTAATGACAAAATTTTCATTTTGGCGTGGAATAACCCTTTAAAGTGAGTAAATAACAAAATTTTCATTTCTATCCCACTATACACTCTTTTCACATTTCTGGGTTCTCAGAAGCAGAAGTTGTCATAGTTGAATAAACATCTATAGTGGTGAACAGAAATGATACCAAATATAATATTTGCATTCCCATTTGTTCCAATAGTAAAAAAAGATGAGAAAGATGTCAAATTTGCCTTCACTCTCACTGCCGTTGTATTGGAAACACTGACGCAGCAGCGTTAACTTGTTTCCTGTAATTGAGTGCCAAGTAAGTACAACACAAAATGTACTGTTATAAATGTACATTGCATTTTTAAAAAATGAAAATATAAAAATCTGTTAGATTTACCATGTTAATAATGAAATGTCATCACAGAATGTAAGAAAGGTTCATTGCTTTCATTATGTGGAAGCCATCCTTGTCAGATTTGATCATGCTAATTTTATCAGAGCTCATATCTTAATTGATCCTGAGCTTCACAAGCTGCTCACTGTTCTCCACTAACATCATTACTCCCTAAAACCAAGAGCAGAAATAGCGTACCACCCTCAAGAAAACTTCATGCTGACTTCGCCTTCGATTTCTGTAACAACACTGCATGCAAAATCAATGAAGCATAGTCGAACTCTCTCTCTCATCTATCTGTGTGTGTGTGTTTGCTTTATTTTCCAGGGATGTTCTGTAGTACATACAGACGGAAAGATTGTAGAGGAGGAGCTTAATTCAATATTTCATGAAGGATGGTCAAAAGGGGGGGGCATGGTTTGCATGCTTAGTGTTGTGCTCATATTCTAATTTAGTAACACAACTGCACGTTTTAGTCGCACCTGCACTGATTGTGAATTCCATGCTCCGTGTTTCTTTTTGTGTGTGAAGGGAGGTAATTGCTGAAGCTTTGTGTTGGGCCAGGACTCAGTGCTGTCAGTAATAATCATTTATTTAGGGCTCTTTGCTTGCACATGAAGCAGTACTATAGCAGACCTCAAACAGACACTGCCCTCCTTCTCTGACTCTCACAGTTGGGTGAATAAAGGCTAATGATGTTGAGGAGCTGTTATTGAACTTAAACTGTAAAAGGTGACAGAGATCAAAGAACTAATAACAGCCCGAACCTCATGAGGTACACCTTGTAATAAAAGTTTGCATGTACTTTAATGTAATTGGATGAATGGCAATTATGAGATTTATGCATTCTGGTCTTCAGATATAAGGCTTAAACTTTTAAACCTGCTGTATTTGACTGTGAGATAAAAGCCTTGAGTTACTTGGAAATAAATGAGAGGCCAGAAAGTGTATCATAAATGCTAATAAGCAAATATCTCTGAATGTTACAAATTTGTTAAAACACTTGAAATTACAATTTTACATACTAACCGGGATGTGTTTTGACTCATGTCTCATATATCTTCTATGTTATGTCTTATACTGGCATCTGCTGGTTGTAGAGTATTACTACTTGAACAAAATCAAAGGACTTAGATAAAAATGAATTGCTGAGACCTTACATGCAAAAATAGAAAAAGCTAACTGCACACAGACAGCAGTTAATTCACATAATTTAAAATGAAATGCTAAATGAGCATCACTGTGAGTAATTTTACAAACATTACAAATGTAGCTGCCATGTTTATTGGAATTTAGATAGAGACACACACACACACACACACACACACAAAACGAAAGTGAATATAAGCAGTAGGAAGTAGTCACCTATATAAATACTAACTATATGACCCCTTTTCTCATTAAGCAGATGAATCATGATGGAAGAGTATCTATATCCCATCACTGTAGAGGGAGATTGGCAGCCTGAACAAGCTAAAAGTGTGAAAAATAAACTTCAGATTCACTTTCAGAGTAAGAAAAAATCTCAGGGAGAAGACTGCATGGTGCAATGTAATAATGGGAGCAACTCTGCAACGATTCTTTTCAAATCATCTAACAGTAAGTGCTACACACAAAACAGGTGTAAGAGGTTATCACTTTTAAAATAACTTCTTAATATTTATTCAAATGTAATCAAGCTTTTGAGGTGTTACTGTGCTAGTTTTTGCCGAAACTATTAAAATATCTTCCATTTGTGAGAGAAAAATATTGTTTGTGTTTAAGGTCGAGATGCTGTGCTCTCCCAGGCTGAACACATTATTACCATTGGCAATCAGCAAATCAAGCTGAAAGTGTACAACCCCAGCCCCTCACAAAAAGTGAGTAGACTTGTTACAAAATGTACAATTATAGCTCTACAAATCTATTTAGATTGTCAAGTCAATATTACTTATGAATAAGATGGTCTATCATAAAATATGTTATTGTAGAGGTTTAGACACATTTTAGAGTTTCTCCAGGAAGATGGTTGTTATTTGTGTCACTTTGTTGAAAAAAGGCGAAGAGGAGAGAACTAACTATCTGTACTCGTTTTATAGTTTTATTTATTTGTGTAATCATTAAGTGTTTTATGTTTGTGTTGTTTCAGGCATGTGGAAACCAGGAACCAAGTAAGTAGATCATCTGGACTTTGGTTTCTAGCAGTTTACTTACCTGTGATTTTTTTATTGGTTTTGATAGGGAAGATCAGGACCGAAAGTAGTTTTTCAGAAAAACATAATTTTAAAAGACAATGTTTTATACAAAGATATATTTTTGTTGCTGTGATCATAAGTATGGTCTATCAATACCAGGTGGTATTTTGTTTAAATGTAGAATGACTTCAGTATAGTTTCACTTTGAACATAAGTTGCACATTGTTAACGACCCGGTCAGCTGGGACAAAAGTAACACACATTTGGGTCAAAAGTAACACAAGCTATATATTTTTTTGTGTTATTCTTGTTTTGTGTTATTGTTGTTTCAGACTACTTTTAGATTTTACTTTTAGATACCTTTGACCTAACTTGTTTATCACATTGATGTAAACAGGATAATCTTAAACCATAATGATGTAAAAAATACAAAGAATGAAAAAATATTTCTTTCATTGTAATTAACAACATGAAGTGCATTATATCAAGGTATGCAAATGTGATAAAATATTTATTTTAAAATCTCAGGGGTACTTAAAGGAGGTCATTGATTATGAGTTCACTTTTTAACTTTAGGTAATGTTGCTGTTTGAGCATTAACTTAATCTGCAAAATTACGACGTACAAAGTTCAATGCAAAGGGAGATATTTACAGGATTTCTGATTGACCACCCCTTTAAACATCTGGCTATTGTGTGAATAATATGTAATCATGTAATCAATAAAAAAGTAACTGTAGTCTGATTACGGGTGAAGGTGGAAAAGCTAAGATTGTGTACATTGTGACTAATGTAAATGTGACTTAGCAGCTGCCCTGAGACTGATGTTTTTGACAGATATGTCTTTCTCACCCTCACTCGCCATATTCTGTTGGTATAATATGACATAAACATGTTTTAATACATGCTGCAAGACACAGAAAGTCACCACATTAGCAGCAGGACAAAAGAAACACTTGTTGTCACTGTAGCAGGACAAATGTAACAAGTGTTGGGAACTCCAGACATCTGAACCTGATTTAGTTTTATACTGAAAAACCCTGACAAGGCAAACTTCAGGATGTGTTACAACACTAAATAACCTGTAGATTGATCATTACTGTAATTAAAACACAACTAATTAGAATCCGTCAAGGGTTGTGTGCTAAATGTGCTGTCACAACTTGGAATGCAAATATAGTAGGGCTCTAAGAAACTCCCTACTCGTTACTTTCATCCCGCAATGTGGCATGTTAGTATCAGGAACCCAGTAAGTAAATTATCTGGGAATATGCACATGTAATCTTTGTTATCTTACTGTTATCTTACTGTTAAAGCTGATACTCAAAACTATTTCCTCTTCAAGGTAAAGGCATCACTTAGGTACCAGTAAAATGATCCTGAATTGTTTTGATGGTTAAATTAACATAAACATGTCACTTTTTAATTTTCCTGAAGGTCAAAGTGTCCTGCAAAGTGATGTGGACGTGAAGAAACCTGAAGTGTCAAATGCTGTGGTCTTGGAGAACATTCCAGAGGATGTTAATCAAGACGTTTTAAGTCTTTTGGTGGAGAACATCAGTCGTATTCCTGAAAATAACTTCAGCATGGAATTAATTCCAGAATTAAGAAAATCAGTTGTGACCTTTAAAAATCCCAGTGGCAAGTTGATTTGCTCCTATAGAATGTTTACATTTTCATATATATATATGTGTGTGTATATAAAGGTGTCATATAATACTATGCCAACTCTTTTTAGCAACACTGCAGTTACTCCAACCTTACACTATAACTGAACTGAGAATAGACATGAGAACTGCAGTAGGCTATCTACTGTTTATGATTTTTCATGGCCGATTCCAGTTTTTTATAAGCAAATAGGGCCAGTTCTAATACGATTGCATATATTATTTTCTTTAAAAAAGAGACAAGAAAGAATGAAAGAGTACATGAACTAGGCTAGCTCTATTACAGGCTCAGCTGGCCTTGAAAAAAAAAAAAAAAAGAAACTGTAGCCTTATGTCTGATATGCCAAGGCGATGGCATCCATTAGCCAGTGGGCCAAGCCTTTCCCTTATGCTGACTTTCGAAGTGGGCAAAAACTTGCTCAGAGCTTCTAAAGCTCTGTGTGCAGTCCACATCGATGCACAGGGCATTGACAGGACACAGCAATTCAAGGACCACTCCCAGAATGGAGTGGTTGGAACTCTGGAAACAATCCAGCCTGCGATCTCATGATGATGTGAGAGCCAGTCCAAATTCAAGGCATGTTTTTATTGACCAAAAATGCCTGGAGGTCCCTCACCCTCTTGATGGAAGTAATTGTGGTGAGGAGCGTTGTCTTGAGAGACAGGATTTTAAGCTTGACTGACTCTAGCAGCTAAAGGGAGCTCTCTGTTGTCCTCTCTGAACACTGCCATGTGATGCGCTCTGATAGCAGGACGCGCACCTTTCAGTTGGAGGGGGACAGCCTCTGCTCAAATCACTCTTGCAGAAAGGAAAGCACAACACTGATCTGGCATCTCCAGAAGTCTTCTCGGCAAGAAGAACACTATTCAGTGAAGAGGCTTCACTTCAGGGCATATGTCTGCCTGGAAGAGTGACAAGTGGCGTGCCACAAGCAGTGGTAGACATGTCCTCCACGTCCCATCCAGGAGCCACACATGGAGGTTCCAGAGATGGGTGCCAAATTGTGCCCCATCCCTGAGAGAGGAAGTCCTTCCACAGGGCATTCCCCAGAGAGGGGCTGTTGGGAGGAGCATTAGATCTGAGAACCAGATCAAGTAACCTTACTGGGGGGGATTAATCTGAGAGACGTTACTGTGGCTGCGAATGCCATATGCCCCAAGAGACTCTAAATTGCTCCCTGAACAAATTCAGGCAGTCCAGCACTGACTGAGTATGCTCGCTGATGAGACGTAAAGTCGTGTTGACTGAGTCAAACTCCATATCGAGAAAAAAGATGCTCTGCATGAGGGAGAGCTAAATTTTTCCCAGTTGTCCCAGATGGCAGTGGTGCCTCAGCACTAGGTCCCTGTGCTCACACAACTGATCTCAGAACTAAAATAAGCCAGATATTGAGGCAGTTGATGATCTGGATGCCTACTTTCTGTAGTGGTGCAATGGCACCCTCCGCAACTTGTTTCAAATGCAGGGAGACAGGGACAGCCTAAAGGGACCTTTTACTGGTACGCTCAATCCTCAAAAGCAAACCAAAGAAACAGTCTGTATCAATGCAATATTGAAACGTTGAAATACACATCCTTTAGGTCACTTGCTGTGTGACAGTGTTGGGGGCGAATGCGCATGAAAATTTGTTTCTGGATCAACATGAAATGGGAGCTTGTGCAGAGCCCAATTCAAAACTTAAAGATCCAAGATCAGCCATAACCCCCGCTGGTTCTTGGGTATGATGAAGTAAAAAGGACTGCCACAAGGACTGCAATTTCTGCCCACAGTTTGGGGGCAGAGATTGCTGAGAATATACTGTCTTTGCTTTGAGTATGCCATTTCAGATGTGAGGATGATAGCATTATGTATTAATGATGTCATTACAGACAACAACATTACAGAACTGGTGAAGCATTTTTTAAAACCTCATTGCCAGTGTTGTGAATTTTTTTCTTAGAGACCAGGAGACGTTTTGGATATCTTGAAGCAGAAGTTACTCTTTATTCAGATACTCGCTGCATAGTGCTGCAGTCATCAAAATTCGTCTAACTAAGGCATCACACCAGAAATAATTGTTTTGTGAAAGAGTCAGATTTACCATCACTGTTATTATATGACACCTTTAATACTTTGCTGATGCATATAGTTACACATTGTTGTTATTATTACTGGATTATATATGCCTATCATATTCTGTAAAATATACTTTTTAACAGCCGCAGAAAAGTTCCTCGAAGACAGCAGGACACATGAAAAGTTTAAGCAGTATAATCTGAGTGCTCGTGCACTGGAAAGAAGCACATGTGTGCGGGTGGAGAATCTTCCACCTGAGGCCAACAACAACAAGACACTGCTGGAACTGTATTTTGAGAAATGGGGCGGTCCAGTAAATGAAGTTATCACAATTCCATCAGAACAAGCAGCCATTATTACCTTTAAGGATGAAGAAGGTAAATACATGTGCAATTTACTGTTACAGTTTAAGATTTGGTAAAACTTCTTTACCTTAGTTGGTCAACATTGATTCACTTTATCTGAAACTTTCATTCTTTACAGCCAAAGAAAAAGTTTTGAAGCAAGAAAATAACATCTGTGATGTTCTAGTCAAGACTTATCCCTACATTAAATCACTGGATATTGTCTTATATGGTGGTGTCAGGCCACATTTAAAGTTACCTGAACCCATTACAGTCAGTGTACATCCTGCTATCAGGGAGTTCATCCTCAAGAAAGGGAAGATTTCCTCTATTACAGACCGCATGATATTTTGCCAAATAAGCATGGACAAACCTGAAATTTTGCTCAGTCCTGATCCAGCATTACTGAAACATAATGGAGTTACCAGAAATCACATTAATAGCTGGAGTAAGAATGCCACTGATGCCTTCAAGAAAATCATCTCAAACTACACAACATCTGAGTGGCCGGTGTCACACGCCTTGTGGTCAAAAGTGGAGAGAGATGTTAAGGAAATAGTGAAAGACCAGGTTTTCACACATATGGATGCATCTAAAGGGGTGCTGACACTGGCAGGAATGAACCAGGACATAAGTGGACTGAAACCTATCATTAAAGAAACTTTAGAAAATGCAACAAAACAAATGGAGAGAGAAAAGAAAAGTGTGAAAGAGTATTTGGAAATGTCCCCTGCCATATACTCTCTGCTTGAACAAGATGGCCTGAAAAGTGTTGTTTCTCCAAATCTGCACATTGTCTATGACATTAAAATGAACAGACTAATTTTATCAGGTCTTCATACAGAATCTCTTGCCTTCAAAGTCTGGTTCTTTGAGAAGAAAGTAAATATGAAACAGAAGCACTTACAGATTGATCATTCAGTCCTGGAGTTCCTGAGATCAGTGGATTGTGGTGAAATGTCCAGAGATCTCTTCATATCTCATGGAATAACTGCTGTCTACACAATCGAAAGTGGAGATGTTGTTGTGATTGGGAGTACAGAAAAAGCACTTGCTGATGCAGAGAAGAGGGTAAAAACAGTACTTACAACCAAAGGCCTCACTTTAGAAGATCAGGGTGTCGTTCATAAGACAGAGTGGCTGAATCTCCATAAACACCTGGAAAATTCATTTAAGACATCTGTGTTTATAAACCTATCTAAACAAAGAGACAAAGTAATAGTGACTGGATTCAGAGAACCAGTGATGGAGGTCAGTGAATGTTTAGGAGATTTCATTGAGAAACATACTAGAATTAAAACAACTGTTTGTGTCAAATCGCATGCAGTGGCTGAATACATAAAAGAGAGAAAATCAAAAGACTGGCAGCATTTTACAAAGTCTGATGAGGTGAAAGTAAGTTTTGATTCATTGAGGCCATGGATCAAACTGTCTGGAGAGCGAACATTTGTCCAGCCAGCTATCACTTTCTTTAAAATATTGGCAGATGCTCTTTACACGGACAAAACAACCATTAAAAAGGCAGGAGCAAAAAAGTACTTCATGGAGCAGGGTAAAATTATGCTCTCAATGCTGTTGAAGGAAAAAAGATTTGTGGTGGTTGTTCAGGAAGATGACATGCTGGAAGAGGAGGAGGATGAATTTACTCCAGTTAGTTTTGAAGATATTGGCCAGGTCTCTTGTGAGGTTCGAATGCCAGGTGGAGTAACTGTTACTGTCAGGAAGGCCGACATTTGCAAGCTCCAAGTTGATGCTGTGGTCAATGCTGCTAATGAAGATCTGAAGCACATTGGTGGATTAGCTTTAGCACTTCTTCAAGCTGCTGGACCATGTCTGCAGCAAGACTGTGACCAATACACAAAAGTAAACGGACGTTTGAAGCCTGGAGATGCCATCATCACTAACGCTGGTCGTCTTCCCTGTAAATATGTGGTGCACGCTGTTGGACCTCGCTTTAGGGATTCAGACAGACATACCACTGTGCAACGCCTGAGACATGCTATAAGGGAAAGTCTGAACCAGGCATTAAGCAAAAACTGCTCCTCTATTGCAATTCCAGTTATTAGCTCAGGGATATTTGGTTGTCCTCTCGATCTTTGTACTGAATCAATTGCCAAGGAGGTGCATGAATACATTGAATATCATAATCACAGAGGTTCTAGTAGCACATTAAATAAGATTCACTTGGTTGACAATAATAGCAGCACTGTGAATGCCATGACTCAAGCTGTCAGAAAGGAGTTTGCTGTTTATAATCCCAAAACGACTTTCTCTAATCAAACAAAACCACTTGGGCATAATGACTATGGACACACCAATCGTGGAAATGGACATGGCTGTGGAATCTATGGCCAAAGAAACCAAGAGTTTGAAGGTTCCAAAGGCAGTGGTAATAAAGACTTTGAAGGACAAGCACACTGGAGAAGAGAAAACTTAAACTATGGTGGCAGATCAGCTAAATCTGAAGGTGTTCTTGTGACCAAAACTACTCAAGGGGGACTACAAATCATTCTGGGTAAAGGAAACATCCAAGATGCAAGTGTAAGTGAATCATAGTTACTTTTTACTTATACAAGTCCACCCCCAACCCTGCAAGCTTCACCTCTGCTTTGTGTTACACTGTGTTGCTTCTCAAATAAATTTTTCTTGCATATTTGTATATATAAGTATATTTTGAAAAATTAGACAAAATATTCATTTATTTATTTATTTATTTATTTATTTATTTGTTTGTTTGTTTATTTTCCTGCAGGCTGATATTATTGTGAACACTATATCAGAGGACTTGGATCTCAATAAAGGTGCCGTTTCCAGAGCACTCCTTCAGACTGCTGGTCATCAGCTCCAGACAGAAATCACAGAAGCTGCTCACTCAAACAACCTGAACTATGGCGAAATGGTCATCACAGATGGTTATAAACTAAAATGTCAAAAAGTCTTCCATGTAGTTTGCCCATTTTGGAAAAGATCAAAAAATACGGTGAGAATAACAATTTTGCAATTAAATTTTACCAAAAATTAACTTTTACTGATAACTGATTTTATGATTAAACGATATTGTAAATGTGTCTGATATGTAGGCTTTAGGCTTTTTTTATGTGGTACTTTCTTTAAAGATAATAAAATATATATTTATTTGCAATTTAAAAGGCACCACTTATTCAGATAATTCAAGACTGCTTGAAAAAAGCAGAAAACTGGAGAATGGCTTCAGTCATCTTCCCAGCTATTGGTACTGGGAATCTTGGCTTTCCTAAAGACCTGGTGGCCAAAATTATGCTGACAGAATTTCATGAATTTAAGCCTACATACCTTCGAGAGGTAACTGTGATTGTGCACCCTTATGACAAGGAAAGTGTAGAGGTGAGTGTGAAAACCACATTCAAGAACCATAAAAACGCCTCGGGTTACACATTGTAACCATGGTTCCCCGAGTGGAAACGAGACGCTGTGTCTCTCTTTAGGGGACACATTGGGGAATGCAGTCTGCAGATCCAGTGTCTGAAGCACATGTGAAACAATGCCAATCTATTGGCCCACCTGGCCCATGACATCATAGGCGGGGTGCCCGGAGGTATAAAAGGGCACCTGCCGAATATGCCATCCACTTTGCGGTCTTCAGGAGCTGTCTGAAGGAGATGTAAACAGGCAAGCCAGAGGCATGGCGAGGGGACGCAGCATCTTGTTCCCTCTCAGGGAACCATGGGTACGTGCGTAATCCGAGACGTTCCCCTTCTAGGGAACGCAACGCTGCGTCTCCCTCTATGGGACACATTGGAGAACGAAATGCCAACTATGCCATACGGAGGCACATGCCTGATGACCTGGTGGAACCATCAAGGAAGCAACAGACATGCACCAGACCTTTCCTCAGAAAGGGGCCATGCTACTGATGCCAGGGGCCACATACGGAACTTGGCAGAGATGTAAGTAAAGGGGAATAACCCACCCAAGATGGACACACGGCTATCCTCAGATAGCTATGCTATGTGAGCAATATTAGCCTGAATACACAAGACAGCCAAAGAGGCTAGCTAGAAGAGGAGTAAGGGGTCACTACAAAAATCCCATAGGAGAAGTAGTCAATGAGCTAGAATGCAGCTATCCTCAGATAGCTGTCTTAGGGGTCCTGTGAAAGCTGGTAGACCATGTAACGATTGCATAGCTAGCCTAGATAGCCAGAGAAGACCTTCCTGCAAAGTCACCCAGACCACAAAGAGTGGGGTATGTGCTTAAAACCCTGGTGGGAGACAGCACTGTATAGACAAGGGCTCAAGGAGACCACTACTTGAAACCCTAAGAAGAGGGCAGTAACTGAGCTAGCACATAGAGATCCTTGGATAGCTATGTAGTCAGGAAGGGGACACCAGCAGGGACTGACCTAACTACCCAGATCACAGAGGTGGGCTATCCGCTCGATCCAGAGGGAAGCATCCCTGTTCAGGAAAGAGCTTAAGAGACCGCTACTTAGGCTCTAAGCAGGGG